>NC_136592.1:2412432-2934932 GCF_910589615.1 Taurulus bubalis
GGAAATCATAGAATCTAAGTGTTTGACAACAAAATGCACTTTTGGACTCTGTTAAGTCTGAAAAGTCTTTTCGGAGCATAAAAAGTTAGAAATGCAACTTAAAGCAGTAAAACGTGATGAGAGCATCAGGTACTCTTATACTATAGTACAACTTGAATGTCTGGTATTCTATGATGCATTACATGCAGAAAATCACATAATCTAAGTGTTTAAAAACAAAATGCACTTTTGGACTCTGTTAAGGCTGAAAAGTCTTTTCGGAGCATAAAAAGTTAGAAATGCACTTTAAAGCAGTAGAACGTAATGAGAGCATCAGGTACTCTTATATTACAATGAAACTTGAATGTCTGGTATTCTATGATGCATTACATGTAGGAAATCATAGAATCTAAGTGTTTGACAACAAAATGCACTTTTGGACTCTGTTTAGGCTGAAAAGTCTTTTCGGAGCATAAAAAGTTAGAAATGCAACTTAAAGCACTAAAACATGATGAGAGCATCAGGTACTCTTACACTATAGTACAACTTGAATGTCTGGTATTCTATGATGCATTACATGCAGAAAATCAAAGAATCTAAGTGTTTGACAACAAAATGCACTTTTGGACTCTGTTGAGGCTGAAACGTCTTTTCGGAGCATAAAAGTTGGAAATGCACTTTAAAGCAGTAAAACGTAATAAGAGCATCAGGTACTCTTATATTACAATGAAACTTGAATGTCTGGTATTCTATGATGCATTACATGTAGGAAATCATAGAATCTAAGTGTTTGACAACAAAATGCACTTTTGGACTCTGTTAAGTCTGAAAAGTCTTTTCGGGTCATAAAAAGTTAGAAATGCACTTTAAAGCAGTAAAACATGATGAGAGCATCAGGTACTCTTACAATATAGTACAACTTGAATGTCTGGTATTCTATGATGCATTAAATGCAGGAAATCATAGAATCTAACTGTTTGACAACAAAATGCACTTTTGGACTCTGTTAAGGCTGAAAAGTCTTTTCGGAGCATAAAAGTTGGAAATGCAACTTAAAGCAGTAAAACGTGATGACAGCATCAGGTACTCTTACAATATAGTACAACTTGAATGTCTGGTATTCTATGATGCATTAAATGCAGGAAATCATAGAATCTAAGTGTTTGACAACAAAAATGCACTTTTGGACTCTGTTAAGTCTGAAAAGTCTTTTCGGAGCATAAAAAGTTAGAAATGCAACTTAAAGCAGTAAAACGTGATGAGAGCATCAGGTACTCTTATACTATAGTACAACTTGAATGTCTGGTATTCTATGATGCATTACATGCAGAAAATCACATAATCTAAGTGTTTAAAAACAAAATGCACTTTTGGACTCTGTTAAGGCTGAAAAGTCTTTTCGGAGCATAAAAAGTTAGAAATGCACTTTAAAGCAGTAAAACGTAATGAGAGCATCAGGTACTCTTATATTACAATGAAACTTGAATGTCTGGTATTCTATGATGCATTACATGTAGGAAATCATAGAATCTAAGTGTTTGACAACAAAATGCACTTTTGGACTCTGTTAAGGCTGAAAAGTCTTTTCGGAGCATAAAAAGTTAGAAATGCAACTTAAAAGTCTAAAACGTGATGAGAGCATCAGGTACTCTTACACTATAGTACAACTTGAATGTCTGGTATTCTATGATGCATTACATGTAGGAAATCATAGAATCTAAGTGTTTGACAACAAAATGCACTTTTGGACTCTGTTAAGGCTGAAAAGTCTTTTCGGAGCATAAAAAGTTAGAAATGCAACTTAAAGCACTGAAACATGATGAGAGCATCAGGTACTCTTACACTATAGTACAACTTGAATGTCTGGTATTCTATGATGCATTACATGTAGGAAATCATAGAATCTAAGTGTTTGACAACAAAATGCACTTTTGGACTCTGTTAAGTCTGAAAAGTCTTTTCGGAGCATAAAAAGTTAGAAATGCAACTTAAAGCAGTAAAACGTGATGAGAGCATCAGGTACTCTTATACTATAGTACAACTTGAATGTCTGGTATTCTATGATGCATTACATGCAGAAAATCACATAATCTAAGTGTTTAAAAACAAAATGCACTTTTGGACTCTGTTAAGGCTGAAAAGTCTTTTCGGAGCATAAAAAGTTAGAAATGCACTTTAAAGCAGTAGAACGTAATGAGAGCATCAGGTACTCTTATATTACAATGAAACTTGAATGTCTGGTATTCTATGATGCATTACATGTAGGAAATCATAGAATCTAAGTGTTTGACAACAAAATGCACTTTTGGGCTCTGTTTAGGCTGAAAAGTCTTTTCGGAGCATAAAAAGTTAGAAATGCAACTTAAAGCACTAAAACATGATGAGAGCATCAGGTACTCTTACACTATAGTACAACTTGAATGTCTGGTATTCTATGATGCATTACATGCAGAAAATCAAAGAATCTAAGTGTTTGACAACAAAATGCACTTTTGGACTCTGTTGAGGCTGAAACGTCTTTTCGGAGCATAAAAGTTGGAAATGCACTTTAAAGCAGTAAAACGTAATAAGAGCATCAGGTACTCTTATATTACAATGAAACTTGAATGTCTGGTATTCTATGATGCATTACATGTAGGAAATCATAGAATCTAAGTGTTTGACAACAAAATGCACTTTTGGACTCTGTTAAGTCTGAAAAGTCTTTTCGGGTCATAAAAAGTTAGAAATGCACTTTAAAGCAGTAAAACATGATGAGAGCATCAGGTACTCTTACAATATAGTACAACTTGAATGTCTGGTATTCTATGATGCATTAAATGCAGGAAATCATAGAATCTAACTGTTTGACAACAAAATGCACTTTTGGACTCTGTTAAGGCTGAAAAGTCTTTTCGGAGCATAAAAGTTGGAAATGCAACTTAAAGCAGTAAAACGTGATGACAGCATCAGGTACTCTTACAATATAGTACAACTTGAATGTCTGGTATTCTATGATGCATTAAATGCAGGAAATCATAGAATCTAAGTGTTTGACAACAAAATGCACTTTTGGACTCTGTTAAGTCTGAAAAGTCTTTTCGGAGCATAAAAAGTTAGAAATGCAACTTAAAGCAGTAAAACGTGATGAGAGCATCAGGTACTCTTATACTATAGTACAACTTGAATGTCTGGTATTCTATGATGCATTACATGCAGAAAATCACATAATCTAAGTGTTTAAAAACAAAATGCACTTTTGGACTCTGTTAAGGCTGAAAAGTCTTTTCGGAGCATAAAAAGTTAGAAATGCACTTTAAAGCAGTAAAACGTAATGAGAGCATCAGGTACTCTTATATTACAATGAAACTTGAATGTCTGGTATTCTATGATGCATTACATGTAGGAAATCATAGAATCTAAGTGTTTGACAACAAAATGCACTTTTGGACTCTGTTAAGGCTGAAAAGTCTTTTCGGAGCATAAAAAGTTAGAAATGCAACTTAAAAGTCTAAAACGTGATGAGAGCATCAGGTACTCTTACACTATAGTACAACTTGAATGTCTGGTATTCTATGATGCATTACATGTAGGAAATCATAAAATCTAAGTGTTTGACAACAAAATGCACTTTTGGACTCTGTTAAGGCTGAAAAGTCTTTTCGGAGCATAAAAAGTTAGAAATGCAACTTAAAGCACTAAAACATGATGAGAGCATCAGGTACTCTTACACTATAGTACAACTTGAATGTCTGGTATTCTATGATGCATTACATGTAGGAAATCATAGAATCTAAGTGTTTGACAACAAAATGCACTTTTGGACTCTGTTAAGTCTGAAAAGTCTTTTCGGAGCATAAAAAGTTAGAAATGCAACTTAAAGCAGTAAAACGTGATGAGAGCATCAGGTACTCTTATACTATAGTACAACTTGAATGTCTGGTATTCTATGATGCATTACATGCAGAAAATCACATAATCTAAGTGTTTAAAAACAAAATGCACTTTTGGACTCTGTTAAGGCTGAAAAGTCTTTTCGGAGCATAAAAAGTTAGAAATGCACTTTAAAGCAGTAAAACGTAATGAGAGCATCAGGTACTCTTATATTACAATGAAACTTGAATGTCTGGTATTCTATGATGCATTACATGTAGGAAATCATAGAATCTAAGTGTTTGACAACAAAATGCACTTTTGGACTCTGTTTAGGCTGAAAAGTCTTTTCGGAGCATAAAAAGTTAGAAATGCAACTTAAAGCACTAAAACATGATGAGAGCATCAGGAACTCTTACACTATAGTACAACTTGAATGTCTGGTATTCTATGATGCATTACATGCAGAAAATCAAAGAATCTAAGTGTTTGACAACAAAATGCACTTTTGGACTCTGTTGAGGCTGAAACGTCTTTTCGGAGCATAAAAGTTGGAAATGCACTTTAAAGCAGTAAAACGTAATAAGAGCATCAGGTACTCTTATATTACAATGAAACTTGAATGTCTGGTATTCTATGATGCATTACATGTAGGAAATCATAGAATCTAAGTGTTTGACAACAAAATGCACTTTTGGACTCTGTTAAGTCTGAAAAGTCTTTTCGGAGCATAAAAAGTTAGAAATGCAACTTAAAGCAGTAAAACGTGATGAGAGCATCAGGTACTCTTATATTACAATGAAACTTGAATGTCTGGTATTCTATGATGCATTACATGTAGGAAATCATAGAATCTAAGTGTTTGACAACAAAATGCACTTTTGGACTCTGTTAAGTCTGAAAAGTCTTTTCGGGTCATAAAAAGTTAGAAATGCACTTTAAAGCAGTAAAACATGATGAGAGCATCAGGTACTCTTACAATATAGTACAACTTGAATGTCTGGTATTCTATGATGCATTAAATGCAGGAAATCATAGAATCTAACTGTTTGACAACAAAATGCACTTTTGGACTCTGTTAAGGCTGAAAAGTCTTTTCGGAGCATAAAAGTTGGAAATGCAACTTAAAGCAGTAAAACGTGATGACAGCATCAGGTACTCTTACAATATAGTACAACTTGAATGTCTGGTATTCTATGATGCATTAAATGCAGGAAATCATAGAATCTAAGTGTTTGACAACAAAATGCACTTTTGGACTCTGTTAAGGCTGAAAAGTCTTTTCGGAGCATAAAAGTTGGAAATGCAACTTAAAGCAGTAAAACGTGATGACAGCATCAGGTACTCTTACAATATAGTACAACTTGAATGTCTGGTATTCTATGATGCATTAAATGCAGGAAATCATAGAATCTAAGTGTTTGACAACAAAATGCACTTTTGGACTCTGTTAAGGCTGAAAAGTCTTTTCGGAGCATAAAAAGTTAGAAATGCAACTTAAAGCAGTAAAACGTGATGAGAGCATCAGGTACTCTTATACTATAGTACAACTTGAATGTCTGGTATTCTATGATGCATTACATGCAGAAAATCACATAATCTAAGTGTTTAAAAACAAAATGCACTTTTGGACTCTGTTAAGGCTGAAAAGTCTTTTCGGAGCATAAAAAGTTAGAAATGCACTTTAAAGCAGTAAAACGTAATGAGAGCATCAGGTACTCTTATATTACAATGAAACTTGAATGTCTGGTATTCTATGATGCATTACATGTAGGAAATCATAGAATCTAAGTGTTTGACAACAAAATGCACTTTTGGACTCTGTTAAGTCTGAAAAGTCTTTTCGGGTCATAAAAAGTTAGAAATGCACTTTAAAGCAGTAAAACATGATGAGAGCATCAGGTACTCTTACAATATAGTACAACTTGAATGTCTGGTATTCTATGATGCATTAAATGCAGGAAATCATAGAATCTAACTGTTTGACAACAAAATGCACTTTTGGACTCTGTTAAGGCTGAAAAGTCTTTTCGGAGCATAAAAGTTGGAAATGCAACTTAAAGCAATAAAACATGATGAGAGCATCAGGTACTCTTACAATATAGTACAACTTGAATGTCTGGTATTCTATGATGCATTAAATGCAGGAAATCATAGAATCTAACTGTTTGACAACAAAATGCACTTTTGGACTCTGTTAAGGCTGAAAAGTCTTTTCGGAGCATAAAAGTTGGAAATGCAACTTAAAGCAGTAAAACGTGATGACAGCATCAGGTACTCTTACAATATAGTACAACTTGAATGTCTGGTATTCTATGATGCATTAAATGCAGGAAATCATAGAATCTAAGTGTTTGACAACAAAATGCACTTTTGGACTCTGTTAAGTCTGAAAAGTCTTTTCGGAGCATAAAAAGTTAGAAATGCAACTTAAAGCAGTAAAACGTGATGAGAGCATCAGGTACTCTTATACTATAGTACAACTTGAATGTCTGGTATTCTATGATGCATTACATGCAGAAAATCAAAGAATCTAAGTGTTTGACAACAAAATGCACTTTTGGACTCTGTTGAGGCTGAAAAGTCTTTTCGGAGCATAAAAGTTGGAAATGCAACTTAAAGCAATAAAACATGATGAGAGCATCAGGTTCTCTTACAATATAGTACAACTTGAATGTCTGGTATTCTATGATGCATTAAATGCAGGAAATCATAGAATCTAAGTGTTTGACAACAAAATGCACTTTTGGACTCTGTTAAGGCTGAAAAGTCTTTTCGGAGCATAAAAGTTGGAAATGCAACTTAAAGCAGTAAAACGTGATGAGAGCATCAGGTACTCTTACAATATAGTACAACTTGAATGTCTGGTATTCTATGTTGCATTAAATGCAGGAAATCATAGAATCTAAGTGTTTGACAACAAAATGCACTTTTGGACTCTGTTAAGGCTGAAAAGTCTTTTCGGAGCATAAAAGTTGGAAATGCAACTTAAAGCAGTAAAACGTGATGACAGCATCAGGTACTCTTACAATATAGTACAACTTGAATGTCTGGTATTCTATGATGCATTAAATGCAGGAAATCATAGAATCTAAGTGTTTGACAACAAAATGCACTTTTGGACTCTGTTGAGGCTGAAAAGTCTTTTCGGAGCAAAAAAGTTGGAAATGCAACTTAAAGCAGTAAAACATGATGAGAGCATCAGGTACTCTTACAATATAGTACAACTTGAATGTCTGGTATTCTATGATGCATTAAATGCAGGAAATCATAGAATCTAAGTGTTTGACAACAAAATGCACTTTTGGACTCTGTTAAGGCTGAAAAGTCTTTTCGGAGCATAAAAGTTGGAAATGCAACTTAAAGCAGTAAAACGTGATGACAGCATCAGGTACTCTTACAATATAGTACAACTTGAATGTCTGGTATTCTATGATGCATTAAATGCAGGAAATCATAGAATCTAAGTGTTTGACAACAAAATGCACTTTTGGACTCTGTTGAGGCTGAAAAGTCTTTTCGGAGCATAAAAGTTGGAAATGCAACTTAAAGCAATAAAACATGATGAGAGCATCAGGTACTCTTACAATATAGTACAACTTGAATGTCTGGTATTCTATGATGCATTAAATGCAGGAAATCATAGAATCTAAGTGTTTGACAACAAAATGCACTTTTGGACTCTGTTGAGGCTGAAAAGTCTTTTCGGAGCATAAAAGTTGGAAATGCAACTTAAAGCAATAAAACATGATGAGAGCATCAGGTACTCTTACAATATAGTACAACTTGAATGTCTGGTATTCTATGATGCATTAAATGCAGGAAATCATAGAATCTAACTGTTTGACAACAAAATGCACTTTTGGACTCTGTTAAGGCTGAAAAGTCTTTTCGGAGCAAAAAAGTTGGAAATGCAACTTAAAGCAGTAAAACGTGATGAGAGCACCAGGTACTCTTTTATTATAATGAAACATGACTGTCTGGTTTTTTATGATGCATTAAATGCAGGAAATCATAGAATCTAAGTGTTTGACAACAAAATGCACTTTTGGACTCTGTTAAGGCTGAAAAGTCTTTTCGGAGCATAAAAGTTGGAAATGCAACTTAAAGCAGTAAAACGTGATGACAGCATCAGGTACTCTTACAATATAGTACAACTTGAATGTCTGGTATTCTATGATGCATTAAATGCAGGAAATCATAGAATCTAACTGTTTGACAACAAAATGCACTTTTGGACTCTGTTAAGGCTGAAAAGTCTTTTCGGAGCATAAAAGTTGGAAATGCAACTTAAAGCAGTAAAACGTGATGACAGCATCAGGTACTCTTACAATATAGTACAACTTGAATGTCTGGTATTCTATGATGCATTAAATGCAGGAAATCATAGAATCTAAGTGTTTGACAACAAAATGCACTTTTGGACTCTGTTGAGGCTGAAAAGTCTTTTCGGAGCATAAAAGTTGGAAATGCAACTTAAAGCAATAAAACATGATGAGAGCATCAGGTACTCTTACGATATAGTACAACTTGAATGTCTGGTATTCTATGATGCATTAAATGCAGGAAATCATAGAATCTAACTGTTTGACAACAAAATGCACTTTTGGACTCTGTTAAGGCTGAAAAGTCTTTTCGGAGCATAAAAGTTGGAAATGCAACTTAAAGCAGTAAAACGTGATGAGAGCACCAAGTACTCTTTTATTATAATGAAACATGACTGTCTGGTTTTTTATGATGCATTAAATGCAGGAAATCATAGAATCTAAGTGTTCGACAACAAAATGCACTTTTGGACTCTGTTGAGGCTGAAAAGTCTTTTCGGAGCATAAAAGTTGGAAATGCAACTTAAAGCAGTAAAACGTGATGAGAGCATCAGGTACTCTAACAATATAGTACAACTTGAATTTCTGGTATTCTATGATGCATTAAATGCAGGAAATCATAGAATCTAAGTGTTTGACAACAAAATGCACTTTTGGACTCTGTTGAGGCTGAAAAGTCTTTTCGGAGCATAAAAGTTGGAAATGCAACTTAAAGCAATAAAACATGATGAGAGCATCAGGTACTCTTACAATATAGTACAACTTGAATGTCTGGTATTCTATGATGCATTAAATGCAGGAAATCATAGAATCTAAGTGTTTGACAACAAAATGCACTTTTGGACTCTGTTAAGGCTGAAAAGTCTTTTCGGAGCATAAAAGTTGGAAATGCAACTTAAAGCAGTAAAACGTGATGAGAGCATCAGGTACTCTTACAATATAGTACAACTTGAATGTCTGGTATTCTATGTTGCATTAAATGCAGGAAATCATAGAATCTAAGTGTTTGACAACAAAATGCACTTTTGGACTCTGTTAAGGCTGAAAAGTCTTTTCGGAGCATAAAAGTTGGAAATGCAACTTAAAGCAGTAAAACGTGATGAGAGCATCAGGTACTCTTACAATATAGTACAACTTGAATGTCTGGTATTCTATGTTGCATTAAATGCAGGAAATCATAGAATCTAAGTGTTCGACAACAAAATGCACTTTTGGACTCTGTTGAGGCTGAAAAGTCTTTTCGGAGCATAAAAGTTGGAAATGCAACTTAAAGCAGTAAAACGTGATGAGAGCACCAGGTACTCTTTTATTATAATGAAACATGACTGTCTGGTTTTTTATGATGCATTAAATGCAGGAAATCATAGAATCTAAGTGTTCGACAACAAAATGCACTTTTGGACTCTGTTGAGGCTGAAAAGTCTTTTCGGAGCATAAAAGTTGGAAATGCAACTTAAAGCAGTAAAACGTGATGAGAGCACCAGGTACTCTTTTATTATAATGAAACATGACTGTCTGGTTTTTTATGTTGCATTAAATGCAGGAAATCATAGAATCTAAGTGTTCGACAACAAAATGCACTTTTGGACTCTGTTGAGGCTGAAAAGTCTTTTCGGAGCATAAAAGTTGGAAATGCAACTTAAAGCAGTAAAACGTGATGAGAGCATCAGGTACTCTAACAATATAGTACAACTTGAATTTCTGGTATTCTATGATGCATTAAATGCAGGAAATCATAGAATCTAAGTGTTTGACAACAAAATGCACTTTTGGACTCTGTTTAGGCTGAAAAGTCTTTTCGGAGCATAAAAGTTGGAAATGCAACTTAAAGCAGTAAAACGTGATGAGAGCACCAGGTACTCTTTTATTATAATGAAACATGACTGTCTGGTTTTTTATGATGCATTAAATGCAGGAAATCATAGAATCTAAGTGTTCGACAACAAAATGCACTTTTGGACTCTGTTGAGGCTGAAAAGTCTTTTCGGAGCATAAAAGTTGGAAATGCAACTTAAAGCAGTAAAACGTGATGAGAGCATCAGGTACTCTAACAATATAGTACAACTTGAATTTCTGGTATTCTATGATGCATTAAATGCAGGAAATCATAGAATCTAAGTGTTTGACAACAAAATGCACTTTTGGACTCTGTTTAGGCTGAAAAGTCTTTTCGGAGCATAAAAGTTGGAAATGCAACTTAAAGCAGTAAAACGTGATGAGAGCACCAGGTACTCTTTTATTATAATGAAACATGACTGTCTGGTTTTTTATGATGCATTAAATGCAGGAAATCATAGAATCTAAGTGTTCGACAACAAAATGCACTTTTGGACTATGTTGAGGCTGAAAAGTCTTTTCGGAGCATAAAAGTTGGAAATGCAACTTAAAGCAGTAAAACGTGATGAGAGCACCAGGTACTCTTTTATTATAATGAAACATGACTGTCTGGTTTTTTATGATGCATTAAATGCAGGAAATCATAGAATCTAAGTGTTCGACAACAAAATGCACTTTTGGACTCTGTTGAGGCTGAAAAGTCTTTTCGGAGCATAAAAGTTGGAAATGCAACTTAAAGCAGTAAAACGTGATGAGAGCATCAGGTACTCTAACAATATAGTACAACTTGAATTTCTGGTATTCTATGATGCATTAAATGCAGGAAATCATAGAATCTAAGTGTTTGACAACAAAATGCACTTTTGGACTCTGTTTAGGCTGAAAAGTCTTTTCGGAGCATAAAAGTTGGAAATGCAACTTAAAGCAGTAAAACGTGATGAGAGCACCAGGTACTCTTTTATTATAATGAAACATGACTGTCTGGTTTTTTATGATGCATTAAATGCAGGAAATCATAGAATCTAAGTGTTCGACAACAAAATGCACTTTTGGACTCTGTTGAGGCTGAAAAGTCTTTTCGGAGCATAAAAGTTGGAAATGCAACTTAAAGCAGTAAAACGTGATGAGAGCATCAGGTACTCTAACAATATAGTACAACTTGAATTTCTGGTATTCTATGATGCATTAAATGCAGGAAATCATAGAATCTAAGTGTTTGACAACAAAATGCACTTTTGGACTCTGTTTAGGCTGAAAAGTCTTTTCGGAGCATAAAAGTTGGAAATGCAACTTAAAGCAGTAAAACGTGATGAGAGCACCAGGTACTCTTTTATTATAATGAAACATGACTGTCTGGTTTTTTATGATGCATTAAATGCAGGAAATCATAGAATCTAAGTGTTCGACAACAAAATGCACTTTTGGACTCTGTTGAGGCTGAAAAGTCTTTTCGGAGCATAAAAGTTGGAAATGCAACTTAAAGCAGTAAAACGTGATGAGAGCACCAGGTACTCTTTTATTATAATGAAACATGACTGTCTGGTTTTTTATGATGCATTAAATGCAGGAAATCATAGAATCTAAGTGTTCGACAACAAAATGCACTTTTGGACTCTGTTGAGGCTGAAAAGTCTTTTCGGAGCATAAAAGTTGGAAATGCAACTTAAAGCAGTAAAACGTGATGAGAGCATCAGGTACTCTAACAATATAGTACAACTTGAATTTCTGGTATTCTATGATGCATTAAATGCAGGAAATCATAGAATCTAAGTGTTTGACAACAAAATGCACTTTTGGACTCTGTTTAGGCTGAAAAGTCTTTTCGGAGCATAAAAGTTGGAAATGCAACTTAAAGCAGTAAAACGTGATGAGAGCACCAGGTACTCTTTTATTATAATGAAACATGACTGTCTGGTTTTTTATGATGCATTAAATGCAGGAAATCATAGAATCTAAGTGTTCGACAACAAAATGCACTTTTGGACTCTGTTGAGGCTGAAAAGTCTTTTCGGAGCATAAAAGTTGGAAATGCAACTTAAAGCAGTAAAACGTGATGAGAGCATCAGGTACTCTAACAATATAGTACAACATGAATTTCTGGTATTCTATGATGCATTAAATGCAGGAAATCATAGAATCTAAGTGTTTGACAACAAAATGCACTTTTGGACTCTGTTTAGGCTGAAAAGTCTTTTCGGAGCATAAAAGTTGGAAATGCAACTTAAAGCAGTAAAACGTGATGAGAGCACCAGGTACTCTTTTATTATAATGAAACATGACTGTCTGGTTTTTTATGATGCATTAAATGCAGGAAATCATAGAATCTAAGTGTTCGACAACAAAATGCACTTTTGGACTCTGTTGAGGCTGAAAAGTCTTTTCGGAGCATAAAAGTTGGAAATGCAACTTAAAGCAGTAAAACGTGATGAGAGCATCAGGTACTCTTACAATATAGTACAACTTGAATGTCTGGTATTCTATGATGCATTAAATGCAGGAAATCATAGAATCTAAGTGTTTGACAACAAAATGCACTTTTGGACTCTGTTAAGGCTGAAAAGTCTTTTCGGAGCATAAAAGTTGGAAATGCAACTTAAAGCAGTAAAACGTGATGAGAGCATCAGGTACTCTTACAATATAGTACAACTTGAATGTCTGGTATTCTATGTTGCATTAAATGCAGGAAATCATAGAATCTAAGTGTTTGACAACAAAATGCACTTTTGGACTCTGTTAAGGCTGAAAAGTCTTTTCGGAGCATAAAAGTTGGAAATGCAACTTAAAGCAGTAAAACGTGATGAGAGCACCAGGTACTCTTTTATTATAATGAAACATGACTGTCTGGTTTTTTATGATGCATTAAATGCAGGAAATCATAGAATCTAAGTGTTTGACAACAAAATGCACTTTTGGACTCTGTTGAGGCTGAAAAGTCTTTTCGGAGCATAAAAGTTGGAAATGCAACTTAAAGCAGTAAAACGTGATGAGAGCATCAGGTACTCTTACAATATAGTACAACTTGAATGTCTGGTATTCTATGATGCCTTAATTGCAGGAAATCATAGAATCTAAGTGATTGACAACAAAATGCACATTTGGACTCTGTTGGAGCTGAAACGTCTTTTCGGAGCATAAAAGATGGAAATGCAACTTAAAGCAGTAAAACTTGATGAGAGCATCGGGTACTCTTACAATATAGTACAACTTGAATGTATGGTATTCTATGATGCATTAAATGCAGGAAATCATAGAATCTAAGTGATTGACAACAAAATGCACTTTTGGACTCTGTTGAGGCTGAAACGTCTTTTTGGAGCATAAAAGTTGGAAATGCAACTTAAAGCAGTAAAACGTGATGACAGCATCAGGTACTCTTACAATATAGTACAACTTGAATGTCTGGTATTCTATGATGCATTAAATGCAGGAAATCATAGAATCTAAGTGTTTGACAACAAAATGCACTTTTGGACTCTGTTGAGGCTGAAAAGTCTTTTCGGAGCATAAAAGTTGGAAATGCAACTTAAAGCAGTCAAACATGATGAGAGCATCAGGTACTCTTACAATATAGTACAACTTGAATGTCTGGTATTCTATGATGCATTAAATGCAGGAAATCATAGAATCTAAGTGTTTGACAACAAAATGCACTTTTGGACTCTGTTAAGGCTGAAAAGTCTTTTCGGAGCATAAAAGTTGGAAATGCAACTTAAAGCAGTAAAACGTGATGACAGCATCAGGTACTCTTACATATAGTACAACTTGAATGTCTGGTATTCTATGATGCATTAAATGCAGGAAATCATAGAATCTAAGTGTTTGACAACAAAATGCACTTTTGGACTCTGTTGAGGCTGAAAAGTCTTTTCGGACCATAAAAGATGGAAATGCAACTTAAAGCAGTAAAACATGATGAGAGCATCAGGTACTCTTACAATATAGTACAACTTGAATGTCTGGTATTCTATGATGCATTAAATGCAGGAAATCATAGAATCTAACTGTTTGACAACAAAATGCACTTTTGGACTCTGTTAAGGCTGAAAAGTCTTTTCGGAGCATAAAAGTTGGAAATGCAACTTAAAGCAGTAAAACGTGATGAGAGCACCAGGTACTCTTTTATTATAATGAAACATGACTGTCTGGTTTTTTATGATGCATTAAATGCAGGAAATCATAGAATCTAAGTGTTCGACAACAAAATGCACTTTTGGACTCTGTTGAGGCTGAAAAGTCTTTTCGGAGCATAAAAGTTGGAAATGCAACTTAAAGCAGTAAAACGTGATGAGAGCATCAGGTACTCTAACAATATAGTACAACTTGAATTTCTGGTATTCTATGATGCATTAAATGCAGGAAATTATAGAATCTAAGTGATTGACAACAAAATGCACTTTTGGACTCTGTTGAGGCTGAAACGTCTTTTCGGACCATAAAAGATGGAAATGCAACTTAAAGCAGTAAAACGTGATGAGAGCATCAGGTACTCTAACAATATAGTACAACTTGAATGTCTGGTATTATATGATGCATTAAATGCAGGAAATCATAGAATCTAAGTGTTTGACAACAAAATGCACTTTTGGACTCTGTTAAGGCTGAAAAGTCTTTTCGGAGCATAAAAGTTGGAAATGCAACTTAAAGCAGTAAAACGTGATGAGAGCATCACGTACTCTTACAATATAGTACAACTTGAATGTCTGGTATTCTATGTTGCATTAAATGCAGGAAATCATAGAATCTAAGTGTTTGACAACAAAATGCACTTTTGGACTCTGTTAAGGCTGAAAAGTCTTTTCGGAGCATAAAAGTTGGAAATGCAACTTAAAGCAGTAAAACGTGATGACAGCATCAGGTACTCTTACAATATAGTACAACTTGAATGTCTGGTATTCTATGATGCATTAAATGCAGGAAATCATAGAATCTAAGTGTTTGAGAACAAAATGCACTTTTGGACTCTGTTGAGGCTGAAAAGTCTTTTCGGAGCATAAAAGTTGGAAATGCAACTTAAAGCAGTAAAACATGATGAGAGCATCAGGTACTCTTACAATATAGTACAACTTGAATGTCTGGTATTCTATGATGCATTAAATGCAGGAAATCATAGAATCTAACTGTTTGACAACAAAATGCACTTTTGGACTGTTAAGGCTGAAAAGTCTTTTCGGGGCATAAAAGTTGGAAATGCAACTTAAAGCAGTAAAACATGATGAGAGCATCAGGTACTCTTACAATATAGTACAACTTGAATGTCTGGTATTCTATGATGCATTAAATGCAGGAAATCATAGAATCTAAGTGTTTGACAACAAAATGCACTTTTGGACTCTGTTAAGGCTGAAAAGTCTTTTCGGAGCATAAAAGTTGGAAATGCAACTTAAAGCAGTAAAACGTGATGAGAGCATCAGGTACTCTAACAATATAGTACAACTTGAATTTCTGGTATTCTATGATGCATTAAATGCAGGAAATTATAGAATCTAAGTGATTGACAACAAAATGCACTTTTGGACTCTGTTGAGGCTGAAACGTCTTTTCGGACCATAAAAGATGGAAATGCAACTTAAAGCAGTAAAACGTGATGAGAGCATCAGGTACTCTAACAATATAGTACAACTTGAATGTCTGGTATTCTATGATGCATTAAATGCAGGAAATCATAGAATCTAAGTGTTTGACAACAAAATGCACTTTTGGACTCTGTTAAGGCTGAAAAGTCTTTTCGGAGCATAAAAGTTGGAAATGCAACTTAAAGCAGTAAAACGTGATGACAGCATCAGGTACTCTTACAATATAGTACAACTTGAATGTCTGGTATTCTATGATGCATTAAATGCAGGAAATCATAGAATCTAAGTGTTTGAGAACAAAATGCACTTTTGGACTCTGTTGAGGCTGAAAAGTCTTTTCGGAGCATAAAAGTTGGAAATGCAACTTAAAGCAGTAAAACATGATGAGAGCATCAGGTACTCTTACAATATAGTACAACTTGAATGTCTGGTATTCTATGATGCATTAAATGCAGGAAATCATAGAATCTAACTGTTTGACAACAAAATGCACTTTTGGACTGTTAAGGCTGAAAAGTCTTTTCGGAGCATAAAAGTTGGAAATGCAACTTAAAGCAGTAAAACATGATGAGAGCATCAGGTACTCTTACAATATAGTACAACTTGAATGTCTGGTATTCTATGATGCATTAAATGCAGGAAATCATAGAATCTAAGTGTTTGACAACAAAATGCACTTTTGGACTCTGTTAAGGCTGAAAAGTCTTTTCGGAGCATAAAAGTTGGAAATGCAACTTAAAGCAGTAAAACGTGATGAGAGCATCAGGTACTCTAACAATATAGTACAACTTGAATTTCTGGTATTCTATGATGCATTAAATGCAGGAAATTATAGAATCTAAGTGATTGACAACAAAATGCACTTTTGGACTCTGTTGAGGCTGAAACGTCTTTTCGGACCATAAAAGATGGAAATGCAACTTAAAGCAGTAAAACGTGATGAGAGCATCAGGTACTCTAACAATATAGTACAACTTGAATGTCTGGTATTCTATGATGCATTAAATGCAGGAAATCATAGAATCTAAGTGTTTGACAACAAAATGCACTTTTGGACTCTGTTAAGGCTGAAAAGTCTTTTCGGAGCATAAAAGTTGGAAATGCAACTTAAAGCAGTAAAACGTGATGAGAGCATCACGTACTCTTACAATATAGTACAACTTGAATGTCTGGTATTCTATGATGCATTAAATGCAGGAAATCATAGAATCTAACTGTTTGACAACAAAATGCACTTTTGGACTCTGTTAAGGCTGAAAAGTCTTTTCGGAGCATAAAAGTTGGAAATGCAACTTAAAGCAGTAAAACGTGATGAGAGCATCAGGTACTCTAACAATATAGTACAACTTGAATTTCTGGTATTCTATGATGCATTAAATGCAGGAAATCATAGAATCTAAGTGTTTGACAACAAAATGCACTTTTGGACTCTGTTTAGGCTGAAAAGTCTTTTCGGAGCATAAAAGTTGGAAATGCAACTTAAAGCAGTAAAACGTGATGAGAGCACCAGGTACTCTTTTATTATAATGAAACATGACTGTCTGGTTTTTTATGATGCATTAAATGCAGGAAATCATAGAATCTAAGTGTTCGACAACAAAATGCACTTTTGGACTCTGTTGAGGCTGAAAAGTCTTTTCGGAGCATAAAAGTTGGAAATGCAACTTAAAGCAGTAAAACGTGATGAGAGCATCAGGTACTCTTACAATATAGAACAACTTGAATGTCTGGTATTCTATGTTGCATTAAATGCAGGAAATCATAGAATCTAAGTGTTTGACAACAAAATGCACTTTTGGACTCTGTTAAGGCTGAAAAGTCTTTTCGGAGCATAAAAGTTGGAAATGCAACTTAAAGCAGTAAAACGTGATGACAGCATCAGGTACTCTTACAATATAGTACAACTTGAATGTCTGGTATTCTATGATGCATTAAATGCAGGAAATCATAGAATCTAAGTGTTTGACAACAAAATGCACTTTTGGACTCTGTTGAGGCTGAAAAGTCTTTTCGGAGCATAAAAGTTGGAAATGCAACTTAAAGCAGTAAAACATGATGAGAGCATCAGGTACTCTTACAATATAGTACAACTTGAATGTCTGGTATTCTATGATGCATTAAATGCAGGAAATCATAGAATCTAAGTGTTTGACAACAAAATGCACTTTTGGACTCTGTTAAGGCTGAAAAGTCTTTTCGGAGCATAAAAGTTGGAAATGCAACTTAAAGCAGTAAAACGTGATGACAGCATCAGGTACTCTTACAATATAGTCCAACTTGAATGTCTGGTATTCTATGATGCATTAAATGCAGGAAATCATAGAATCTAAGTGTTTGACAACAAAATGCACTTTTGGACTCTGTTGAGGCTGAAAAGTCTTTTCGGAGCATAAAAGTTGGAAATGCAACTTAAAGCAATAAAACATGATGAGAGCATCAGGTACTCTTACAATATAGTACAACTTGAACGTCTGGTATTCTATGATGCATTAAATGCAGGAAATCATAGAATCTAAGTGTTTGACAACAAAATGCACTTTTGGACTCTGTTAAGGCTGAAAAGTCTTTTCGGAGCATAAAAGTTGGAAATGCAACTTAAAGCAGTAAAACGTGATGAGAGCATCGGGTACTCTTACAATATAGTACAACTTGAATGTCTGGTATTCTATTATGCATTAAATGCAGGAAATCATAGAATCTAAGTGATTGACAACAAAATGCACTTTTGGACTCTGTTGAGTCTGAAACGTCTTTTCGGAGCATAAAAGATGGAATTGCAACTTAAAGCAGTAAAACGTGATGAGAGCATCAGGTACTCTTACAATATAGTAGAACTTGAATGTCTGGTATTCTATTATGCATTAAATGCAGGAAATCATAGAATCTAAGTGATTGACAACAAAATGCACTTTTGGACTCTGTTAAGTCTGAAACGTCTTTTCGGAGCATAAAAGATGGAAATGCAACTTAAAGCAGTAAAACGTGATGAGAGCATCCGGTACTCTTACAATATAGTACAACTTGAATGTCTGGTATTGTATTATGCATTAAATGCAGTAAATCATAGAATCTAAGTGATTGACAACAAAATGCACTTTTGGACTCTGTTGAGGCTGAAACGTCTTTTCGGACCATAAAAGATGGAAATGCAACTTAAAGCAGTAAAACGTGATGAGAGCATCAGGTACTCTTACAATATAGTACAACTTGAATGTCTGGTATTCTATTATGCATTAAATGCAGGAAATCATAGAATCTAAGTGATTGACAACAAAATGCACTTTTGGACTCTGTTGAGGCTGAAACGTCTTTTCGGACCATAAAAGATGGAAATGCAACTTAAAGCAGTAAAACGTGATGAGAGCATCCGGTACTCTTACAATATAGTACAACTTGAATGTCTGGTATTCTATTATGCATTAAATGCAGGAAATCATAGAATCTAAGTGATTGACAACAAAATGCACTTTTGGACTCTGTTGAGGCTGAAACGTCTTTTCGGACCATAAAAGATGGAAATGCAACTTAAAGCGGTAAAACCTGATGAGAGCATCAGGTACTCTTATATCATAATGAAACATGAATGTTTGGTATTCTATGATGCCTTAAATGCAGGAAATCATAGAATCTAAGTGATTGACAACAAAATGCACATTTGGACTCTGTTGGAGCTGAAACGTCTTTTCGGACCATAAAAGATGGAAATGCAACTTAAAGCAGTAAAACTTGATGAGAGCATCAGGTACTCTTACAATATAGTACAACTTGAATGTCTGGTATTCTATTATGCATTAAATGCAGGAAATCATAGAATCTAAGTGATTGACAACAAAATGCACATTTGGACTCTGTTGGAGCTGAAACGTCTTTTCGGACCATAAAAGATGGAAATGCAACTTAAAGCAGTAAAACTTGATGAGAGCATCGGGTACTCTTACAATATAGTACAACTTGAATGTCTGGTATTCTATTATGCATTAAATGCAGGAAATCATAGAATCTAAGTGATTGACAACAAAATGCACTTTTGGACTCTGTTGAGGCTGAAACGTCTTTTCGGACCATAAAAGATGGAAATGCAACTTAAAGCAGTAAAACGTGATGAGAGCATCAGGTACTCTTATATCATAATGAAACATGAATGTTTGGTATTCTATGATGCCTTAAATGCAGGAAATCATAGAATCTAAGTGATTGACAACAAAATGCACATTTGGACTCTGTTGGAGCTGAAACGTCTTTTCGGACCATAAAAGATGGAAATGCAACTTAAAGCAGTAAAACTTGATGAGAGCATCAGGTACTCTTACAATATAGTACAACTTGAATGTCTGGTATTCTATTATGCATTAAATGCAGGAAATCATAGAATCTAAGTGATTGACAACAAAATGCACATTTGGACTCTGTTGGAGCTGAATCGTCTTTTCGGACCATAAAAGATGGAAATGCAACTTAAAGCAGTAAAACTTGATGAGAGCATCGGGTACTCTTACAATATAGTACAACTTGAATGTCTGGTATTCTATTATGCATTAAATGCAGGAAATCATAGAATCTAAGTGATTGACAACAAAATGCACTTTTGGACTCTGTTGAGGCTGAAACGTCTTTTCGGACCATAAAAGATGGAAATGCAACTTAAAGCGGTAAAACGTGATGAGAGCATCAGGTACTCTTATATCATAATGAAACATGAATGTTTGGTATTCTATGATGCCTTAAATGCAGGAAATCATAGAATCTAAGTGATTGACAACAAAATGCACATTTGGACTCTGTTGGAGCTGAAACGTCTTTTCGGACCATAAAAGATGGAAATGCAACTTAAAGCAGTAAAACTTGATGAGAGCATCAGGTACTCTTACAATATAGTACAACTTGAATGTCTGGTATTCTATTATGCATTAAATGCAGGAAATCATAGAATCTAAGTGATTGACAACAAAATGCACATTTGGACTCTGTTGGAGCTGAAACGTCTTTTCGGACCATAAAAGATGGAAATGCAACTTAAAGCAGTAAAACTTGATGAGAGCATCGGGTACTCTTACAATATAGTACAACTTGAATGTCTGGTATTCTATTATGCATTAAATGCAGGAAATCATAGAATCTAAGTGATTGACAACAAAATGCACTTTTGGACTCTGTTGAGGCTGAAACGTCTTTTCGGAGCATAAAAGATGGAAATGCAACTTAAAGCAGTAAAACGTGATGAGAGCATCGGGTACTCTTACAATATAGTACAACTTGAATGTCTGGTATTCTATTATGCATTAAATGCAGGAAATCATAGAATCTAAGTGATTGACAACAAAATGCACTTTTGGACTCTGTTGAGGCTGAAACGTCTTTTCGGACAATAAAAGATGGAAATGCAACTTAAAGCAGTAAAACGTGATGAGAGCATCAGGTACTCTTACAATATAGTACAACTTGAATGTCTGGTATTCTATTATGCATTAAATGCAGGAAATCATAGAATCTAAGTGATTGACAACAAAATGCACATTTGGACTCTGTTGGAGCTGAAACGTCTTTTCGGACCATAAAAGATGGAAATGCAACTTAAAGCAGTAAAACTTGATGAGAGCATCGGGTACTCTTACAATATAGTACAACTTGAATGTCTGGTATTCTATTATGCATTAAATGCAGGAAATCATAGAATCTAAGTGATTGACAACAAAATGCACTTTTGGACTCTGTTGAGGCTGAAACGTCTTTTCGGACCATAAAAGATGGAAATGCAACTTAAAGCAGTAAAACTTGATGAGAGCATCGGGTACTCTTACAATATAGTACAACTTGAATGTCTGGTATTCTATTATGCATTAAATGCAGGAAATCATAGAATCTAAGTGATTGACAACAAAATGCACATTTGGACTCTGTTGGAGCTGAAACGTCTTTTCGGACCATAAAAGATGGAAATGCAACTTAAAGCAGTAAAACTTGATGAGAGCATCAGGTACTCTTACAATATAGTACAACTTGAATGTCTGGTATTCTATTATGCATTAAATGCAGGAAATCATAGAATCTAAGTGATTGACAACAAAATGCACATTTGGACTCTGTTGGAGCTGAATCGTCTTTTCGGACCATAAAAGATGGAAATGCAACTTAAAGCAGTAAAACTTGATGAGAGCATCGGGTACTCTTACAATATAGTACAACTTGAATGTCTGGTATTCTATTATGCATTAAATGCAGGAAATCATAGAATCTAAGTGATTGACAACAAAATGCACTTTTGGACTCTGTTGAGGCTGAAACGTCTTTTCGGACCATAAAAGATGGAAATGCAACTTAAAGCGGTAAAACGTGATGAGAGCATCAGGTACTCTTATATCATAATGAAACATGAATGTTTGGTATTCTATGATGCCTTAAATGCAGGAAATCATAGAATCTAAGTGATTGACAACAAAATGCACATTTGGACTCTGTTGGAGCTGAAACGTCTTTTCGGACCATAAAAGATGGAAATGCAACTTAAAGCAGTAAAACTTGATGAGAGCATCAGGTACTCTTACAATATAGTACAACTTGAATGTCTGGTATTCTATTATGCATTAAATGCAGGAAATCATAGAATCTAAGTGATTGACAACAAAATGCACATTTGGACTCTGTTGGAGCTGAAACGTCTTTTCGGAGCATAAAAGATGGAAATGCAACTTAAAGCAGTAAAACTTGATGAGAGCATCGGGTACTCTTACAATATAGTACAACTTGAATGTCTGGTATTCTATTATGCATTAAATGCAGGAAATCATAGAATCTAAGTGATTGACAACAAAATGCACTTTTGGACTCTGTTGAGGCTGAAACGTCTTTTCGGAGCATAAAAGATGGAAATGCAACTTAAAGCAGTAAAACGTGATGAGAGCATCGGGTACTCTTACAATATAGTACAACTTGAATGTCTGGTATTCTATTATGCATTAAATGCAGGAAATCATAGAATCTAAGTGATTGACAACAAAATGCACTTTTGGACTCTGTTGAGGCTGAAACGTCTTTTCGGACAATAAAAGATGGAAATGCAACTTAAAGCAGTAAAACGTGATGAGAGCATCAGGTACTCTTACAATATAGTACAACTTGAATGTCTGGTATTCTATTATGCATTAAATGCAGGAAATCATAGAATCTAAGTGATTGACAACAAAATGCACATTTGGACTCTGTTGGAGCTGAAACGTCTTTTCGGACCATAAAAGATGGAAATGCAACTTAAAGCAGTAAAACTTGATGAGAGCATCGGGTACTCTTACAATATAGTACAACTTGAATGTCTGGTATTCTATTATGCATTAAATGCAGGAAATCATAGAATCTAAGTGATTGACAACAAAATGCACATTTGGACTCTGTTGAGGCTGAAACGTCTTTTCGGACCATAAAAGATGGAAATGCAACTTAAAGCAGTAAAACTTGATGAGAGCATCGGGTACTCTTACAATATAGTACAACTTGAATGTCTGGTATTCTATTATGCATTAAATGCAGGAAATCATAGAATCTAAGTGATTGACAACAAAATGCACTTTTGGACTCTGTTGAGGCTGAAACGTCTTTTCGGAGCATAAAAGATGGAAATGCAACTTAAAGCAGTAAAACGTGATGAGAGCATCGGGTACTCTTATATCATAATGAAACATGAATGTTTGGTATTCTATGATGCATTAATTGCAGGAAATCATAGAATCTAAGTGATTGACAACAAAATGCACTTTTGGACTCTGTTGAGGCTGAAACGTCTTTTCGGACCATAAAAGATGGAAATGCAACTTAAAGCAGTAAAACGTGATGAGAGCATCAGGTACTCTTATATCATAATGAAACATGAATGTTTGGTATTCTATGATGCATTAATTGCAGGAAATCATAGAATCTAAGTGATTGACAACAAAATGCACTTTTGGACTCTGTTGAGGCTGAAACGTCTTTTCGGACCATAAAAGATGGAAATGCAACTTAAAGCAGTAAAACGTGATGAGAGCATCAGGTACTCTTACAATATAGTACAAATTGAATGTCTGGTATTCTATTATGCATTAAATGCAGGAAATCATAGAATCTAAGTGATTGACAACAAAATGCACTTTTGGACTCTGTTGAGGCTGAAACGTCTTTTCGGAGCATAAAAGATGGAAATGCAACTTAAAGCAGTAAAACGTGATGAGAGCATCAGGTACTCTTATATCATAATGAAACATGAATGTTTGGTATTCTATGATGCATTAATTGCAGGAAATCATAGAATCTAAGTGATTGACAACAAAATGCACTTTTGGACTCTGTTGAGGCTGAAACGTCTTTTCGGACCATAAAAGATGGAAATGCAACTTAAAGCAGTAAAACGTGATGAGAGCATCAGGTACTCTTACAATATAGTACAAATTGAATGTCTGGTATTCTATTATGCATTAAATGCAGGAAATCATAGAATCTAAGTGATTGACAACAAAATGCACTTTTGGACTCTGTTGAGGCTGAAACGTCTTTTCGGACCATAAAAGATGGAAATGCAACTTAAAGCAGTAAAACGTGATGAGAGCATCAGGTACTCTTATATCATAATGAAACATGAATGTTTGGTATTCTATGATGCCTTAATTGCAGGAAATCATAGAATCTAAGTGATTGACAACAAAATGCACATTTGGACTCTGTTGGAGCTGAAACGTCTTTTCGGAGCATAAAAGATGGAAATGCAACTTAAAGCAGTAAAACTTGATGAGAGCATCGGGTACTCTTACAATATAGTACAACTTGAATGTCTGGTATTCTATTATGCATTAAATGCAGGAAATCATAGAATCTAAGTGATTGACAACAAAATGCACTTTTGGACTCTGTTGAGGCTGAAACGTCTTTTCGGACCATAAAAGATGGAAATGCAACTTAAAGCAGTAAAACGTGATGAGAGCATCAGGTACTCTTACAATATAGTACAACTTGAATGTCTGGTATTCTATTATGCATTAAATGCAGGAAATCATAGAATCTAAGTGATTGACAACAAAATGCACATTTGGACTCTGTTGGAGCTGAAACGTCTTTTCGGAGCATAAAAGATGGAAATGCAACTTAAAGCAGTAAAACGTGATGAGAGCATCAGGTACTCTTATATCATAATGAATCATGAATGTTTGGTATTCTATGATGCCTTAATTGCAGGAAATCATAGAATCTAAGTGATTGACAACAAAATGCACATTTGGACTCTGTTGGAGCTGAAACGTCTTTTCGGAGCATAAAAGATGGAAATGCAACTTAAAGCAGTAAAACGTGATGAGAGCATCCGGTACTCTTACAATATAGTACAACTTGAATGTCTGGTATTGTATTATGCATTAAATGCAGTAAATCATAGAATCTAAGTGATTGACAACAAAATGCACTTTTGGACTCTGTTGAGGCTGAAACGTCTTTTCGGACCATAAAAGATGGAAATGCAACTTAAAGCAGTAAAACGTGATGAGAGCATCAGGTACTCTTACAATAAAGTACAACTTGAATGTCTGGTATTCTATTATGCATTAAATGCAGGAAATCATAGAATCTAAGTGATTGACAACAAAATGCACATTTGGACTCTGTTGGAGCTGAAACGTCTTTTCGGACCATAAAAGATGGAAATGCAACTTAAAGCAGTAAAACTTGATGAGAGCATCGGGTACTCTTACAATATAGTACAACTTGAATGTCTGGTATTCTATTATGCATTAAATGCAGGAAATCATAGAATCTAAGTGATTGACAACAAAATGCACTTTTGGACTCTGTTGAGGCTGAAACGTCTTTTCGGACCATAAAAGATGGAAATGCAACTTAAAGCAGTAAAACGTGATGAGAGCATCAGGTACTCTTATATCATAATGAAACATGAATGTTTGGTATTCTATGATGCCTTAATTGCAGGAAATCATAGAATCTAAGTGATTGACAACAAAATGCACATTTGGACTCTGTTGGAGCTGAAACGTCTTTTCGGAGCATAAAAGATAGAAATGCAACTTAAAGCAGTAAAACGTGATGAGAGCATCAGGTACTCTTACAATATAGTACAACTTGAATGTCTGGTATTCTATTATGCATTAAATGCAGGAAATCATAGAATATAAGTGATTGACAACAAAATGCACTTTTGGACTCTGTTGAGGCTGAAACGTCTTTTCGGAGCATAAAAGATGGAAATGCAACTTAAAGCAGTAAAACGTAATGAGAGCATCAGGTACTCTTACAATATAGTACAACTTGAATGTCTGATATTCTATTATGCATTAAATGCAGGAAATCATAGAATCTAAGTGATTGACAACAAAATGCACTTTTGGACTCTGTTGAGGCTGAAACGTCTTTTCGGAGCATAAAAGATGGAAATGCAACTTAAAGCAGTAAAACTTGATGAGAGCATCGGGTACTCTTACAATATAGTACAACTTGAATGTCTGGTATTCTATTATGCATTAAATGCAGGAAATCATAGAATCTAAGTGATTGACAACAAAATGCACATTTGGACTCTGTTGGAGCTGAAACGTCTTTTCGGACCATAAAAGATGGAAATGCAACTTTAAGCAGTAAAACGTGATGAGAGCATCAGGTACTCTTACAATATAGTACAACTTGAATGTCTGGTATTCTATTATGCATTAAATGCAGGAAATCATAGAATCTAAGTGATTGACAACAAAATGCACATTTGGACTCTGTTGGAGCTGAAACGTCTTTTCGGACCATAAAAGATGGAAATGCAACTTAAAGCAGTAAAACTTGATGAGAGCATCGGGTACTCTTACAATATAGTACAACTTGAATGTCTGGTATTCTATTATGCATTAAATGCAGGAAATCATAGAATCTAAGTGATTGACAACAAAATGCACATTTGGACTCTGTTGAGGCTGAAACGTCTTTTCGGACCATAAAAGATGGAAATGCAACTTAAAGCAGTAAAACGTGATGAGAGCATCGGGTACTCTTATATCATAATGAAACATGAATGTTTGGTATTCTATGATGCATTAATTGCAGGAAATCATAGAATCTAAGTGATTGACAACAAAATGCACTTTTGGACTCTGTTGAGGCTGAAACGTCTTTTCGGACCATAAAAGATGGAAATGCAACTTAAAGCAGTAAAACGTGATGAGAGCATCAGGTACTCTTATATCATAATGAAACATGAATGTTTGGTATTCTATGATGCATTAATCGCAGGAAATCATAGAATCTAAGTGATTGACAACAAAATGCACTTTTGGACTCTGTTGAGGCTGAAACGTCTTTTCGGACCATAAAAGATGGAAATGCAACTTAAAGCAGTAAAACGTGATGAGAGCATCAGGTACTCTTACAATATAGTACAAATTGAATGTCTGGTATTCTATTATGCATTAAATGCAGGAAATCATAGAATCTAAGTGATTGACAACAAAATGCACTTTTGGACTCTGTTGAGTCTGAAACGTCTTTTCGGAGCATAAAAGATGGAAATGCAACTTAAAGCAGTAAAACGTGATGAGAGCATCAGGTACTCTTATATCATAATGAAACATGAATGTTTGGTATTCTATGATGCATTAATTGCAGGAAATCATAGAATCTAAGTGATTGACAACAAAATGCACTTTTGGACTCTGTTGAGGCTGAAACGTCTTTTCGGAGCATAAAAGATGGAAATGCAACTTAAAGCAGTAAAACGTGATGAGAGCATCGGGTACTCTTACAATATAGTACAACTTGAATGTCTGGTATTCTATTATGCATTAAATGCAGGAAATCATAGAATCTAAGTGATTGACAACAAAATGCACTTTTGGACTCTGTTGAGGCTGAAACGTCTTTTCGGACCATAAAAGATGGAAATGCAACT
The DNA here is from genome assembly GCF_910589615.1 of Taurulus bubalis. Classification (NCBI taxonomy): domain Eukaryota; kingdom Metazoa; phylum Chordata; class Actinopteri; order Perciformes; family Cottidae; genus Taurulus; species Taurulus bubalis. The sequence continues at coordinate 2,439,894 of NC_136592.1, forward strand.
TAAAGCAGTAAAACGTGATGAGAGCATCAGGTACTCTTATATCATAATGAAACATGAATGTTTGGTATTCTATGATGCCTTAATTGCAGGAAATCATAGAATCTAAGTGATTGACAACAAAATGCACATTTGGACTCTGTTGGAGCTGAAACGTCTTTTCGGAGCATAAAAGATAGAAATGCAACTTAAAGCAGTAAAACGTGATGAGAGCATCAGGTACTCTTACAATATAGTACAACTTGAATGTCTGGTATTCTATTATGCATTAAATGCAGGAAATCATAGAATATAAGTGATTGACAACAAAATGCACTTTTGGACTCTGTTGAGGCTGAAACGTCTTTTCGGAGCATAAAAGATGGAAATGCAATTCAAACCAGTAAAACGTGATGAAAGCATCAGGTACTCTTACAATATAGTACAACTTTAATGTCTGGTATTCTATTATGCATTAAATGCAGGAAATCATAGAATCTAAGTGATTGACAACAAAATGCACTTTTGGACTCTGTTGAGGCTGAAACGTCTTTTCGGAGCATAAAAGATGGAAATGCAACTTAAAGCAGTAAAACGTGATGAGAGCATCAGATACTCTTATATCATAATGAAACATGAATGTTTGGTATTCTATGATGCCTTAAATGCAGGAAATCATAGAATCTAAGTGATTGACAACAAAATGCACTTTTGGACTCTGTTGGAGCTGAAACGTCTTTTCGGACCATAAGAGATGGAAATGCAACTTAAAGCAGTAAAACTTGATGAGAGCATCGGGTACTCTTACAATATAGTACAACTTGAATGTCTGGTATTCTATTATGCATTAAATGCAGGAAATCATAGAATCTAAGTGATTGACAACAAAATGCACTTTTGGACTCTGTTGAGGCTGAAACGTCTTTTCGGACCATAAAAGATGGAAATGCAACTTAAAGCAGTAAAACGTGATGAGAGCATCAGGTACTCTTACAATATAGTACAACTTGAATGTCTGGTATTCTATTATGCATTAAATGCAGGAAATCATAGAATCTAAGTGATTGACAACAAAATGCACTTTTGGACTCTGTTGAGGCTGAAACGTCTTTTCGGAGCATAAAAGATGGAAATGCAACTTAAAGCAGTAAAACGTGATGAGAGCATCGGGTACTCTTATAATATAGTACAACTTGAATGTCTGGTATTCTATTATGCATTAAATGCAGGAAATCATAGAATCTAAGTGATTGACAACAAAATGCACTTTTGGACTCTGTTGAGGCTGAAACGTCTTTTCGGAGCATAAAAGATGGAAATGCAACTTAAAGCAGTAAAACGTGATGAGAGCATCGGGTACTCTTATAATATAGTACAACTTGAATGTCTGGTATTCTATTATGCATTAAATGCAGGAAATCATAGAATCTAAGTGATTGACAACAAAATGCACTTTTGGACTCTGTTGAGGCTGAAACGTCTTTTCGGAGCATAAAAGATGGAAATGCAACTTAAAGCAGTAAAACGTGATGAGAGCATCGGGTACTCTTATAATATAGTACAACTTGAATGTCTGGTATTCTATTATGCATTAAATGCAGGAAATCATAGAATCTAAGTGATTGACAACAAAATGCACTTTTGGACTCTGTTGAGGCTGAAACGTCTTTTCGGACCATAAAAGATGGAAATGCAACTTAAAGCAGTAAAACGTGATGAGAGCATCGGGTACTCTTATATCATAATGAAACATGAATGTTTGGTATTCTATGATGCATTAATTGCAGGAAATCATAGAATCTAAGTGATTGACAACAAAATGCACTTTTGGACTCTGTTGAGTCTGAAACGTCTTTTCGGAGCATAAAAGATGGAAATGCAACTTAAAGCAGTAAAACGTGATGAGAGCATCAGATACTCTTATATCATAATGAAACATGAATGTTTGGTATTCTATGATGCCTTAAATGCAGGAAATCATAGAATCTAAGTGATTGACAACAAAATGCACATTTGGACTCTGTTGGAGCTGAAACGTCTTTTCGGACCATAAAAGATGGAAATGCAACTTAAAGCAGTAAAACTTGATGAGAGCATCGGGTACTCTTACAATATAGTACAACTTGAATGTCTGGTATTCTATTATGCATTAAATGCAGGAAATCATAGAATCTAAGTGATTGACAACAAAATGCACATTTGGACTCTGTTGGAGCTGAAACGTCTTTTCGGACCATAAAAGATGGAAATGCAACTTAAAGCAGTAAAACTTGATGAGAGCATCGGGTACTCTTACAATATAGTACAACTTGAATGTCTGGTATTCTATTATGCATTAAATGCAGGAAATCATAGAATCTAAGTGATTGACAACAAAATGCACTTTTGGACTCTGTTGAGGCTGAAACGTCTTTTCGGACCATAAAAGATGGAAATGCAACTTAAAGCAGTAAAACGTGATGAGAGCATCAGGTACTCTTACAATATAGTAGAACTTGAATGTCTGGTATTCTATTATGCATTAAATGCAGGAAATCATAGAATCTAAGTGATTGACAACAAAATGCACTTTTGGACTCTGTTGAGTCTGAAACGTCTTTTCGGAGCATAAAAGATGGAAGTGCAACTTAAAGCAGTAAAACGTGATGAGAGCATCAGGTACTCTTACAATATAGTAGAACTTGAATGTCTGGTATTCTATTATGCATTAAATGCAGGAAATCATAGAATCTAAGTGATTGACAACAAAATGCACTTTTGGACTCTGTTGAGTCTGAAACGTCTTTTCGGAGCATAAAAGATGGAAAAACGTGATGAGAGCATCAGGTACTCTTATATCATAATGAATCATGAATGTTTGGTATTCTATGATGCCTTAATTGCAGGAAATCATAGAATCTAAGTGATTGACAACAAAATGCACATTTGGACTCTGTTGGAGCTGAAACGTCTTTTCGGACCATAAAAGATGGAAATGCAACTTAAAGCAGTAAAACTTGATGAGAGCATCGGGTACTCTTACAATATAGTACAACTTGAATGTCTGGTATTCTATTATGCATTAAATGCAGGAAATCATAGAATCTAAGTGATTGACAACAAAATGCACTTTTGGACTCTGTTGAGGCTGAAACGTCTTTTCGGACCATAAAAGATGGAAATGCAACTTAAAGCAGTAAAACGTGATGAGAGCATCAGGTACTCTTACAATATAGTAGAACTTGAATGTCTGGTATTCTATTATGCATTAAATGCAGGAAATCATAGAATCTAAGTGATTGACAACAAAATGCACTTTTGGACTCTGTTGAGTCTGAAACGTCTTTTCGGAGCATAAAAGATGGAAGTGCAACTTAAAGCAGTAAAACGTGATGAGAGCATCAGGTACTCTTACAATATAGTAGAACTTGAATGTCTGGTATTCTATTATGCATTAAATGCAGGAAATCATAGAATCTAAGTGATTGACAACAAAATGCACTTTTGGACTCTGTTGAGTCTGAAACGTCTTTTCGGAGCATAAAAGATGGAAAAACGTGATGAGAGCATCAGGTACTCTTATATCATAATGAATCATGAATGTTTGGTATTCTATGATGCCTTAATTGCAGGAAATCATAGAATCTAAGTGATTGACAACAAAATGCACATTTGGACTCTGTTGGAGCTGAAACGTCTTTTCGGACCATAAAAGATGGAAATGCAACTTAAAGCAGTAAAACTTGATGAGAGCATCGGGTACTCTTACAATATAGTACAACTTGAATGTCTGGTATTCTATTATGCATTAAATGCAGGAAATCATAGAATCTAAGTGATTGACAACAAAATGCACTTTTGGACTCTGTTGAGGCTGAAACGTCTTTTCGGACCATAAAAGATGGAAATGCAACTTAAAGCAGTAAAACGTGATGAGAGCATCAGGTACTCTTACAATATAGTAGAACTTGAATGTCTGATATTCTATTATGCATTAAATGCAGGAAATCATAGAATCTAAGTGATTGACAACAAAATGCACTTTTGGACTCTGTTGAGTCTGAAACGTCTTTTCGGAGCATAAAAGATGGAAGTGCAACTTAAAGCAGTAAAACGTGATGAGAGCATCAGGTACTCTTACAATATAGTAGAACTTGAATGTCTGGTATTCTATTATGCATTAAATGCAGGAAATCATAGAATCTAAGTGATTGACAACAAAATGCACTTTTGGACTCTGTTGAGTCTGAAACGTCTTTTCGGAGCATAAAAGATGGAAAAACGTGATGAGAGCATCAGGTACTCTTATATCATAATGAATCATGAATGTTTGGTATTCTATGATGCCTTAATTGCAGGAAATCATAGAATCTAAGTGATTGACAACAAAATGCACATTTGGACTCTGTTGGAGCTGAAACGTCTTTTCGGAGCATAAAAGATGGAAATGCAACTTAAAGCAGTAAAACGTGATGAGAGCATCCGGTACTCTTACAATATAGTACAACTTGAATGTCTGGTATTCTATTATGCATTAAATGCGGGAAATCATAGTATCTAAGTGATTGACAACAAAATGCACTTTTGGACTCTGTTGAGTCTGAAACGTCTTTTCGGAGCATAAAAGATGGAAATGCAACTTAAAGCAGTAAAACGTGATGAGAGCATCAGGTACTCTTATATCATAATGAATCATGAATGTTTGGTATTCTATGATGCCTTAATTGCAGGAAATCATAGAATCTAAGTGATTGACAACAAAATGCACATTTGGACTCTGTTGGAGCTGAAACGTCTTTTCGGAGCATAAAAGATGGAAATGCAACTTAAAGCAGCAAAACGTGATGAGAGCATCCGGTACTCTTACAATATAGTACAACTTGAATGTCTGGTATTCTATTATGCATTAAATGCGGGAAATCATAGTATCTAAGTGATTGACAACAAAATGCACTTTTGGACTCTGTTGAGGCTGAAACGTCTTTTCGGAGCATAAAAGATGGAAATGCAACTTAAAGCAGTAAAACGTGATGAGAGCATCGGGTACTCTTATATCATAATGAAACATGAATGTTTGGTATTCTATGATGCATTAATTGCAGGAAATCATAGAATCTAAGTGATTGACAACAAAATGCACTTTTGGACTCTGTTGAGTCTGAAACGTCTTTTCGGAGCATAAAAGATGGAAATGCAACTTAAAGCAGTAAAACGTGATGAGAGCATCAGATACTCTTATATCATAATGAAAGATGAATGTTTGGTATTCTATGATGCCTTAAATGCAGGAAATCATAGAATCTAAGTGATTGACAACAAAATGCACATTTGGACTCTGTTGGAGCTGAAACGTCTTTTCGGACCATAAAAGATGGAAATGCAACTTAAAGCAGTAAAACTTGATGAGAGCATCGGGTACTCTTACAATATAGTACAACTTGAATGTCTGGTATTCTATTATGCATTAAATGCAGGAAATCATAGAATCTAAGTGATTGACAACAAAATGCACTTTTGGACTCTGTTGAGGCTGAAACGTCTTTTCGGACCATAAAAGATGGAAATGCAACTTAAAGCAGTAAAACGTGATGAGAGCATCAGGTACTCTTACAATATAGTACAACTTGAATGTCTGGTATTCTGTTATGCATTAAATGCAGGAAATCATAGAATCTAAGTGATTGACAACAAAATGCACTTTTGGACTCTGTTGAGGCTGAAACGTCTTTTCGGAGCATAAAAGATGGAAATGCAACTTAAAGCAGTAAAACGTGATGAGAGCATCGGGTACTCTTATAATATAGTACAACTTGAATGTCTGGTATTCTATTATGCATTAAATGCAGGAAATCATAGAATCTAAGTGATTGACAACAAAATGCACTTTTGGACTCTGTTGAGGCTGAAACGTCTTTTCGGAGCATAAAAGATGGAAATGCAACTTAAAGCAGTAAAACGTGATGAGAGCATCGGGTACTCTTATAATATAGTACAACTTGAATGTCTGGTATTCTATTATGCATTAAATGCAGGAAATCATAGAATCTAAGTGATTGACAACAAAATGCACTTTTGGACTCTGTTGAGGCTGAAACGTCTTTTCGGAGCATAAAAGATGGAAATGCAACTTAAAGCAGTAAAAAGTGAGCAGTAAAAAGGTATTCTATTATGCATTAAATGCAGGAAATCATAGAATCTAAGTGATTGACAACAAAATGCACTTTTGGACTCTGTTGAGTCTGAAACGTCTTTTCGGAGCATAAAAGATGGAAATGCAACTTAAAGCAGTAAAACGTGATGAGAGCATCAGGTACTCTTACAATATAGTAGAACTTGAATGTCTGGTATTCTATTATGCATTAAATGCAGGAAATCATAGAATCTAAGTGATTGACAACAAAATGCACTTTTGGACTCTGTTGAGTCTGAAACGTCTTTTCGGAGCATAAAAGATGGAAATGCAACTTAAAGCAGTAAAACGTGATGAGAGCATCAGGTACTCTTATATCATAATGAATCATGAATGTTTGGTATTCTATGATGCCTTAATTGCAGGAAATCATAGAATCTAAGTGATTGACAACAAAATGCACATTTGGACTCTGTTGGAGCTGAAACGTCTTTTCGGAGCATAAAAGATGGAAATGCAACTTAAAGCAGTAAAACGTGATGAGAGCATCCGGTACTCTTACAATATAGTACAACTTGAATGTCTGGTATTCTATTATGCATTAAATGCGGGAAATCATAGTATCTAAGTGATTGACAACAAAATGCACTTTTGGACTCTGTTGAGGCTGAAACGTCTTTTCGGAGCATAAAAGATGGAAATGCAACTTAAAGCAGTAAAACGTGATGAGAGCATCAGGTACTCTTATATCATAATGAAACATGAATGTTTGGTATTCTATGATGCCTTAATTGCAGGAAATCATAGAATCTAAGTGATTGACAACAAAATGCACATTTGGACTCTGTTGGAGCTGAAACGTCTTTTCGGAGCATTAAAAGATGGAAATGCAACTTAAAGCAGTAAAACTTGATGAGAGCATCGGGTACTCTTACAATATAGTACAACTTGAATGTCTGGTATTCTATTATGCATTAAATGCGGGAAATCATAGAATCTAAGTGATTGACAACAAAATGCACTTTTGGACTCTGTTGAGGCTGAAACGTCTTTTCGGAGCATAAAAGATGGAAATGCAACTTAAAGCAGTAAAACGTGATGAGAGCATCGGGTTCTCTTATAATATAGTACAACTTGAATGTCTGGTATTCTATTATGCATTAAATGCAGGAAATCATAGAATCTAAGTGATTGACAACAAAATGCACTTTTGGACTCTGTTGAGGCTGAAACGTCTTTTCGGACCATAAAAGATGGAAATGCAACTTAAAGCAGTAAAACGTGATGAGAGCATCAGGTACTCTTATATCATAATGAAACATGAATGTTTGGTATTCTATGATGCCTTAATTGCAGGAAATCATAGAATCTAAGTGATTGACAACAAAATGCACATTTGGACTCTGTTGGAGCTGAAACGTCTTTTCGGAGCATAAAAGATAGAAATGCAACTTAAAGCAGTAAAACGTGATGAGAGCATCAGGTACTCTTACAATATAGTACAACTTGAATGTCTGGTATTCTATTATGCCTTAATTGCAGGAAATCATAGAATCTAAGTGATTGACAACAAAATGCACTTTTGGACTCTGTTGAGGCTGAAACGTCTTTTCGGAGCATAAAAGATGGAAATGCAACTTAAAGCAGTAAAACGTGATGAGAGCATCGGGTTCTCTTATAATATAGTACAACTTGAATGTCTGGTATTCTATTATGCATTAAATGCAGGAAATCATAGAATCTAAGTGATTGACAACAAAATGCACTGTTGGACTCTGTTGAGGCTGAAACGTCTTTTCGGAGCATAAAAGATGGAAATGCAACTTAAAGCAGTAAAACGTGATGAGAGCATCGGGTACTCTTATATCATAATGAAACATGAATGTTTGGTATTCTATGATGCATTAATTGCAGGAAATCATAGAATCTAAGTGATTGACAACAAAATGCACTGTTGGACTCTGTTGAGGCTGAAACGTCTTTTCGGAGCATAAAAGATGGAAATGCAACTTAAAGCAGTAAAACGTGATGAGAGCATCGGGTTCTCTTATAATATAGTACAACTTGAATGTCTGGTATTCTATTATGCATTAAATGCAGGAAATCATAGAATCTAAGTGATTGACAACAAAATGCACTGTTGGACTCTGTTGAGGCTGAAACGTCTTTTCGGAGCATAAAAGATGGAAATGCAACTTAAAGCAGTAAAACGTGATGAGAGCATCGGGTACTCTTATATCATAATGAAACATGAATGTTTGGTATTCTATGATGCATTAATTGCAGGAAATCATAGAATCTAAGTGATTGACAACAAAATGCACTGTTGGACTCTGTTGAGGCTGAAACGTCTTTTCGGAGCATAAAAGATGGAAATGCAACTTAAAGCAGTAAAACGTGATGAGAGCATCGGGTACTCTTATATCATAATGAAACATGAATGTTTGGTATTCTATGATGCATTAATTGCAGGAAATCATAGAATCTAAGTGATTGACAACAACATGCACATTTGGACTCTGTTGGAGCTGAAACGTCTTTTCGGAGCATTAAAAGATGGAAATGCAACTTAAAGCAGTAAAACTTGATGAGAGCATCGGGTACTCTTACAATATAGTACAACTTGAATGTCTGGTATTCTATTATGCATTAAATGCGGGAAATCATAGAATCTAAGTGATTGACAACAAAATGCACTTTTGGACTCTGTTGAGGCTGAAACGTCTTTTCGGAGCATAAAAGATGGAAATGCAACTTAAAGCAGTAAAACGTGATGAGAGCATCGGGTTCTCTTATAATATAGTACAACTTGAATGTCTGGTATTCTATTATGCATTAAATGCAGGAAATCATAGAATCTAAGTGATTGACAACAAAATGCACTTTTGGACTCTGTTGAGGCTGAAACGTCTTTTCGGAGCATAAAAGATGGAAATGCAACTTAAAGCAGTAAAACGTGATGAGAGCATCGGGTACTCTTATATCATAATGAAACATGAATGTTTGGTATTCTATGATGCATTAATTGCAGGAAATCATAGAATCTAAGTGATTGACAACAAAATGCACTTTTGGACTCTGTTGAGTCTGAAACGTCTTTTCGGAGCATAAAAGATGGAAATGCAACTTAAAGCAGTAAAACGTGATGAGAGCATCGGGTACTCTTACAATATAGTACAACTTGAATGTCTGGTATTCTATTATGCATTAAATGCGGGAAATCATAGAATCTAAGTGATTGACAACAAAATGCACTTTTGGACTCTGTTGAGGCTGAAACGTCTTTTCGGAGCATAAAAGATGGAAATGCAACTTAAAGCAGTAAAACGTGATGAGAGCATCGGGTACTCTTATATCATAATGAAACATGAATGTTTGGTATTCTATGATGCATTAATTGCAGGAAATCATAGAATCTAAGTGATTGACAACAAAATGCACTTTTGGACTCTGTTGAGTCTGAAACGTCTTTTCGGAGCATAAAAGATGGAAATGCAACTTAAAGCAGTAAAACGTGATGAGAGCATCGGGTACTCTTACAATATAGTACAACTTGAATGTCTGGTATTCTATTATGCATTAAATGCAGGAAATCATAGAATCTAAGTGATTGACAACAAAATGCACTTTTGGACTCTGTTGAGGCTGAAACGTCTTTTCGGACCATAAAAGATGGAAATGCAACTTAAAGCAGTAAAACGTGATGAGAGCATCGGGTTCTCTTATAATATAGTACAACTTGAATGTCTGGTATTCTATTATGCATTAAATGCAGGAAATCATAGAATCTAAGTGATTGACAACAAAATGCACTGTTGGACTCTGTTGAGGCTGAAACGTCTTTTCGGAGCATAAAAGATGGAAATGCAACTTAAAGCAGTAAAACGTGATGAGAGCATCGGGTACTCTTATATCATAATGAAACATGAATGTTTGGTATTCTATGATGCATTAATTGCAGGAAATCATAGAATCTAAGTGATTGACAACAAAATGCACTGTTGGACTCTGTTGAGGCTGAAACGTCTTTTCGGAGCATAAAAGATGGAAATGCAACTTAAAGCAGTAAAACGTGATGAGAGCATCGGGTACTCTTATATCATAATGAAACATGAATGTTTGGTATTCTATGATGCATTAATTGCAGGAAATCATAGAATCTAAGTGATTGACAACAACATGCACATTTGGACTCTGTTGGAGCTGAAACGTCTTTTCGGAGCATTAAAAGATGGAAATGCAACTTAAAGCAGTAAAACTTGATGAGAGCATCGGGTACTCTTACAATATAGTACAACTTGAATGTCTGGTATTCTATTATGCATTAAATGCGGGAAATCATAGAATCTAAGTGATTGACAACAAAATGCACTTTTGGACTCTGTTGAGGCTGAAACGTCTTTTCGGAGCATAAAAGATGGAAATGCAACTTAAAGCAGTAAAACGTGATGAGAGCATCGGGTTCTCTTATAATATAGTACAACTTGAATGTCTGGTATTCTATTATGCATTAAATGCAGGAAATCATAGAATCTAAGTGATTGACAACAAAATGCACTTTTGGACTCTGTTGAGGCTGAAACGTCTTTTCGGAGCATAAAAGATGGAAATGCAACTTAAAGCAGTAAAACGTGATGAGAGCACCGGGTACTCTTATATCATAATGAAACATGAATGTTTGGTATTCTATGATGCATTAATTGCAGGAAATCATAGAATCTAAGTGATTGACAACAAAATGCACTTTTGGACTCTGTTGAGTCTGAAACGTCTTTTCGGAGCATAAAAGATGGAAATGCAACTTAAAGCAGTAAAACGTGATGAGAGCATCGGGTACTCTTACAATATAGTACAACTTGAATGTCTGGTATTCTATTATGCATTAAATGCAGGAAATCATAGAATCTAAGTGATTGACAACAAAATGCACTTTTGGACTCTGTTGAGGCTGAAACGTCTTTTCGGACCATAAAAGATGGAAATGCAACTTAAAGCAGTAAAACGTGATGAGAGCATCAGGTACTCTTATATCATAATGAAACATGAATGTTTGGTATTCTATGATGCCTTAATTGCAGGAAATCATAGAATCTAAGTGATTGACAACAAAATGCACTTTTGGACTCTGTTGAGGCTGAAACGTCTTTTCGGAGCATAAAAGATGGAAATGCAACTTAAAGCAGTAAAACGTGATGAGAGCATCAGGTACTCTTATATCATAATGAAACATGAATGTTTGGTATTCTATGATGCCTTAATTGCAGGAAATCATAGAATCTAAGTGATTGACAACAAAATGCACTTTTGGACTCTGTTGAGGCTGAAACGTCTTTTCGGACCATAAAAGATGGAAATGCAACTTAAAGCAGTAAAACGTGATGAGAGCATCAGGTACTCTTATATCATAATGAAACATGAATGTTTGGTATTCTATGATGCCTTAATTGCAGGAAATCATAGAATCTAAGTGATTGACAACAACATGCACATTTGGACTCTGTTGGAGCTGAAACGTCTTTTCGGAGCATTAAAAGATGGAAATGCAACTTAAAGCAGTAAAACGTTATGAGGTACTCCTACAATATAGTACAACTTGAATGTCTGGTATTCTATTATGCACTAAATGCAGGAAATCATAGAATCTAAGTGATTGACAACAAAATGCACTTTTGGACTCTGTTGAGGCTGAAACGTCTTTTCGGAGCATAAAAGATGGAAATGCAACTTAAAGCAGTAAAACGTGATGAGAGCATCGGGTACTCTTATATCATAATGAAACATGAATGTTTGGTATTCTATGATGCATTAATTGCAGGAAATCATAGAATCTAAGTGATTGACAACAAAATGCACATTTGGACTCTGTTGGAGCTGAAACGTCTTTTCGGAGCATAAAAGATGGAAATGCAACTTAAAGCAGTAAAACGTGATGAGAGCATCGGGTACTCTTACAATATAGTACAACTTGAATGTCTGGTATTCTATTATGCATTAAATGCAGGAAATCATAGAATCTAAGTGATTGACAACAAAATGCACTTTTGGACTCTGTTGAGGCTGAAACGTCTTTTCGGACCATAAAAGATGGAAATGCAACTTAAAGCAGTAAAACGTGATGAGAGCATCAGGTACTCTTATATCATAATGAAACATGAATGTTTGGTATTCTATGATGCCTTAATTGCAGGAAATCATAGAATCTAAGTGATTGACAACAAAATGCACATTTGGACTCTGTTGGAGCTGAAACGTCTTTTCGGAGCATAAAAGATAGAAATGCAACTTAAAGCAGTAAAACGTGATGAGAGCATCAGGTACTCTTACAATATAGTACAACTTGAATGTCTGGTATTCTATTATGCATTAAATGCAGGAAATCATAGAATCTAAGTGATTGACAACAAAATGCACTTTTGGACTCTGTTGAGGCTGAAACGTCTTTTCGGAGCATAAAAGATGGAAATGCAACTTAAAGCAGTAAAACGTGATGAGAGCATCGGGTACTCTTACAATATAGTACAACTTGAATGTCTGGTATTCTATTATGCATTAAATGCAGGAAATCATAGAATCTAAGTGATTGACAACAAAATGCACTTTTGGACTCTGTTGAGGCTGAAACGTCTTTTCGGACCATAAAAGATGGAAATGCAACTTAAAGCAGTAAAACGTGATGAGAGCATCAGGTACTCTTATATCATAATGAAACATGAATGTTTGGTATTCTATGATGCCTTAATTGCAGGAAATCATAGAATCTAAGTGATTGACAACAAAATGCACATTTGGACTCTGTTGGAGCTGAAACGTCTTTTCGGAGCATAAAAGATGGAAATGCAATTTAAACCAGTAAAACGTGATGAAAGCATCAGGTACTCTTACAATATAGTACAACTTGAATGTCTGGTATTCTATTATGCATTAAATGCAGGAAATCATAGAATCTAAGTGATTGACAACAAAATGCACATTTGGACTCTGTTGGAGCTGAAACGTCTTTTCGGACCATAAAAGATGGAAATGCAACTTAAAGCAGTAAAACTTGATGAGAGCATCGGGTACTCTTACAATATAGTACAACTTGAATGTCTGGTATTCTATTATGCATTAAATGCAGGAAATCATAGAATCTAAGTGATTGACAACAAAATGCACTTTTGGACTCTGTTGAGGCTGAAACGTCTTTTCGGACCATAAAAGATGGAAATGCAACTTAAAGCAGTAAAACGTGATGAGAGCATCAGGTACTCTTACAATATAGTACAACTTGAATGTCTGGTATTCTATTATGCATTAAATGCAGGAAATCATAGAATCTAAGTGATTGACAACAAAATGCACTTTTGGACTCTGTTGAGGCTGAAACGTCTTTTCGGAGCATAAAAGATGGAAATGCAACTTAAAGCAGTAAAACGTAATGAGAGAATCAGATACTCTTATATCATAATGAAACATGAATGTTTGGTATTCTATGATGCCTTAAATGCAGGAAATCATAGAATCTAAGTGATTGACAACAAAATGCATATTTGGACTCTGTTGGAGCTGAAACGTCTTTTCGGACCATAAGAGATGGAAATGCAACTTAAAGCAGTAAAACGTGATGAGAGCATCGGGTACTCTTACAATATAGTACAACTTGAATGTCTGGTATTCTATTATGCATTAAATGCAGGAAATCATAGAATCTAAGTGATTGACAACAAAATGCACATTTGGACTCTGTTGAAGCTGAAACGTCTTTTCGGACCATAAAAGATGGAAATGCAACTTAAAGCAGTAAAACTTGATGAGAGCATCGGGTACTCTTACAATATAGTACAACTTGAATGTCTGGTATTCTATTATGCATTAAATGCAGGAAATCATAGAATCTAAGTGATTGACAACAAAATGCACTTTTGGACTCTGTTGAGGCTGAAAGGTCTTTTCGGACCATAAAAGATGGAAATGCAACTTAAAGCAGTAAAACGTGATGAGAGCATCAGGTACTCTTACAATATAGTACAACTTGAATGTCTGGTTTTCTGTTATGCATTAAATGCAGGAAATCATAGAATCTAAGTGATTGACAACAAAATGCACTTTTGGACTCTGTTGAGGCTGAAACGTCTTTTCGGACCATAAAAGATGGAAATGCAACTTAAAGCAGTAAAACTTGATGAGAGCATCGGGTACTCTTACAATATAGTACAACTTGAATGTCTGGTATTCTATTATGCATTAAATGCAGGAAATCATAGAATCTAAGTGATTGACAACAAAATGCACATTTGGACTCTGTTGGAGCTGAAACGTCTTTTCGGACCATAAAAGATGGAAATGCAACTTAAAGCAGTAAAACTTGATGAGAGCATCGGGTACTCTTACAATATAGTACAACTTGAATGTCTGGTATTCTATTATGCATTAAATGCAGGAAATCATAGAATCTAAGTGATTGACAACAAAATGCACTTTTGGACTCTGTTGAGGCTGAAACGTCTTTTCGGACCATAAAAGATGGAAATGCAACTTAAAGCAGTAAAACGTGATGAGAGCATCAGGTACTCTTACAATATAGTACAACTTGAATGTCTGGTATTCTATTATGCATTAAATGCAGGAAATCATAGAATCTAAGTGATTGACAACAAAATGCACTTTTGGACTCTGTTGAGTCTGAAACGTCTTTTCGGAGCATAAAAGATGGAAATGCAACTTAAAGCAGTAAAACGTAATGAGAGAATCAGATACTCTTATATTATAATGAAACATGAATGTTTGGTATTCTATGATGCCTTAAATGCAGGAAATCATAGAATCTAAGTGATTGACAACAAAATGCATATTTGGACTCTGTTGGAGCTGAAACGTCTTTTCGGACCATAAAAGATGGAAATGCAACTTAAAGCAGTAAAACTTGATGAGAGCATCGGGTACTCTTATAATATAGTACAACTTGAATGTCTGGTATTCTATTATGCATTAAATGCAGGAAATCATAGAATCTAAGTGATTGACAACAAAATGCACATTTGGACTCTGTTGGAGCTGAAACGTCTTTTCGGACCATAAAAGATGGAAATGCAACTTAAAGCAGTAAAACTTGATGAGAGCATCGGGTACTCTTACAATATAGTACAACTTGAATGTCTGGTATTCTATTATGCATTAAATGCAGGAAATCATAGAATCTAAGTGATTGACAACAAAATGCACTTTTGGACTCTGTTGAGGCTGAAAGGTCTTTTCGGACCATAAAAGATGGAAATGCAACTTAAAGCAGTAAAACGTGATGAGAGCATCAGGTACTCTTACAATATAGTACAACTTGAATGTCTGGTTTTCTGTTATGCATTAAATGCAGGAAATCATAGAATCTAAGTGATTGACAACAAAATGCACTTTTGGACTCTGTTGAGGCTGAAACGTCTTTTCGGACCATAAGAGATGGAAATGCAACTTAAAGCAGTAAAACGTGATGAGAGCATCGGGTACTCTTATATCATAATGAAACATGAATGTTTGGTATTCTATGATGCATTAATTGCAGGAAATCATAGAATCTAAGTGATTGACAACAAAATGCACTTTTGGACTCTGTTGAGTCTGAAACGTCTTTTCGGAGCATAAAAGATGGAAATGCAACTTAAAGCAGTAAAACGTAATGAGAGAATCAGATACTCTTATATCATAATGAAACATGAATGTTTGGTATTCTATGATGCCTTAAATGCAGGAAATCATAGAATCTAAGTGATTGACAACAAAATGCACATTTGGACTCTGTTGGAGCTGAAACGTCTTTTCGGACCATAAAAGATGGAAATGCAACTTAAAGCAGTAAAACTTGATGAGAGCATCGGGTACTCTTACAATATAGTACAACTTGAATGTCTGGTATTCTATTATGCATTAAATGCAGGAAATCATAGAATCTAAGTGATTGACAACAAAATGCACATTTGGACTCTGTTGGAGCTGAAACGTCTTTTCGGACCATAAAAGATGGAAATGCAACTTAAAGCAGTAAAACTTGATGAGAGCATCGGGTACTCTTACAATATAGTACAACTTGAATGTCTGGTATTCTATTATGCATTAAATGCAGGAAATCATAGAATCTAAGTGATTGACAACAAAATGCACTTTTGGACTCTGTTGAGGCTGAAACGTCTTTTCGGACCATAAAAGATGGAAATGCAACTTAAAGCAGTAAAACGTGATGAGAGCATCAGGTACTCTTACAATATAGTACAACTTGAATGTCTGGTATTCTATTATGCATTAAATGCAGGAAATCATAGAATCTAAGTGATTGACAACAAAATGCACTTTTGGACTCTGTTGAGGCTGAAACGTCTTTTCGGAGCATAAAAGATGGAAATGCAACTTAAAGCAGTAAAACGTAATGAGAGAATCAGATACTCTTATATCATAATGAAACATGAATGTTTGGTATTCTATGATGCCTTAAATGCAGGAAATCATAGAATCTAAGTGATTGACAACAAAATGCACATTTGGACTCTGTTGGAGCTGAAACGTCTTTTCGGACCATAAAAGATGGAAATGCAACTTAAAGCAGTAAAACTTGATGAGAGCATCGGGTACTCTTACAATATAGTACAACTTGAATGTCTGGTATTCTATTATGCATTAAATGCAGGAAATCATAGAATCTAAGTGATTGACAACAAAATGCACATTTGGACTCTGTTGGAGCTGAAACGTCTTTTCGGACCATAAAAGATGGAAATGCAACTTAAAGCAGTAAAACTTGATGAGAGCATCGGGTACTCTTACAATATAGTACAACTTGAATGTCTGGTATTCTATTATGCATTAAATGCAGGAAATCATAGAATCTAAGTGATTGACAACAAAATGCACTTTTGGACTCTGTTGAGGCTGAAAGGTCTTTTCGGACCATAAAAGATGGAAATGCAACTTAAAGCAGTAAAACGTGATGAGAGCATCAGGTACTCTTACAATATAGTACAACTTGAATGTCTGGTTTTCTGTTATGCATTAAATGCAGGAAATCATAGAATCTAAGTGATTGACAACAAAATGCACTTTTGGACTCTGTTGAGGCTGAAACGTCTTTTCGGACCATAAAAGATGGAAATGCAACTTAAAGCAGTAAAACTTGATGAGAGCATCGGGTACTCTTACAATATAGTACAACTTGAATGTCTGGTATTCTATTATGCATTAAATGCAGGAAATCATAGAATCTAAGTGATTGACAACAAAATGCACATTTGGACTCTGTTGGAGCTGAAACGTCTTTTCGGACCATAAAAGATGGAAATGCAACTTAAAGCAGTAAAACTTGATGAGAGCATCGGGTACTCTTACAATATAGTACAACTTGAATGTCTGGTATTCTATTATGCATTAAATGCAGGAAATCATAGAATCTAAGTGATTGACAACAAAATGCACTTTTGGACTCTGTTGAGGCTGAAACGTCTTTTCGGACCATAAAAGATGGAAATGCAACTTAAAGCAGTAAAACGTGATGAGAGCATCAGGTACTCTTACAATATAGTACAACTTGAATGTCTGGTATTCTATTATGCATTAAATGCAGGAAATCATAGAATCTAAGTGATTGACAACAAAATGCACTTTTGGACTCTGTTGAGTCTGAAACGTCTTTTCGGAGCATAAAAGATGGAAATGCAACTTAAAGCAGTAAAACGTAATGAGAGAATCAGATACTCTTATATCATAATGAAACATGAATGTTTGGTATTCTATGATGCCTTAAATGCAGGAAATCATAGAATCTAAGTGATTGACAACAAAATGCACATTTGGACTCTGTTGGAGCTGAAACGTCTTTTCGGACCATAAAAGATGGAAATGCAACTTAAAGCAGTAAAACTTGATGAGAGCATCGGGTACTCTTACAATATAGTACAACTTGAATGTCTGGTATTCTATTATGCATTAAATGCAGGAAATCATAGAATCTAAGTGATTGACAACAAAATGCACATTTGGACTCTGTTGGAGCTGAAACGTCTTTTCGGACCATAAAAGATGGAAATGCAACTTAAAGCAGTAAAACTTGATGAGAGCATCGGGTACTCTTACAATATAGTACAACTTGAATGTCTGGTATTCTATTATGCATTAAATGCAGGAAATCATAGAATCTAAGTGATTGACAACAAAATGCACTTTTGGACTCTGTTGAGGCTGAAAGGTCTTTTCGGACCATAAAAGATGGAAATGCAACTTAAAGCAGTAAAACGTGATGAGAGCATCAGGTACTCTTACAATATAGTACAACTTGAATGTCTGGTTTTCTGTTATGCATTAAATGCAGGAAATCATAGAATCTAAGTGATTGACAACAAAATGCACTTTTGGACTCTGTTGAGGCTGAAACGTCTTTTCGGAGCATAAAAGATGGAAATGCAACTTAAAGCAGTAAAACGTGATGAGAGCATCGGGTACTCTTATAATATAGTACAACTTGAATGTCTGGTATTCTATTATGCATTAAATGCAGGAAATCATAGAATCTAAGTGATTGACAACAAAATGCACTTTTGGACTCTGTTGAGGCTGAAACGTCTTTTCGGAGCATAAAAGATGGAAATGCAACTTAAAGCAGTAAAACGTGATGAGAGCATCGGGTACTCTTATATCATAATGAAACATGAATGTTTGGTATTCTATGATGCATTAATTGCAGGAAATCATAGAATCTAAGTGATTGACAACAAAATGCACTTTTGGACTCTGTTGAGGCTGAAACGTCTTTTCGGACCATAAAAGATGGAAATGCAATTTAAACCAGTAAAACGTGATGAAAGCATCAGGTACTCTTACAATATAGTACAACTTGAATGTCTGGTATTCTATTATGCATTAAATGCAGGAAATCATAGAATCTAAGTGATTGACAACAAAATGCACTTTTGGACTCTGTTGAGTCTGAAACGTCTTTTCGGAGCATAAAAGATGGAAATGCAACTTAAAGCAGTAAAACGTGATGAGAGCATCATGTACTCTTACAATATAGTACAACTTGAATGTCTGATATTCTATTATGCATTAAATGCAGGAAATCATAGAATCTAAGTGATTGACAACAAAATGCACTTTTGGACTCTGTTGAGGCTGAAACGTCTTTTCGGAGCATAAAAGATGGAAATGCAACTTAAAGCAGTAAAACGTGATGAGAGCATCGGGTACTCTTATATCATAATGAAACATGAATGTTTGGTATTCTATGATGCATTAATTGCAGGAAATCATAGAATCTAAGTGATTGACAACAAAATGCACTTTTGGACTCTGTTGAGGCTGAAACGTCTTTTCGGAGCATAAAAGATGGAAATGCAATTTAAACCAGTAAAACGTCATGAAAGCATCAGGTACTCTCACAATATAGTACAACTTGAAGGTTTGGTGTTCTATAATGCATTAAATACAGGAAATCATAGAATCTAAGTGATTGACAACAAAATGCACTTTTGGACTCTGTTGAGTCTGAAACGTCTTTTCGGAGCATAAAAGATGGAAATGCAACTCAAAGCAGTAAAACGTGATGAGAGCATCAGGTACTCTTATATCATAATGAAACATGAATGTTTGGTATTCTATGATGCCTTAATTGCAGGAAATCATAGAATCTAAGTGATTGACAACAAAATGCACTTTTGGACTCTGTTGAGGCTGAAACGTCTTTTCGGAGCATAAAAGATGGAAATGCAACTTAAAGCAGTAAAATGTGATGAGAGCATCAGGTACTCTTATATCATAATGAAACATGAATGTTTGGTATTCTATGATGCCTTAATTGCAGGAAATCATAGAATCTAAGTGATTGACAACAAAATGCACTTTTGGACTCTGTTGAGGCTGAAACGTCTTTTCGGAGCATAAAAGATGGAAATGCAATTTAAACCAGTAAAACGTGATGAAAGCATCAGGTACTCTCACAATATAGTACAACTTGAATGTTTGGTGTTCTATGATGCATTAAATACAGGAAATCATAGAATCTAAGTGATTGACAACAAAATGCACTTTTGGACTCTGTTGAGGCTGAAACGTCTTTTCGGAGCATAAAAGATGGAAATGCAACTTAAAGCAGTAAAACGTGATGAGAGCATCAGGTACTCTTACAATATAGTACAACTTGAATGTCTGGTATTCTATTATGCATTAAATGCAGGAAATCATAGAATCTAAGTGATTGACAACAAAATGCACTTTTGGACTCTGTTGAGGCTGAAACGTCTTTTCGGACCATAAAAGATGGAAATGCAACTTAAAGCAGTAAAACGTGATGAGAGCATCAGGTACTCTTATATCATAATGAAACATGAATGTTTGGTATTCTATAATGCCTTAATTGCAGGAAATCATAGAATCTAAGTGATTGACAACAAAATGCACATTTGGACTCTGTTGGAGCTGAAACGTCTTTTCGGAGCATAAAAGATGGAAATGCAACTTAAAGCAGTAAAACGTGATGAGAGCATCAGATACTCTTATATCATAATGAAACATGAATGTTTGGTATTCTATGATGCCTTAAATGCAGGAAATCATAGAATCTAAGTGATTGACAACAAAATGCACATTTGGACTCTGTTGGAGCTGAAACGTCTTTTCGGACCATAAAAGATGGAAATGCAACTTAAAGCAGTAAAACTTGATGAGAGCATCGGGTACTCTTACAATATAGTACAACTTGAATGTCTGGTATTCTATAATGCATTAAATGCAGGAAATCATAGAATCTAAGTGATTGACAACAAAATGCACTTTTGGACTCTGTTGAGGCTGAAACGTCTTTTCGGAGCATAAAAGATGGAAATGCAACTTAAAGCAGTAAAACGTGATGAGAGCATCGGGTACTCTTATAATATAGTACAACTTGAATGTCTGGTATTCTATTATGCATTAAATGCAGGAAATCATAGAATCTAAGTGATTGACAACAAAATGCACTTTTGGACTCTGTTGAGGCTGAAACGTCTTTTCGGAGCATAAAAGATGGAAATGCAACTTAAAGCAGTAAAACGTGATGAGAGCATCGGGTACTCTTATATCATAATGAAACATGAATGTTTGATATTCTATGATGCATTAATTGCAGGAAATCATAGAATCTAAGTGATTGACAACAAAATGCACTTTTGGACTCTGTTGAGTCTGAAACGTCTTTTCGGAGCATAAAAGATGGAAATGCAACTTAAAGCAGTAAAACTTGATGAGAGCATCGGGTACTCTTACAATATAGTACAACTTGAATGTCTGGTATTCTATTATGCATTAAATGCAGGAAATCATAGAATCTAAGTGATTGACAACAAAATGCACTTTTGGACTCTGTTGAGGCTGAAACGTCTTTTCGGACCATAAAAGATGGAAATGCAACTTAAAGCAGTAAAACGTGATGAGAGCAGCAGGTACTCTTACAATATAGTACAACTTGAATGTCTGGTATTCTGTTATGCATTAAATGCAGGAAATCATAGAATCTAAGTGATTGACAACAAAATGCACTTTTGGACTCTGTTGAGGCTGAAACGTCTTTTCGGAGCATAAAAGATGGAAATGCAACTTAAAGCAGTAAAACGTGATGAGAGCATCGGGTACTCTTATATCATAATGAAACATGAATGTTTGGTATTCTATGATGCATTAATTGCAGGAAATCATAGAATCTAAGTGATTGACAACAAAATGCACTTTTGGACTCTGTTGAGGCTGAAACGTCTTTTCGGAGCATAAAAGATGGAAATGCAACTTAAAGCAGTAAAACGTGATGAGAGCATCAGGTACTCTTATATCATAATGAAACATGAATGTTTGGTATTCTATAATGCCTTAATTGCAGGAAATCATAGAATCTAAGTGATTGACAACAAAATGCACATTTGGACTCTGTTGGAGCTGAAACGTCTTTTCGGAGCATAAAAGATGGAAATGCAACTTAAAGCAGTAAAACGTGATGAGAGCATCAGATACTCTTATATCATAATGAAACATGAATGTTTGGTATTCTATGATGCCTTAAATGCAGGAAATCATAGAATCTAAGTGATTGACAACAAAATGCACATTTGGACTCTGTTGGAGCTGAAACGTCTTTTCGGACCATAAAAGATGGAAATGCAACTTAAAGCAGTAAAACTTGATGAGAGCATCGGGTACTCTTACAATATAGTACAACTTGAATGTCTGATATTCTATTATGCATTAAATGCAGGAAATCATAGAATCTAAGTGATTGACAACAAAATGCACTTTTGGACTCTGTTGAGGCTGAAACGTCTTTTCGGAGCATAAAAGATGGAAATGCAACTTAAAGCAGTAAAACGTGATGAGAGCATCGGGTTCTCTTATAATATAGTACAACTTGAATGTCTGGTATTCTATTATGCATTAAATGCAGGAAATCATAGAATCTAAGTGATTGACAACAAAATGCACTTTTGGACTCTGTTGAGGCTGAAACGTCTTTTCGGAGCATAAAAGATGGAAATGCAACTTAAAGCAGTAAAACGTGATGAGAGCATCGGGTACTCTTATATCATAATGAAACATGAATGTTTGGTATTCTATGATGCATTAATTGCAGGAAATCATAGAATCTAAGTGATTGACAACAAAATGCACTTTTGGACTCTGTTGAGGCTGAAACGTCTTTTCGGAGCATAAAAGATGGAAATGCAATTTAAACCAGTAAAACGTGATGAAAGCATCAGGTACTCTTACAATATAGTACAACTTGAATGTCTGGTATTCTATTATGCATTAAATGCAGGAAATCATAGAATCTAAGTGATTGACAACAAAATGCACTTTTGGACTCTGTTGAGGCTGAAACGTCTTTTCGGAGCATAAAAGATGGAAATGCAACTTAAAGCAGTAAAACGTGATGAGAGCATCGGGTACTCTTACAATATAGTACAACTTGAATGTCTGGTATTCTATTATGCATTAAATGCAGGAAATCATAGAATCTAAGTGATTGACAACAAAATGCACTTTTGGACTCTGTTGAGTCTGAAACGTCTTTTCGGAGCATAAAAGATGGAAATGCAACTTAAAGCAGTAAAACGTGATGAGAGCATCATGTACTCTTACAATATAGTACAACTTGAATGTCTGATATTCTATTATGCATTAAATGCAGGAAATCATAGAATCTAAGTGATTGACAACAAAATGCACTTTTGGACTCTGTTGAGGCTGAAACGTCTTTTCGGAGCATAAAAGATGGAAATGCAACTTAAAGCAGTAAAACGTGATGAGAGCATCGGGTACTCTTATATCATAATGAAACATGAATGTTTGGTATTCTATGATGCATTAATTGCAGGAAATCATAGAATCTAAGTGATTGACAACAAAATGCACTTTTGGACTCTGTTGAGGCTGAAACGTCTTTTCGGAGCATAAAAGATGGAAATGCAATTTAAACCAGTAAAACGTGATGAAAGCATCAGGTACTCTCACAATATAGTACAACTTGAAGGTTTGGTGTTCTATAATGCATTAAATACAGGAAATCATAGAATCTAAGTGATTGACAACAAAATGCACTTTTGGACTCTGTTGAGTCTGAAACGTCTTTTCGGAGCATAAAAGATGGAAATGCAACTCAAAGCAGTAAAACGTGATGAGAGCATCAGGTACTCTTATATCATAATGAAACATGAATGTTTGGTATTCTATGATGCCTTAATTGCAGGAAATCATAGAATCTAAGTGATTGACAACAAAATGCACTTTTGGACTCTGTTGAGGCTGAAACGTCTTTTCGGAGCATAAAAGATGGAAATGCAATTTAAACCAGTAAAACGTGATGAAAGCATCAGGTACTCTCACAATATAGTACAACTTGAAGGTTTGGTGTTCTATAATGCATTAAATACAGGAAATCATAGAATCTAAGTGATTGACAACAAAATGCACTTTTGGACTCTGTTGAGTCTGAAACGTCTTTTCGGAGCATAAAAGATGGAAATGCAACTCAAAGCAGTAAAACGTGATGAGAGCATCAGGTACTCTTATATCATAATGAAACATGAATGTTTGGTATTCTATGATGCCTTAATTGCAGGAAATCATAGAATCTAAGTGATTGACAACAAAATGCACTTTTGGACTCTGTTGAGGCTGAAACGTCTTTTCGGAGCATAAAAGATGGAAATGCAACTTAAAGCAGTAAAACGTGATGAGAGCATCAGGTACTCTTACAATATAGTACAACTTGAATGTCTGGTATTCTATTATGCATTAAATGCAGGAAATCATAGAATCTAAGTGATTGACAACAAAATGCACTTTTGGACTCTGTTGAGGCTGAAACGTCTTTTCGGACCATAAAAGATGGAAATGCAACTTAAAGCAGTAAAACGTGATGAGAGCATCAGGTACTCTTATATCATAATGAAACATGAATGTTTGGTATTCTATGATGCCTTAATTGCAGGAAATCATAGAATCTAAGTGATTGACAACAAAATGCACATTTGGACTCTGTTGAGGCTGAAACGTCTTTTCGGAGCATAAAAGATGGAAATGCAACTTAAAGCAGTAAAACGTGATGAGAGCATCGGGTACTCTTATATCATAATGAAACATGAATGTTTGGTATTCTATGATGCATTAATTGCAGGAAATCATAGAATCTAAGTGATTGACAACAAAATGCACTTTTGGACTCTGTTGGAGCTGAAACGTCTTTTCGGACCATAAAAGATGGAAATGCAACTTAAAGCAGTAAAACTTGATGAGAGCATCGGGTACTCTTACAATATAGTACAACTTGAATGTCTGGTATTCTATTATGCATTAAATGCAGGAAATCATAGAATCTAAGTGATTGACAACAAAATGCACTTTTGGACTCTGTTGAGGCTGAAACGTCTTTTCGGAGCATAAAAGATGGAAATGCAATTTAAACCAGTAAAACGTGATGAAAGCATCAGGTACTCTTACAATATAGTACAACTTGAATGTCTGGTATTCTATTATGCATTAAATGCAGGAAATCATAGAATCTAAGTGATTGACAACAAAATGCACTTTTGGACTCTGTTGAGGCTGAAACGTCTTTTCGGAGCATAAAAGATGGAAATGCAACTTAAAGCAGTAAAACGTGATGAGAGCATCGGGTACTCTTACAATATAGTACAACTTGAATGTCTGGTATTCTATTATGCATTAAATGCAGGAAATCATAGAATCTAAGTGATTGACAACAAAATGCACTTTTGGACTCTGTTGAGTCTGAAACGTCTTTTCGGAGCATAAAAGATGGAAATGCAACTTAAAGCAGTAAAACGGGATGAGAGCATCATGTACTCTTACAATATAGTACAACTTGAATGTCTGATATTCTATTATGCATTAAATGCAGGAAATCATAGAATCTAAGTGATTGACAACAAAATGCACTTTTGGACTCGTCTGAAAACGTCTTTTCGGAGACTGAAACGTCTTTTCGGAGCATAAAAGATGGAAATGCAACTTAAAGCAGTAAAACGTGATGAGAGCATCGGGTACTCTTATATCATAATGAAACATGAATGTTTGGTATTCTATGATGCATTAATTGCAGGAAATCATAGAATCTAAGTGATTGACAACAAAATGCACTTTTGGACTCTGTTGAGGCTGAAACGTCTTTTCGGAGCATAAAAGATGGAAATGCAATTTAAACCAGTAAAACGTGATGAAAGCATCAGGTACTCTCACAATATAGTACAACTTGAAGGTTTGGTGTTCTATAATGCATTAAATACAGGAAATCATAGAATCTAAGTGATTGACAACAAAATGCACTTTTGGACTCTGTTGAGTCTGAAACGTCTTTTCGGAGCATAAAAGATGGAAATGCAACTCAAAGCAGTAAAACGTGATGAGAGCATCAGGTACTCTTATATCATAATGAAACATGAATGTTTGGTATTCTATGATGCCTTAATTGCAGGAAATCATAGAATCTAAGTGATTGACAACAAAATGCACTTTTGGACTCTGTTGAGGCTGAAACGTCTTTTCGGAGCATAAAAGATGGAAATGCAATTTAAACCAGTAAAACGTGATGAAAGCATCAGGTACTCTCACAATATAGTACAACTTGAAGGTTTGGTGTTCTATAATGCATTAAATACAGGAAATCATAGAATCTAAGTGATTGACAACAAAATGCACTTTTGGACTCTGTTGAGTCTGAAACGTCTTTTCGGAGCATAAAAGATGGAAATGCAACTCAAAGCAGTAAAACGTGATGAGAGCATCAGGTACTCTTATATCATAATGAAACATGAATGTTTGGTATTCTATGATGCCTTAATTGCAGGAAATCATAGAATCTAAGTGATTGACAACAAAATGCACTTTTGGACTCTGTTGAGGCTGAAACGTCTTTTCGGAGCATAAAAGATGGAAATGCAACTTAAAGCAGTAAAACGTGATGAGAGCATCGGGTACTCTTACAATATAGTACAACTTGAATGTCTGGTATTCTATTATGCATTAAATGCAGGAAATCATAGAATCTAAGTGATTGACAACAAAATGCACTTTTGGACTCTGTTGAGGCTGAAACGTCTTTTCGGAGCATAAAAGATGGAAATGCAACTTAAAGCAGTAAAACGTGATGAGAGCATTGGGTACTCTTATATCATAATGAAACATGAATGTTTGGTATTCTATGATGCCTTAATTGCAGGAAATCATAGAATCTAAGTGATTGACAACAAAATGCACATTTGGACTCTGTTGAGGCTGAAACGTCTTTTCGGAGCATAAAAGATGGAAATGCAACTTAAAGCAGTAAAACGTGATGAGAGCATCGGGTACTCTTATATCATAATGAAACATGAATGTTTGGTATTCTATGATGCATTAATTGCAGGAAATCATAGAATCTAAGTGATTGACAACAAAATGCACTTTTGGACTCTGTTGAGGCTAAAACGTCTTTTCGGAGCATAAAAGATGGAAATGCAATTTAAACCAGTAAAACGTGATGAAAGCATCAGGTACTCTCACAATATAGTACAACTTGAATGTTTGGTGTTCTATGATGCATTAAATACAGGAAATCATAGAATCTAAGTGATTGACAACAAAATGCACTTTTGGACTCTGTTGAGGCTGAAACGTCTTTTCGGACCATAAAAGATGGAAATGCAACTTAAAGCAGTAAAACGTGATGAGAGCATCAGGTACTCTTACAATATAGTACAACTTGAATGTCTGGTATTCTATTATGCATTAAATGCAGGAAATCATAGAATCTAAGTGATTGACAACAAAATGCACTTTTGGACTCTGTTGAGGCTGAAACGTCTTTTCGGAGCATAAAAGATGGAAATGCAACTTAAAGCAGTAAAACGTGATGAGAGCATCGGGTACTCTTATATCATAATGAAACATGAATGTTTGGTATTCTATGATGCATTAATTGCAGGAAATCATAGAATCTAAGTGATTGACAACAAAATGCACTTTTGGACTCTGTTGAGGCTGAAACGTCTTTTCGGAGCATAAAAGATGGAAATGCAACTTAAAGCAGTAAAACGTGATGAGAGCATTGGGTACTCTTATATCATAATGAAACATGAATGTTTGATATTCTATGATGCCTTAATTGCAGGAAATCATAGAATCTAAGTGATTGACAACAAAATGCACATTTGGACTCTGTTGAGGCTGAAACGTCTTTTCGGACCATAAAAGATGGAAATGCAACTTAAAGCAGTAAAACGTGATGAGAGCATCAGGTACTCTTACAATATAGTACAAATTGAATGTCTGGTATTCTATTATGCATTAAATGCAGGAAATCATAGAATCTAAGTGATTGACAACAAAATGCACTTTTGGACTCTGTTGAGGCTGAAACGTCTTTTCGGAGCATAAAACATGGAAATGCAATTTAAACCAGTAAAACGTGATGAAAGCATCAGGTACTCTCACAATATAGTACAACTTGAAGGTTTGGTGTTCTATAATGCATTAAATACAGGAAATCATAGAATCTAAGTGATTGACAACAAAATGCACTTTTGGACTCTGTTGAGTCTGAAACGTCTTTTCGGAGCATAAAAGATGGAAATGCAACTCAAAGCAGTAAAACGTGATGAGAGCATCAGGTACTCTTATATCATAATGAAACATGAATGTTTGGTATTCTATGATGCCTTAATTGCAGGAAATCATAGAATCTAAGTGATTGACAACAAAATGCACTTTTGGACTCTGTTGAGGCTGAAACGTCTTTTCGGAGCATAAAAGATGGAAATGCAACTTAAAGCAGTAAAACGTGATGAGAGCATCAGGTACTCTTACAATATAGTACAACTTGAATGTCTGGTATTCTATTATGCATTAAATGCAGGAAATCATAGAATCTAAGTGATTGACAACAAAATGCACTTTTGTTCTCTGTTGAGGCTGAAATGTCTTTTCGGAGCATAAAAGATGGAAATGCAACTTAAAGCAGTAAAACGTGATGAGAGCATCGGGTACTCTTACAATATAGTACAACTTGAATGTCTGGTATTCTATTATGCATTAAATGCAGGAAATCATAGAATCTAAGTGATTGACAACAAAATGCACTTTTGGACTCTGTTGAGGCTGAAACGTCTTTTCGGACCATAAAAGATGGAAATGCAACTTAAAGCAGTAAAACGTGATGAGAGCATCAGGTACTCTTATATCATAATGAAACATGAATGTTTGGTATTCAATGATGCCTTAATTGCAGGAAATCATAGAATCTAAGTGATTGACAACAAAATGCACATTTGGACTCTGTTGAGGCTGAAACGTCTTTTCGGAGCATAAAAGATGGAAATGCAACTTAAAGCAGTAAAACGTGATGAGAGCATCGGGTACTCTTATATCATAATGAAACATGAATGTTTGGTATTCTATGATGCATTAATTGCAGGAAATCATAGAATCTAAGTGATTGACAACAAAATGCACTTTTGGACTCTGTTGAGGCTAAAACGTCTTTTCGGAGCATAAAAGATGGAAATGCAATTTAAACCAGTAAAACGTGATGAAAGCATCAGGTACTCTCACAATATAGTACAACTTGAATGTTTGGTGTTCTATGATGCATTAAATACAGGAAATCATAGAATCTAAGTGATTGACAACAAAATGCACTTTTGGACTCTGTTGAGGCTGAAACGTCTTTTCGGAGCATAAAAGATGGAAATGCAACTTAAAGCAGTAAAACGTGATGAGAGCATCAGGTACTCTTATATCATAATGAAACATGAATGTTTGGTATTCTATGATGCCTTAATTGCAGGAAATCATAGAATCTAAGTGATTGACAACAAAATGCACATTTGGAGTCTGTTGAGGCTGAAACGTCTTTTCGGACCATAAAAGATGGAAATGCAATTTAAACCAGTAAAACGTGATGAAAGCATCAGGTACTCTCACAATATAGTACAACTTGAATGTCTGGTATTCTATTATGCATTAAATGCAGGAAATCATAGAATCTAAGTGATTGACAACAAAATGCACTTTTGGACTCTGTTGAGGCTGAAACGTCTTTTCGGAGCATAAAAGATGGAAATGCAACTTAAAGCAGTAAAACGTTATGAGGTACTCCTACAATATAGTACAACTTGAATGTCTGGTATTCTATTATGCACTAAATGCAGGAAATCATAGAATCTAAGTGATTGACAACAAAATGCACTTTTGGACTCTGTTGAGGCTGAAACGTCTTTTCGGAGCATAAAAGATGGAAATGCAACTTAAAGCAGTAAAACGTGATGAGAGCATCAGGTACTCTTATATCATAATGAAACATGAATGTTTGGTATTCTATGATGCATTAATTGCAGGAAATCATAGAATCTAAGTGATTGACAACAAAATGCACATTTGGACTCTGTTGGAGCTGAAACGTCTTTTCGGAGCATAAAAGATGGAAATGCAACTTAAAGCAGTAAAACGTGATGAGAGCATCGGGTACTCTTACAATATAGTACAACTTGAATGTCTGGTATTCTATTATGCATTAAATGCAGGAAATCATAGAATCTAAGTGATTGACAACAAAATGCACTTTTGGACTCTGTTGAGGCTGAAACGTCTTTTCGGACCATAAAAGATGGAAATGCAACTTAAAGCAGTAAAACGTGATGAGAGCATCAGGTACTCTTATATCATAATGAAACATGAATGTTTGGTATTCTATGATGCCTTAATTGCAGGAAATCATAGAATCTAAGTGATTGACAACAAAATGCACTTTTGGACTCTGTTGAGGCTGAAACGTCTTTTCGGAGCATAAAAGATGGAAATGCAACTTAAAGCAGTAAAACGTGATGAGAGCATCGGGTACTCTTATATCATAATGAGACATGAATGTTTGGTATTCTATGATGCCTTAATTGCAGGAAATCATAGAATCTAAGTGATTGACAACAAAATGCACTTTTGGACTCTGTTGAGTCTGAAACGTCTTTTCGGAGCATAAAAGATGGAAATGCAACTTAAAGCAGTAAAACGTGATGAGAGCATCAGGTACTCTTACAATATAGTACAAATTGAATGTCTGGTATTCTATTATGCATTAAATGCAGGAAATCATAGAATCTAAGTGATTGACAACAAAATGCACTTTTGGACTCTGTTGAGGCTGAAACGTCTTTTCGGAGCATAAAAGATGGAAATGCAACTTAAAGCAGTAAAACGTGATGAGAGCATCGGGTACTCTTACAATATAGTACAACTTGAATGTCTGGTATTCTATTATGCATTAAATGCAGGAAATCATAGAATCTAAGTGATTGACAACAAAATGCACTTTTGGACTCTGTTGAGGCTGAAACGTCTTTTCGGACCATAAAAGATGGAAATGCAACTTAAAGCAGTAAAACGTGATGAGAGCATCAGGTACTCTTATATCATAATGAAACATGAATGTTTGGTATTCTATGATGCCTTAATTGCAGGAAATCATAGAATCTAAGTGGTTGACAACAAAATGCACATTTGGACTCTGTTGGAGCTGAAACGTCTTTTCGGAGCATAAAAGATGGAAATGCAACTTAAAGCAGTAAAACGTGATGAGAGCATCGGGTACTCTTATAATATAGTACAACTTGAATGTCTGGTATTCTATTATGCATTAAATGCAGGAAATCATAGAATCTAAGTGATTGACAACAAAATGCACATTTGGACTCTGTTGAGGCTGAAACGTCTTTTCGGACCATAAAAGATGGAAATGCAATTTAAACCAGTAAAACGTGATGAAAGCATCAGGTACTCTCACAATATAGTACAACTTGAATGTCTGGTATTCTATTATGCATTAAATGCAGGAAATCATAGAATCTAAGTGATTGACAACAAAATGCACTTTTGGACTCTGTTGAGGCTGAAACGTCTTTTCGGACCATAAAAGATGGAAATGCAACTTAAAGCAGTAAAACGTGATGAGAGCATCAGGCACTCTTACAATATAGTACAACTTGAATGTCTGGTATTCTATTATGCATTAAATGCAGGAAATCATAGAATCTAAGTGATTGACAACAAAATGTACTTTTGGACTCTGCTGAGGCTGAAACGTCTTTTCGGACCATAAAAGATGGAAATGCAACTTAAAGCAGTAAAACGTGATGAGAGCATCAGGTACTCTTATATCATAATGAAACATGAATGTTTGGTATTCTATGATGCCTTAATTGCAGGAAATCATAGAATCTAAGTGATTGACAACAAAATGCACATTTGGAGTCTGTTGAGGCTGAAACGTCTTTTCGGACCATAAAAGATGGAAATGCAATTTAAACCAGTAAAACGTGATGAAAGCATCAGGTACTCTCACAATATAGTACAACTTGAATGTTTGGTATTCTATGATGCATTAAATACAGGAAATCATAGAATCTAAGTGATTGACAACAAAATGCACTTTTGGACTCTGTTGAGTCTGAAACGTCTTTTCGGAGCATAAAAGATGGAAATGCAACTTAAAGCAGTAAAACGTGATGAGAGCATCAGGTACTCTTACAATATAGTACAACTTGAATGTCTGGTATTCTATTATGCATTAAATGCAGGAAATCATAGAATCTAAGTGATTGACAACAAAATGCACTTTTGGACTCTGTTGAGGCTGAAACGTCTTTTCGGAGCATAAAAGATGGAAATGCAACTTAAAGCAGTAAAACGTGATGAGAGCATCGGGTACTCTTATATCATAATGAAACATGAATGTTTGGTATTCTATGATGCATTAATTGCAGGAAATCATAGAATCTAAGTGATTGACAACAAAATGCACTTTTGGACTCTGTTGGAGCTGAAACGTCTTTTCGGACCATAAAAGATGGAAATGCAACTTAAAGCAGTAAAACTTGATGAGAGCATCGGGTACTCTTACAATATAGTACAACTTGAATGTCTGGTATTCTATTATGCATTAAATGCAGGAAATCATAGAATCTAAGTGATTGACAACAAAATGCACTTTTGGACTCTGTTGAGGCTGAAACGTCTTTTCGGAGCATAAAAGATGGAAATGCAATTTAAACCAGTAAAACGTGATGAAAGCATCAGGTACTCTTACAATATAGTACAACTTGAATGTCTGGTATTCTATTATGCATTAAATGCAGGAAATCATAGAATCTAAGTGATTGACAACAAAATGCACTTTTGGACTCTGTTGAGGCTGAAACGTCTTTTCGGAGCATAAAAGATGGAAATGCAACTTAAAGCAGTAAAACGTGATGAGAGCATC
Source organism: Taurulus bubalis (assembly GCF_910589615.1). Classification (NCBI taxonomy): domain Eukaryota; kingdom Metazoa; phylum Chordata; class Actinopteri; order Perciformes; family Cottidae; genus Taurulus; species Taurulus bubalis. Next base: position 2,472,758 of record NC_136592.1, read on the forward strand.
GGGTACTCTTACAATATAGTACAACTTGAATGTCTGGTATTCTATTATGCATTAAATGCAGGAAATCATAGAATCTAAGTGATTGACAACAAAATGCACTTTTGGACTCTGTTGAGTCTGAAACGTCTTTTCGGAGCATAAAAGATGGAAATGCAACTTAAAGCAGTAAAACGGGATGAGAGCATCATGTACTCTTACAATATAGTACAACTTGAATGTCTGATATTCTATTATGCATTAAATGCAGGAAATCATAGAATCTAAGTGATTGACAACAAAATGCACTTTTGGACTCGTCTGAAAACGTCTTTTCGGAGACTGAAACGTCTTTTCGGAGCATAAAAGATGGAAATGCAACTTAAAGCAGTAAAACGTGATGAGAGCATCGGGTACTCTTATATCATAATGAAACATGAATGTTTGGTATTCTATGATGCATTAATTGCAGGAAATCATAGAATCTAAGTGATTGACAACAAAATGCACTTTTGGACTCTGTTGAGGCTGAAACGTCTTTTCGGAGCATAAAAGATGGAAATGCAATTTAAACCAGTAAAACGTGATGAAAGCATCAGGTACTCTCACAATATAGTACAACTTGAAGGTTTGGTGTTCTATAATGCATTAAATACAGGAAATCATAGAATCTAAGTGATTGACAACAAAATGCACTTTTGGACTCTGTTGAGTCTGAAACGTCTTTTCGGAGCATAAAAGATGGAAATGCAACTCAAAGCAGTAAAACGTGATGAGAGCATCAGGTACTCTTATATCATAATGAAACATGAATGTTTGGTATTCTATGATGCCTTAATTGCAGGAAATCATAGAATCTAAGTGATTGACAACAAAATGCACTTTTGGACTCTGTTGAGGCTGAAACGTCTTTTCGGAGCATAAAAGATGGAAATGCAATTTAAACCAGTAAAACGTGATGAAAGCATCAGGTACTCTCACAATATAGTACAACTTGAAGGTTTGGTGTTCTATAATGCATTAAATACAGGAAATCATAGAATCTAAGTGATTGACAACAAAATGCACTTTTGGACTCTGTTGAGTCTGAAACGTCTTTTCGGAGCATAAAAGATGGAAATGCAACTCAAAGCAGTAAAACGTGATGAGAGCATCAGGTACTCTTATATCATAATGAAACATGAATGTTTGGTATTCTATGATGCCTTAATTGCAGGAAATCATAGAATCTAAGTGATTGACAACAAAATGCACTTTTGGACTCTGTTGAGGCTGAAACGTCTTTTCGGAGCATAAAAGATGGAAATGCAACTTAAAGCAGTAAAACGTGATGAGAGCATCGGGTACTCTTACAATATAGTACAACTTGAATGTCTGGTATTCTATTATGCATTAAATGCAGGAAATCATAGAATCTAAGTGATTGACAACAAAATGCACTTTTGGACTCTGTTGAGGCTGAAACGTCTTTTCGGACCATAAAAGATGGAAATGCAACTTAAAGCAGTAAAACGTGATGAGAGCATCAGGTACTCTTATATCATAATGAAACATGAATGTTTGGTATTCTATGATGCCTTAATTGCAGGAAATCATAGAATCTAAGTGATTGACAACAAAATGCACATTTGGACTCTGTTGAGGCTGAAACGTCTTTTCGGAGCATAAAAGATGGAAATGCAACTTAAAGCAGTAAAACGTGATGAGAGCATCAGGTACTCTTATATCATAATGAAACATGAATGTTTGGTATTCTATGATGCATTAATTGCAGGAAATCATAGAATCTAAGTGATTGACAACAAAATGCACTTTTGGACTCTGTTGAGGCTAAAACGTCTTTTCGGAGCATAAAAGATGGAAATGCAATTTAAACCAGTAAAACGTGATGAAAGCATCAGGTACTCTCACAATATAGTACAACTTGAATGTTTGGTGTTCTATGATGCATTAAATACAGGAAATCATAGAATCTAAGTGATTGACAACAAAATGCACTTTTGGACTCTGTTGAGGCTGAAACGTCTTTTCGGACCATAAAAGATGGAAATGCAACTTAAAGCAGTAAAACGTGATGAGAGCATCAGGTACTCTTACAATATAGTACAACTTGAATGTCTGGTATTCTATTATGCATTAAATGCAGGAAATCATAGAATCTAAGTGATTGACAACAAAATGCACTTTTGGACTCTGTTGAGGCTGAAACGTCTTTTCGGAGCATAAAAGATGGAAATGCAACTTAAAGCAGTAAAACGTGATGAGAGCATCGGGTACTCTTATATCATAATGAAACATGAATGTTTGGTATTCTATGATGCATTAATTGCAGGAAATCATAGAATCTAAGTGATTGACAACAAAATGCACTTTTGGACTCTGTTGAGGCTGAAACGTCTTTTCGGAGCATAAAAGATGGAAATGCAACTTAAAGCAGTAAAACGTGATGAGAGCATTGGGTACTCTTATATCATAATGAAACATGAATGTTTGATATTCTATGATGCCTTAATTGCAGGAAATCATAGAATCTAAGTGATTGACAACAAAATGCACATTTGGACTCTGTTGAGGCTGAAACGTCTTTTCGGACCATAAAAGATGGAAATGCAACTTAAAGCAGTAAAACGTGATGAGAGCATCAGGTACTCTTACAATATAGTACAAATTGAATGTCTGGTATTCTATTATGCATTAAATGCAGGAAATCATAGAATCTAAGTGATTGACAACAAAATGCACTTTTGGACTCTGTTGAGGCTGAAACGTCTTTTCGGAGCATAAAACATGGAAATGCAATTTAAACCAGTAAAACGTGATGAAAGCATCAGGTACTCTCACAATATAGTACAACTTGAAGGTTTGGTGTTCTATAATGCATTAAATACAGGAAATCATAGAATCTAAGTGATTGACAACAAAATGCACTTTTGGACTCTGTTGAGTCTGAAACGTCTTTTCGGAGCATAAAAGATGGAAATGCAACTCAAAGCAGTAAAACGTGATGAGAGCATCAGGTACTCTTATATCATAATGAAACATGAATGTTTGGTATTCTATGATGCCTTAATTGCAGGAAATCATAGAATCTAAGTGATTGACAACAAAATGCACTTTTGGACTCTGTTGAGGCTGAAACGTCTTTTCGGAGCATAAAAGATGGAAATGCAACTTAAAGCAGTAAAACGTGATGAGAGCATCAGGTACTCTTACAATATAGTACAACTTGAATGTCTGGTATTCTATTATGCATTAAATGCAGGAAATCATAGAATCTAAGTGATTGACAACAAAATGCACTTTTGTTCTCTGTTGAGGCTGAAATGTCTTTTCGGAGCATAAAAGATGGAAATGCAACTTAAAGCAGTAAAACGTGATGAGAGCATCGGGTACTCTTACAATATAGTACAACTTGAATGTCTGGTATTCTATTATGCATTAAATGCAGGAAATCATAGAATCTAAGTGATTGACAACAAAATGCACTTTTGGACTCTGTTGAGGCTGAAACGTCTTTTCGGACCATAAAAGATGGAAATGCAACTTAAAGCAGTAAAACGTGATGAGAGCATCAGGTACTCTTATATCATAATGAAACATGAATGTTTGGTATTCAATGATGCCTTAATTGCAGGAAATCATAGAATCTAAGTGATTGACAACAAAATGCACATTTGGACTCTGTTGAGGCTGAAACGTCTTTTCGGAGCATAAAAGATGGAAATGCAACTTAAAGCAGTAAAACGTGATGAGAGCATCGGGTACTCTTATATCATAATGAAACATGAATGTTTGGTATTCTATGATGCATTAATTGCAGGAAATCATAGAATCTAAGTGATTGACAACAAAATGCACTTTTGGACTCTGTTGAGGCTAAAACGTCTTTTCGGAGCATAAAAGATGGAAATGCAATTTAAACCAGTAAAACGTGATGAAAGCATCAGGTACTCTCACAATATAGTACAACTTGAATGTTTGGTGTTCTATGATGCATTAAATACAGGAAATCATAGAATCTAAGTGATTGACAACAAAATGCACTTTTGGACTCTGTTGAGGCTGAAACGTCTTTTCGGAGCATAAAAGATGGAAATGCAACTTAAAGCAGTAAAACGTGATGAGAGCATCAGGTACTCTTATATCATAATGAAACATGAATGTTTGGTATTCTATGATGCCTTAATTGCAGGAAATCATAGAATCTAAGTGATTGACAACAAAATGCACATTTGGAGTCTGTTGAGGCTGAAACGTCTTTTCGGACCATAAAAGATGGAAATGCAATTTAAACCAGTAAAACGTGATGAAAGCATCAGGTACTCTCACAATATAGTACAACTTGAATGTCTGGTATTCTATTATGCATTAAATGCAGGAAATCATAGAATCTAAGTGATTGACAACAAAATGCACTTTTGGACTCTGTTGAGGCTGAAACGTCTTTTCGGAGCATAAAAGATGGAAATGCAACTTAAAGCAGTAAAACGTTATGAGGTACTCCTACAATATAGTACAACTTGAATGTCTGGTATTCTATTATGCACTAAATGCAGGAAATCATAGAATCTAAGTGATTGACAACAAAATGCACTTTTGGACTCTGTTGAGGCTGAAACGTCTTTTCGGAGCATAAAAGATGGAAATGCAACTTAAAGCAGTAAAACGTGATGAGAGCATCGGGTACTCTTATATCATAATGAAACATGAATGTTTGGTATTCTATGATGCATTAATTGCAGGAAATCATAGAATCTAAGTGATTGACAACAAAATGCACATTTGGACTCTGTTGGAGCTGAAACGTCTTTTCGGAGCATAAAAGATGGAAATGCAACTTAAAGCAGTAAAACGTGATGAGAGCATCGGGTACTCTTACAATATAGTACAACTTGAATGTCTGGTATTCTATTATGCATTAAATGCAGGAAATCATAGAATCTAAGTGATTGACAACAAAATGCACTTTTGGACTCTGTTGAGGCTGAAACGTCTTTTCGGACCATAAAAGATGGAAATGCAACTTAAAGCAGTAAAACGTGATGAGAGCATCAGGTACTCTTATATCATAATGAAACATGAATGTTTGGTATTCTATGATGCCTTAATTGCAGGAAATCATAGAATCTAAGTGATTGACAACAAAATGCACTTTTGGACTCTGTTGAGGCTGAAACGTCTTTTCGGAGCATAAAAGATGGAAATGCAACTTAAAGCAGTAAAACGTGATGAGAGCATCGGGTACTCTTATATCATAATGAAACATGAATGTTTGGTATTCTATGATGCCTTAATTGCAGGAAATCATAGAATCTAAGTGATTGACAACAAAATGCACTTTTGGACTCTGTTGAGTCTGAAACGTCTTTTCGGAGCATAAAAGATGGAAATGCAACTTAAAGCAGTAAAACGTGATGAGAGCATCAGGTACTCTTACAATATAGTACAAATTGAATGTCTGGTATTCTATTATGCATTAAATGCAGGAAATCATAGAATCTAAGTGATTGACAACAAAATGCACTTTTGGACTCTGTTGAGGCTGAAACGTCTTTTCGGAGCATAAAAGATGGAAATGCAACTTAAAGCAGTAAAACGTGATGAGAGCATCGGGTACTCTTACAATATAGTACAACTTGAATGTCTGGTATTCTATTATGCATTAAATGCAGGAAATCATAGAATCTAAGTGATTGACAACAAAATGCACTTTTGGACTCTGTTGAGGCTGAAACGTCTTTTCGGACCATAAAAGATGGAAATGCAACTTAAAGCAGTAAAACGTGATGAGAGCATCAGGTACTCTTATATCATAATGAAACATGAATGTTTGGTATTCTATGATGCCTTAATTGCAGGAAATCATAGAATCTAAGTGGTTGACAACAAAATGCACATTTGGACTCTGTTGGAGCTGAAACGTCTTTTCGGAGCATAAAAGATGGAAATGCAACTTAAAGCAGTAAAACGTGATGAGAGCATCGGGTACTCTTATAATATAGTACAACTTGAATGTCTGGTATTCTATTATGCATTAAATGCAGGAAATCATAGAATCTAAGTGATTGACAACAAAATGCACATTTGGACTCTGTTGAGGCTGAAACGTCTTTTCGGACCATAAAAGATGGAAATGCAATTTAAACCAGTAAAACGTGATGAAAGCATCAGGTACTCTCACAATATAGTACAACTTGAATGTCTGGTATTCTATTATGCATTAAATGCAGGAAATCATAGAATCTAAGTGATTGACAACAAAATGCACTTTTGGACTCTGTTGAGGCTGAAACGTCTTTTCGGACCATAAAAGATGGAAATGCAACTTAAAGCAGTAAAACGTGATGAGAGCATCAGGCACTCTTACAATATAGTACAACTTGAATGTCTGGTATTCTATTATGCATTAAATGCAGGAAATCATAGAATCTAAGTGATTGACAACAAAATGTACTTTTGGACTCTGCTGAGGCTGAAACGTCTTTTCGGACCATAAAAGATGGAAATGCAACTTAAAGCAGTAAAACGTGATGAGAGCATCAGGTACTCTTATATCATAATGAAACATGAATGTTTGGTATTCTATGATGCCTTAATTGCAGGAAATCATAGAATCTAAGTGATTGACAACAAAATGCACATTTGGAGTCTGTTGAGGCTGAAACGTCTTTTCGGACCATAAAAGATGGAAATGCAATTTAAACCAGTAAAACGTGATGAAAGCATCAGGTACTCTCACAATATAGTACAACTTGAATGTTTGGTATTCTATGATGCATTAAATACAGGAAATCATAGAATCTAAGTGATTGACAACAAAATGCACTTTTGGACTCTGTTGAGTCTGAAACGTCTTTTCGGAGCATAAAAGATGGAAATGCAACTTAAAGCAGTAAAACGTGATGAGAGCATCAGGTACTCTTACAATATAGTACAACTTGAATGTCTGGTATTCTATTATGCATTAAATGCAGGAAATCATAGAATCTAAGTGATTGACAACAAAATGCACTTTTGGACTCTGTTGAGGCTGAAACGTCTTTTCGGAGCATAAAAGATGGAAATGCAACTTAAAGCAGTAAAACGTTATGAGGTACTCCTACAATATAGTACAACTTGAATGTCTGGTATTCTATTATGCACTAAATGCAGGAAATCATAGAATCTAAGTGATTGACAACAAAATGCACTTTTGGACTCTGTTGAGGCTGAAACGTCTTTTCGGAGCATAAAAGATGGAAATGCAACTTAAAGCAGTAAAACGTGATGAGAGCATCGGGTACTCTTATATCATAATGAAACATGAATGTTTGGTATTCTATGATGCATTAATTGCAGGAAATCATAGAATCTAAGTGATTGACAACAAAATGCACATTTGGACTCTGTTGGAGCTGAAACGTCTTTTCGGAGCATAAAAGACGGAAATGCAACTTAAAGCAGTAAAACGTGATGAGAGCATCGGGTACTCTTACAGTATAGTACAACTTGAATGTCTGGTATTCTATTATGCATTAAATGCAGGAAATCATAGAATATAAGTGATTGACAACAAAATGCACTTTTGGACTCTGTTGAGGCTGAAACGTCTTTTCGGAGCATAAAAGATAGAAATGCAACTTAAAGCAGTAAAACGTGATGAGAGCATCAGGTACTCTTACAATATAGTACAACTTGAATGTCTGGTATTCTATTATGCATTAAATGCAGGAAATCATAGAATCTAAGTGATTGACAACAAAATGCACTTTTGGACTCTGTTGAGGCTGAAACGTCTTTTCGGAGCATAAAAGATGGAAATGCAACTTAAAGCAGTAAAACGTGATGAGAGCATCAGGTACTCTTATATCATAATGAAACATGAATGTTTGGTATTCTATGATGCCTTAATTGCAGGAAATCATAGAATCTAAGTGATTGACAACAAAATGCACATTTGGACTCTGTTGAGGCTGAAACGTCTTTTCGGACCATAAAAGATGGAAATGCAACTTAAAGCAGTAAAACGTGATGAGAGCATCAGGTACTCTTACAATATAGTACAACTTGAATGTCTGGTATTCTATTATGCATTAAATGCAGGAAATCATAGAATCTAAGTGATTGACAACAAAATGCACATTTGGACTCTGTTGAGGCTGAAACGTCTTTTCGGACCATAAAAGATGGAAATGCAACTTAAAGCAGTAAAACGTGATGAGAGCATCGGGTACTCTTATATCATAATGAAACATGAATGTTTGGTATTCTATGATGCATTAATTGCAGGAAATCATAGAATCTAAGTGATTGACAACAAAATGCACTTTTGGACTCTGTTGAGGCTGAAACGTCTTTTCGGAGCATAAAAGATGGAAATGCAATTTAAACCAGTAAAACGTGATGAAAGCATCAGGTACTCTCACAATATAGTACAACTTGAATGTTTGGTGTTCTATGATGCATTAAATACAGGAAATCATAGAATCTAAGTGATTGACAACAAAATGCACATTTGGACTCTGTTGGAGCTGAAACGTCTTTTCGGAGCATAAAAGATGGAAATGCGACTTAAAGCAGTAAAACGTGATGAGAGCATCATGTACTCTTACAATATAGTACAACTTGAATGTCTGATATTCTAGTATGCATTAAATGCAGGAAATCATAGAATCTAAGTGATTGACAACAAAATGCACTTTTGGACTCTGTTGAGGCTGAAACGTCTTTTCGGACCATAAAAGATGGAAATGCAACTTAAAGCAGTAAAACGTGATGAGAGCATCAGGCACTCTTACAATATAGTACAACTTGAATGTCTGGTATTCTATTATGCATTAAATGTAGGAAATCATAGAATCTAAGTGATTGACAACAAAATGCACTTTTGGACTCTGTTGAGGCTGAAATGTCTTTTCGGAGCATAAAAGATGGAAATGCAACTTAAAGCAGTAAAACGTGATGAGAGCATCAGGTACTCTTATATCATAATGAAACATGAATGTTTGGTATTCTATGATGCCTTAATTTCAGGAAATCATAGAATCTAAGTGATTGACAACAAAATGCACATTTGGACTCTGTTGAGGCTGAAACGTCTTTTCGGACCATAAAAGATGGAAATGCAATTTAAACCAGTAAAACGTGATGAAAGCATCAGGTACTCTCACAATATAGTACAACTTGAATGTCTGGTATTCTATTATGCATTAAATGCAGGAAATCATAGAATCTAAGTGATTGACAGCAAAATGTACTTTTGGACTCTGCTGAGGCTGAAACGTCTTTTCGGACCATAAAAGATGGAAATGCAACTTAAAGCAGTAAAACGTGATGAGAGCATCAGGTACTCTTGTATCATAATGAAACATGAATGTTTGGTATTCTATGATGCCTTAATTGCAGGAAATCATAGAATCTAAGTGATTGACAACAAAATGCACATTTGGAGTCTGTTGAGGCTGAAACGTCTTTTCGGACCATAAAAGATGGAAATGCAATTTAAACCAGTAAAACGTGATGAAAGCATCAGGTACTCTCACAATATAGTACAACTTGAATGTTTGGTATTCTATGATGCATTAAATACAGGAAATCATAGAATCTAAGTGATTGACAACAAAATGCACTTTTGGACTCTGTTGAGTCTGAAACGTCTTTTCGGAGCATAAAAGATGGAAATGCAACTTAAAGCAGTAAAACGTGATGAGAGCATCAGGTACTCTTACAATATAGTACAACTTGAATGTCTGGTATTCTATTATGCATTAAATGCAGGAAATCATAGAATCTAAGTGATTGACAACAAAATGCACTTTTGGACTCTGTTGAGGCTGAAACGTCTTTTCGGAGCATAAAAGATGGAAATGCAACTTAAAGCAGTAAAACGTTATGAGGTACTCCTACAATATAGTACAACTTGAATGTCTGGTATTCTATTATGCACTAAATGCAGGAAATCATAGAATCTAAGTGATTGACAACAAAATGCACTTTTGGACTCTGTTGAGGCTGAAACGTCTTTTCGGAGCATAAAAGATGGAAATGCAATTTAAACCAGTAAAACGTGATGAAAGCATCAGGTACTCTCACAATATAGTACAACTTGAATGTTTGGTATTCTATGATGCATTAAATACAGGAAATCATAGAATCTAAGTGATTGACAACAAAATGCACTTTTGGACTCTGTTGAGGCTGAAACGTCTTTTCGGACCATAAAAGATGGAAATGCAACTTAAAGCAGTAAAACGTGATGAGAGCATCAGGCACTCTTACAATATAGTACAACTTGAATGTCTGGTATTCTATTATGCATTAAATGCAGGAAATCATAGAATCTAAGTGATTGACAACAAAATGCACTTTTGGACTCTGCTGAGGCTGAAACGTCTTTTCGGACCATAAAAGATGGAAATGCAACTTAAAGCAGTAAAACGTGATGAGAGCATCAGGTACTCTTACAATATAGTACAACTTGAATGTCTGGTATTCTATTATGCATTAAATGCAGGAAATCATAGAATCTAAGTGATTGACAACAAAATGCACTTTTGGACTCTGTTGAGGCTGAAACGTCTTTTCGGAGCATAAAAGATGGAAATGCAACTTAAAGCAGTAAAACGTTATGAGGTACTCCTACAATATAGTACAACTTGAATGTCTGGTATTCTATTATGCACTAAATGCAGGAAATCATAGAATCTAAGTGATTGACAACAAAATGCACTTTTGGACTCTGTTGAGGCTGAAACGTCTTTTCGGAGCATAAAAGATGGAAATGCAACTTAAAGCAGTAAAACGTGATGAGAGCATCGGGTACTCTTATATCATAATGAAACATGAATGTTTGGTATTCTATGATGCATTAATTGCAGGAAATCATAGAATCTAAGTGATTGACAACAAAATGCACATTTGGACTCTGTTGGAGCTGAAACGTCTTTTCGGAGCATAAAAGACGGAAATGCAACTTAAAGCAGTAAAACGTGATGAGAGCATCGGGTACTCTTACAGTATAGTACAACTTGAATGTCTGGTATTCTATTATGCATTAAATGCAGGAAATCATAGAATCTAAGTGATTGACAACAAAATGCACTTTTGGACTCTGTTGAGGCTGAAACGTCTTTTCGGACCATAAAAGATGGAAATGCAACTTAAAGCAGTAAAACGTGATGAGAGCATCAGGTACTCTTACAATATAGTACAACTTGAATGTCTGATATTCTATTATGCATTAAATGCAGAAAATCATAGAATCTAAGTGATTGACAACAAAATGCACTTTTGGACTCTGTTGAGGCTGAAACGTCTTTTCGGAGCATAAAAGATAGAAATGCAACTTAAAGCAGTAAAACGTGATGAGAGCATCAGGTACTCTTACAATATAGTACAACTTGAATGTCTGGTATTCTATTATGCATTAAATGCAGGAAATCATAGAATCTAAGTGATTGACAACAAAATGCACTTTTGGACTCTGTTGAGGCTGAAACGTCTTTTCGGAGCATAAAAGATGGAAATGCAACTTAAAGCAGTAAAACGTGATGAGAGCATCAGGTACTCTTATATCATAATGAAACATGAATGTTTGGTATTCTATGATGCCTTAATTGCAGGAAATCATAGAATCTAAGTGATTGACAACAAAATGCACATTTGGACTCTGTTGAGGCTGAAACGTCTTTTCGGACCATAAAAGATGGAAATGCAACTTAAAGCAGTAAAACGTGATGAGAGCATCAGGTACTCTTACAATATAGTACAACTTGAATGTCTGGTATTCTATTATGCATTAAATGCAGGAAATCATAGAATCTAAGTGATTGACAACAAAATGCACATTTGGACTCTGTTGAGGCTGAAACGTCTTTTCGGACCATAAAAGATGGAAATGCAACTTAAAGCAGTAAAACGTGATGAGAGCATCAGGTACTCTTACAATATAGTACAACTTGAATGTCTGGTATTCTATTATGCATTAAATGCAGGAAATCATAGAATCTAAGTGATTGACAACAAAATGCACTTTTGGACTCTGTTGAGGCTGAAACGTCTTTTCGGAGCATAAAAGATGGAAATGCAATTTAAACCAGTAAAACGTGATGAAAGCATGAGGTACTCTCACAATATAGTAGAACTTGAATGTCTGGTATTCTATTATGCATTAAATGCAGGAAATCATAGAATCTAAGTGATTGACAACAAAATGCACTTTTGGACTCTGTTGAGGCTGAAACGTCTTTTCGGAGCATAAAAGATGGAAATGCAACTTAAAGCAGTAAAACGTGATGAGAGCATCAGGTACTCTTACAATATAGTACAACTTGAATGTCTGATATTCTATTATGCATTAAATGCAGGAAATCTCAGAATCTAAGTGATTGACAACAAAATGCACTTTTGGACTCTGTTGAGGCTGAAACGTCTTTTCGGAGCATAAAAGATGGAAATGCAACTTAAAGCAGTAAAACGTGATGAGAGCATCGGGTACTCTTATATCATAATGAAACATGAATGTTTGGTATTCTATGATGCATTAATTGCAGGAAATCATAGAATCTAAGTGATTGACAACAAAATGCACTTTTGGACTCTGTTGAGGCTGAAACGTCTTTTCGGAGCATAAAAGATGGAAATGCAATTTAAACCAGTAAAACGTGATGAAAGCATCAGGTACTCTCACAATATAGTACAACTTGAATGTTTGGTGTTCTATGATGCATTAAATACAGGAAATCATAGAATCTAAGTGATTGACAACAAAATGCACATTTGGACTCTGTTGGAGCTGAAACGTCTTTTCGGAGCATAAAAGATGGAAATGCGACTTAAAGCAGTAAAACGTGATGAGAGCATCATGTACTCTTACAATATAGTACAACTTGAATGTCTGATATTCTATTATGCATTAAATGCAGGAAATCATAGAATCTAAGTGATTGACAACAAAATGCACTTTTGGACTCTGTTGAGGCTGAAACGTCTTTTCGGACCATAAAAGATGGAAATGCAACTTAAAGCAGTAAAACGTGATGAGAGCATCAGGCACTCTTACAATATAGTACAACTTGAATGTCTGGTGTTCTATAATGCATTAAATGCAGGAAATCATAGAATCTAAGTGATTGACAACAAAATGCACTTTTGGACTCTGTTGAGGCTGAAATGTCTTTTCGGAGCATAAAAGATGGAAATGCAACTTAAAGCAGTAAAACGTGATGAGAGCATCAGGTACTCTTATATCATAATGAAACATGAATGTTTGGTATTCTATGATGCCTTAATTGCAGGAAATCATAGAATCTAAGTGATTGACAACAAAATGCACATTTGGACTCTGTTGAGGCTGAAACGTCTTTTCGGACCATAAAAGATGGAAATGCAATTTAAACCAGTAAAACGTGATGAAAGCATCAGGTACTCTCACAATATAGTACAACTTGAATGTCTGGTATTCTATTATGCATTAAATGCAGGAAATCATAGAATCTAAGTGATTGACAACAAAATGCACTTTTGGACTCTGTTGAGGCTGAAACGTCTTTTCGGACCATAAAAGATGGAAATGCAACTTAAAGCAGTAAAACGTGATGAGAGCATCAGGCACTCTTACAATATAGTACAACTTGAATGTCTGGTATTCTATTATGCATTAAATGCAGGAAATCATAGAATCTAAGTGATTGACAACAAAATGTACTTTTGGACTCTGCTGAGGCTGAAACGTCTTTTCGGACCATAAAAGATGGAAATGCAACTTAAAGCAGTAAAACGTGATGAGAGCATCAGGTACTCTTATATCATAATGAAACATGAATGTTTGGTATTCTATGATGCCTTAATTGCAGGAAATCATAGAATCTAAGTGATTGACAACAAAATGCACATTTGGAGTCTGTTGAGGCTGAAACGTCTTTTCGGACCATAAAAGATGGAAATGCAATTTAAACCAGTAAAACGTGATGAAAGCATCAGGTACTCTCACAATATAGTACAACTTGAATGTTTGGTGTTCTATGATGCATTAAATACAGGAAATCATAGAATCTAAGTGATTGACAACAAAATGCACATTTGGACTCTGTTGGAGCTGAAACGTCTTTTCGGAGCATAAAAGATGGAAATGCGACTTAAAGCAGTAAAACGTGATGAGAGCATCATGTACTCTTACAATATAGTACAACTTGAATGTCTGATATTCTATTATGCATTAAATGCAGGAAATCATAGAATCTAAGTGATTGACAACAAAATGCACTTTTGGACTCTGTTGAGGCTGAAATGTCTTTTCGGAGCATAAAAGATGGAAATGCAACTTAAAGCAGTAAAACGTGATGAGAGCATCAGGTACTCTTATATCATAATGAAACATGAATGTTTGGTATTCTATGATGCCTTAATTGCAGGAAATCATAGAATCTAAGTGATTGACAACAAAATGCACATTTGGACTCTGTTGAGGCTGAAACGTCTTTTCGGACCATAAAAGATGGAAATGCAATTTAAACCAGTAAAACGTGATGAAAGCATCAGGTACTCTCACAATATAGTACAACTTGAATGTCTGGTATTCTATTATGCATTAAATGCAGGAAATCATAGAATCTAAGTGATTGACAACAAAATGCACTTTTGGACTCTGTTGAGGCTGAAACGTCTTTTCGGACCATAAAAGATGGAAATGCAACTTAAAGCAGTAAAACGTGATGAGAGCATCAGGCACTCTTACAATATAGTACAACTTGAATGTCTGGTATTCTATTATGCATTAAATGCAGGAAATCATAGAATCTAAGTGATTGACAACAAAATGTACTTTTGGACTCTGCTGAGGCTGAAACGTCTTTTCGGACCATAAAAGATGGAAATGCAACTTAAAGCAGTAAAACGTGATGAGAGCATCAGGTACTCTTATATCATAATGAAACATGAATGTTTGGTATTCTATGATGCCTTAATTGCAGGAAATCATAGAATCTAAGTGATTGACAACAAAATGCACATTTGGAGTCTGTTGAGGCTGAAACGTCTTTTCGGACCATAAAAGATGGAAATGCAATTTAAACCAGTAAAACGTGATGAAAGCATCAGGTACTCTCACAATATAGTACAACTTGAATGTTTGGTGTTCTATGATGCATTAAATACAGGAAATCATAGAATCTAAGTGATTGACAACAAAATGCACATTTTGACTCTGTTGGAGCTGAAACGTCTTTTCGGAGCATAAAAGATGGAAATGCGACTTAAAGCAGTAAAACGTGATGAGAGCATCATGTACTCTTACAATATAGTACAACTTGAATGTCTGATATTCTATTATGCATTAAATGCAGGAAATCATAGAATCTAAGTGATTGACAACAAAATGCACTTTTGGACTCTGTTGAGGCTGAAACGTCTTTTCGGACCATAAAAGATGGAAATGCAACTTAAAGCAGTAAAACGTGATGAGAGCATCAGGCACTCTTACAATATAGTACAACTTGAATGTCTGGTGTTCTATAATGCATTAAATGCAGGAAATCATAGAATCTAAGTGATTGACAACAAAATGCACTTTTGGACTCTGTTGAGGCTGAAATGTCTTTTCGGAGCATAAAAGATGGAAATGCAACTTAAAGCAGTAAAACGTGATGAGAGCATCAGGTACTCTTATATCATAATGAAACATGAATGTTTGGTATTCTATGATGCCTTAATTGCAGGAAATCATAGAATCTAAGTGATTGACAACAAAATGCACATTTGGACTCTGTTGAGGCTGAAACGTCTTTTCGGACCATAAAAGATGGAAATGCAATTTAAACCAGTAAAACGTGATGAAAGCATCAGGTACTCTCACAATATAGTACAACTTGAATGTCTGGTATTCTATTATGCATTAAATGCAGGAAATCATAGAATCTAAGTGATTGACAACAAAATGCACTTTTGGACTCTGTTGAGGCTGAAACGTCTTTTCGGACCATAAAAGATGGAAATGCAACTTAAAGCAGTAAAACGTGATGAGAGCATCAGGCACTCTTACAATATAGTACAACTTGAATGTCTGGTATTCTATTATGCATTAAATGCAGGAAATCATAGAATCTAAGTGATTGACAACAAAATGTACTTTTGGACTCTGCTGAGGCTGAAACGTCTTTTCGGACCATAAAAGATGGAAATGCAACTTAAAGCAGTAAAACGTGATGAGAGCATCAGGTACTCTTATATCATAATGAAACATGAATGTTTGGTATTCTATGATGCCTTAATTGCAGGAAATCATAGAATCTAAGTGATTGACAACAAAATGCACATTTGGAGTCTGTTGAGGCTGAAACGTCTTTTCGGACCATAAAAGATGGAAATGCAATTTAAACCAGTAAAACGTGATGAAAGCATCAGGTACTCTCACAATATAGTACAACTTGAATGTTTGGTATTCTATGATGCATTAAATACAGGAAATCATAGAATCTAAGTGATTGACAACAAAATGCACTTTTGGACTCTGTTGAGTCTGAAACGTCTTTTCGGAGCATAAAAGATGGAAATGCAACTTAAAGCAGTAAAACGTGATGAGAGCATCAGGTACTCTTACAATATAGTACAACTTGAATGTCTGGTATTCTATTATGCATTAAATGCAGGAAATCATAGAATCTAAGTGATTGACAACAAAATGCACTTTTGGACTCTGTTGAGGCTGAAACGTCTTTTCGGAGCATAAAAGATGGAAATGCAACTTAAAGCAGTAAAACGTTATGAGGTACTCCTACAATATAGTACAACTTGAATGTCTGGTATTCTATTATGCACTAAATGCAGGAAATCATAGAATCTAAGTGATTGACAACAAAATGCACTTTTGGACTCTGTTGAGGCTGAAACGTCTTTTCGGAGCATAAAAGATGGAAATGCAACTTAAAGCAGTAAAACGTGATGAGAGCATCGGGTACTCTTATATCATAATGAAACATGAATGTTTGGTATTCTATGATGCATTAATTGCAGGAAATCATAGAATCTAAGTGATTGACAACAAAATGCACATTTGGACTCTGTTGGAGCTGAAACGTCTTTTCGGAGCATAAAAGACGGAAATGCAACTTAAAGCAGTAAAACGTGATGAGAGCATCGGGTACTCTTACAGTATAGTACAACTTGAATGTCTGGTATTCTATTATGCATTAAATGCAGGAAATCATAGAATATAAGTGATTGACAACAAAATGCACTTTTGGACTCTGTTGAGGCTGAAACGTCTTTTCGGAGCATAAAAGATGGAAATGCAACTTAAAGCAGTAAAACGTGATGAGAGCATCGGGTACTCTTATAATATAGTACAACTTGAATGTCTGGTATTCTATTATGCATTAAATGCAGGAAATCATAGAATCTAAGTGATTGACAACAAAATGCACTTTTGGACTCTGTTGAGGCTGAAACGTCTTTTCGGAGCATAAAAGATGGAAATGCAACTTAAAGCAGTAAAACGTGATGAGAGCATCGGGTACTCTTATATCATAATGAAACATGAATGTTTGGTATTCTATGATGCATTAATTGCAGGAAATCATAGAATCTAAGTGATTGACAACAAAATGCACTTTTGGACTCTGTTGAGGTTGAAACGTCTTTTCGGACCATAAAAGATGGAAATGCAACTTAAGGCAGTAAAATGTGATGAGAGCATCGGGTACTCTTATATCATAATGAAACATGAATGTTTGGTATTCTATGATGCATTAATTGCAGGAAATCATAGAATCTAAGTGATTGACAACAAAATGCACATTTGGACTCTGTTGAGGCTGAAACGTCTTTTCGGAGCATAAAAGATGGAAATGCAACTTAAAGCAGTAAAACGTGATGAGAGCATCAGGTACTCTTACAATATAGTACAACTTGAATGTCTGGTATTCTATTATGCATTAAATGCAGGAAATCATAGAATCTAAGTGATTGACAACAAAATGCACTTTTGGACTCTGTTGAGGCTGAAACGTCTTTTCGAGCATAAAAGATGGAAATGTAACTTAAAGCAGTAAAACGTGATGAGAGCATCGGGTACTCTTATATCATAATGAAACATGAATGTTTGGTATTCTATGATGCATTAATTGCAGGAAATCATAGAATCTAAGTGATTGACAACAAAATGCACATTTGGACTCTGTTGAGGCTGAAACGTCTTTTCGGACCATAAAAGATGGAAATGCAACTTAAAGCAGTAAAACGTGATGAGAGCATCAGGTACTCTCATATCATAATGAAACATGAATGTTTGGTATTCTATGATGCCTTAATTGCAGGAAATCATAGAATCTAAGTGATTGACAACAAAATGCACATTTGGACTCTGTTGAGGCTGAAACGTCTTTTCGGACCATAAAAGATGGAAATGCAACTTAAAGCAGTAAAACGTGATGAGAGCATCAGGCACTCTTACAATATAGTACAACTTGAATGTCTGGTATTCTATTATGCATTAAATGCAGGAAATCATAGAATCTAAGTGATTGACAACAAAATGCACTTTTGGACTCTGCTGAGGCTGAAACGTCTTTTCGGACCATAAAAGATGGAAATGCAACTTAAAGCAGTAAAACGTGATGAGAGCATCAGGTACTCTTATATCATAATGAAACATGAATGTTTGGTATTCTATGATGCCTTAATTGCAGGAAATCATAGAATCTAAGTGATTGACAACAAAATGCACATTTGGAGTCTGTTGAGGCTGAAACGTCTTTTCGGACCATAAAAGATGGAAATGCAATTTAAACCAGTAAAACGTGATGAAAGCATCAGGTACTCTCACAATATAGTACAACTTGAATGTTTGGTATTCTATGATGCATTAAATACAGGAAATCATAGAATCTAAGTGATTGACAACAAAATGCACTTTTGGACTCTGTTGAGGCTGAAATGTCTTTTCGGAGCATAAAAGATGGAAATGCAACTTAAAGCAGTAAAACGTGATGAGAGCATCAGGTACTCTTACAATATAGTACAACTTGAATGTCTGGTATTCTATTATGCATTAAATGCAGGAAATCATAGAATCTACGTGATTGACAACAAAATGCACTTTTGGACTCTGTTGAGGCTGAAACGTCTTTTCGGAGCATAAAAGATGGAAATGCAACTTAAAGCAGTAAAACGTTATGAGGTACTCCTACAATATAGTACAACTTGAATGTCTGGTATTCTATTATGCACTAAATGCAGGAAATCATAGAATCTAAGTGATTGACAACAAAATGCACTTTTGGACTCTGTTGAGGCTGAAACGTCTTTTCGGAGCATAAAAGATGGAAATGCAACTTAAAGCAGTAAAACGTGATGAGAGCATCGGGTACTCTTATATCATAATGAAACATGAATGTTTGGTATTCTATGATGCATTAATTGCAGGAAATCATAGAATCTAAGTGATTGACAACAAAATGCACATTTGGACTCTGTTGAGGCTGAAACGTCTTTTCGGACCATAAAAGATGGAAATGCAACTTAAAGCAGTAAAACGTGATGAGAGCATCAGGTACTCTTATATCATAATGAAACATGAATGTTTGGTATTCTATGATGCCTTAATTGCAGGAAATCATAGAATCTAAGTGATTGACAACAAAATGCACATTTGGACTCTGTTGAGGCTGAAACGTCTTTTCGGACCATAAAAGATGGAAATGCAACTTAAAGCAGTAAAACGTGATGAGAGCATCAGGCACTCTTACAATGTAGTAAAACTTGAATGTCTGGTATTCTATTATGCATTAAATGCAGGAAATCATAGAATCTAAGTGATTGACAGCAAAATGCACTTTTGGACTCTGCTGAGGCTGAAACGTCTTTTCGGACCATAAAAGATGGAAATGCAACTTAAAGCAGTAAAACGTGATGAGAGCATCAGGTACTCTTATATCATAATGAAACATGAATGTTTGGTATTCTATGATGCCTTAATTGCAGGAAATCATAGAATCTAAGTGATTGACAACAAAATGCACATTTGGACTCTGTTGAGGCTGAAACGTCTTTTCGGACCATAAAAGATGGAAATGCAACTTAAAGCAGTAAAACGTTATGAGGTACTCCTACAATATAGTACAACTTGAATGTTTGGTGTTCTATGATGCATTAAATACAGGAAATCATAGAATCTAAGTGATTGACAACAAAATGCACATTTGGACTCTGTTGGAGCTGAAACGTCTTTTCGGAGCATAAAAGATGGAAATGCGACTTAAAGCAGTAAAACGTGATGAGAGCATCATGTACTCTTACAATATAGTACAACTTGAATGTCTGATATTCTATTATGCATTAAATGCAGGAAATCATAGAATCTAAGTGATTGACAACAAAATGCACTTTTGGACTCTGTTGAGGCTGAAACGTCTTTTCGGACCATAAAAGATGGAAATGCAACTTAAAGCAGTAAAACGTGATGAGAGCATCAGGCACTCTTACAATATAGTACAACTTGAATGTCTGGTGTTCTATAATGCATTAAATGCAGGAAATCATAGAATCTAAGTGATTGACAACAAAATGCACTTTTGGACTCTGTTGAGGCTGAAATGTCTTTTCGGAGCATAAAAGATGGAAATGCAACTTAAAGCAGTAAAACGTGATGAGAGCATCAGGTACTCTTATATCATAATGAAACATGAATGTTTGGTATTCTATGATGCCTTAATTGCAGGAAATCATAGAATCTAAGTGATTGACAACAAAATGCACATTTGGACTCTGTTGAGGCTGAAACGTCTTTTCGGACCATAAAAGATGGAAATGCAATTTAAACCAGTAAAACGTGATGAAAGCATCAGGTACTCTCACAATATAGTACAACTTGAATGTCTGGTATTCTATTATGCATTAAATGCAGGAAATCATAGAATCTAAGTGATTGACAACAAAATGCACTTTTGGACTCTGTTGAGGCTGAAACGTCTTTTCGGACCATAAAAGATGGAAATGCAACTTAAAGCAGTAAAACGTGATGAGAGCATCAGGCACTCTTACAATATAGTACAACTTGAATGTCTGGTATTCTATTATGCATTAAATGCAGGAAATCATAGAATCTAAGTGATTGACAACAAAATGTACTTTTGGACTCTGCTGAGGCTGAAACGTCTTTTCGGACCATAAAAGATGGAAATGCAACTTAAAGCAGTAAAACGTGATGAGAGCATCAGGTACTCTTATATCATAATGAAACATGAATGTTTGGTATTCTATGATGCCTTAATTGCAGGAAATCATAGAATCTAAGTGATTGACAACAAAATGCACATTTGGAGTCTGTTGAGGCTGAAACGTCTTTTCGGACCATAAAAGATGGAAATGCAATTTAAACCAGTAAAACGTGATGAAAGCATCAGGTACTCTCACAATATAGTACAACTTGAATGTTTGGTATTCTATGATGCATTAAATACAGGAAATCATAGAATCTAAGTGATTGACAACAAAATGCACTTTTGGACTCTGTTGAGTCTGAAACGTCTTTTCGGAGCATAAAAGATGGAAATGCAACTTAAAGCAGTAAAACGTGATGAGAGCATCAGGTACTCTTACAATATAGTACAACTTGAATGTCTGGTATTCTATTATGCATTAAATGCAGGAAATCATAGAATCTAAGTGATTGACAACAAAATGCACTTTTGGACTCTGTTGAGGCTGAAACGTCTTTTCGGAGCATAAAAGATGGAAATGCAACTTAAAGCAGTAAAACGTTATGAGGTACTCCTACAATATAGTACAACTTGAATGTCTGGTATTCTATTATGCACTAAATGCAGGAAATCATAGAATCTAAGTGATTGACAACAAAATGCACTTTTGGACTCTGTTGAGGCTGAAACGTCTTTTCGGAGCATAAAAGATGGAAATGCAACTTAAAGCAGTAAAACGTGATGAGAGCATCGGGTACTCTTATATCATAATGAAACATGAATGTTTGGTATTCTATGATGCATTAATTGCAGGAAATCATAGAATCTAAGTGATTGACAACAAAATGCACATTTGGACTCTGTTGGAGCTGAAACGTCTTTTCGGAGCATAAAAGACGGAAATGCAACTTAAAGCAGTAAAACGTGATGAGAGCATCGGGTACTCTTACAGTATAGTACAACTTGAATGTCTGGTATTCTATTATGCATTAAATGCAGGAAATCATAGAATATAAGTGATTGACAACAAAATGCACTTTTGGACTCTGTTGAGGCTGAAACGTCTTTTCGGAGCATAAAAGATGGAAATGCAACTTAAAGCAGTAAAACGTGATGAGAGCATCGGGTACTCTTATAATATAGTACAACTTGAATGTCTGGTATTCTATTATGCATTAAATGCAGGAAATCATAGAATCTAAGTGATTGACAACAAAATGCACTTTTGGACTCTGTTGAGGCTGAAACGTCTTTTCGGAGCATAAAAGATGGAAATGCAACTTAAAGCAGTAAAACGTGATGAGAGCATCGGGTACTCTTATATCATAATGAAACATGAATGTTTGGTATTCTATGATGCATTAATTGCAGGAAATCATAGAATCTAAGTGATTGACAACAAAATGCACTTTTGGACTCTGTTGAGGTTGAAACGTCTTTTCGGACCATAAAAGATGGAAATGCAACTTAAGGCAGTAAAATGTGATGAGAGCATCGGGTACTCTTATATCATAATGAAACATGAATGTTTGGTATTCTATGATGCATTAATTGCAGGAAATCATAGAATCTAAGTGATTGACAACAAAATGCACATTTGGACTCTGTTGAGGCTGAAACGTCTTTTCGGAGCATAAAAGATGGAAATGCAACTTAAAGCAGTAAAACGTGATGAGAGCATCAGGTACTCTTACAATATAGTACAACTTGAATGTCTGGTATTCTATTATGCATTAAATGCAGGAAATCATAGAATCTAAGTGATTGACAACAAAATGCACTTTTGGACTCTGTTGAGGCTGAAACGTCTTTTCGAGCATAAAAGATGGAAATGTAACTTAAAGCAGTAAAACGTGATGAGAGCATCGGGTACTCTTATATCATAATGAAACATGAATGTTTGGTATTCTATGATGCATTAATTGCAGGAAATCATAGAATCTAAGTGATTGACAACAAAATGCACATTTGGACTCTGTTGAGGCTGAAACGTCTTTTCGGACCATAAAAGATGGAAATGCAACTTAAAGCAGTAAAACGTGATGAGAGCATCAGGTACTCTCATATCATAATGAAACATGAATGTTTGGTATTCTATGATGCCTTAATTGCAGGAAATCATAGAATCTAAGTGATTGACAACAAAATGCACATTTGGACTCTGTTGAGGCTGAAACGTCTTTTCGGACCATAAAAGATGGAAATGCAACTTAAAGCAGTAAAACGTGATGAGAGCATCAGGCACTCTTACAATATAGTACAACTTGAATGTCTGGTATTCTATTATGCATTAAATGCAGGAAATCATAGAATCTAAGTGATTGACAACAAAATGCACTTTTGGACTCTGCTGAGGCTGAAACGTCTTTTCGGACCATAAAAGATGGAAATGCAACTTAAAGCAGTAAAACGTGATGAGAGCATCAGGTACTCTTATATCATAATGAAACATGAATGTTTGGTATTCTATGATGCCTTAATTGCAGGAAATCATAGAATCTAAGTGATTGACAACAAAATGCACATTTGGAGTCTGTTGAGGCTGAAACGTCTTTTCGGACCATAAAAGATGGAAATGCAATTTAAACCAGTAAAACGTGATGAAAGCATCAGGTACTCTCACAATATAGTACAACTTGAATGTTTGGTATTCTATGATGCATTAAATACAGGAAATCATAGAATCTAAGTGATTGACAACAAAATGCACTTTTGGACTCTGTTGAGGCTGAAATGTCTTTTCGGAGCATAAAAGATGGAAATGCAACTTAAAGCAGTAAAACGTGATGAGAGCATCAGGTACTCTTACAATATAGTACAACTTGAATGTCTGGTATTCTATTATGCATTAAATGCAGGAAATCATAGAATCTACGTGATTGACAACAAAATGCACTTTTGGACTCTGTTGAGGCTGAAACGTCTTTTCGGAGCATAAAAGATGGAAATGCAACTTAAAGCAGTAAAACGTGATGAGAGCATCAGGTACTCTTATATCATAATGAAACATGAATGTTTGGTATTCTATGATGCCTTAATTGCAGGAAATCATAGAATCTAAGTGATTGACAACAAAATGCACATTTGGACTCTGTTGAGGCTGAAACGTCTTTTCGGACCATAAAAGATGGAAATGCAACTCAAAGCAGTAAAACGTTATGAGAGCATCAGGTACTCTTACAATACAGTACAACTTGAATGTCTGGTATTCTATTATGCATTAAATGCAGGAAATCATAGAATCTAAGTGATTGACAACAAAATGCACATTTGGACTCTGTTGAGGCTGAAACGTCTTTTCGGACCATAAAAGATGGAAATGCAACTTAAAGCAGTAAAACGTGATGAGAGCATCAGGTACTCTTATATCATAATGAAACATGAATGTTTGGTATTCTATGATGCCTTAATTGCAGGAAATCATAGAATCTAAGTGATTGACAACAAAATGCACATTTGGACTCTGTTGAGGCTGAAACGTCTTTTCGGACCATAAAAGATGGAAATGCAACTTAAAGCAGTAAAACGTGATGAGAGCATCAGGTAGTCTTACAATATAGTACAACTTGAATGTCTGGTATTCTATCATGCATTAAATGCAGGAAATCATAGAATCTAAGTGATTGACAACAAAATGCACTTTTGGACTCTGTTGAGGCTGAAATGTCTTTTCGGAGCATAAAAGATGGAAATGCAACTTAAAGCAGTAAAACGTGATGAGAGCATCGGGTACTCTTATATCATAATGAAACATGAATGTTTGGTATTCTATGATGCCTTAATTGCAGGAAATCATAGAATCTAAGTGATTGACAACAAAATGCACTTTTGGACTCTGTTGAGGCTGAAACGTCTTTTCGGACCATAAAAGATGGAAATGCAACTTAAAGCAGTAAAACGTGATGAGAGCATCAGGTACTCTTATATCATAATGAAACATGAATGTTTGGTATTCTATGATGCCTTAATTGCAGGAAATCATAGAATCTAAGTGATTGACAACAAAATGCACATTTGGACTCTGTTGAGGCTGAAACGTCTTTTCGGACCATAAAAGATGAAAATGCAACTTAAAGCAGTAAAACGTTATGAGAGCATCAGGTACTCTTACAATACAGTACAACTTGAATGTCTGGTATTCTATTATGCATTAAATGCAGGAAATCATAGAATCTAAGTGATTGACAACAAAATGCACATTTGGACTCTGTTGAGGCTGAAACGTCTTTTCGGACCATAAAAGATGGAAATGCAACTTAAAGCAGTAAAACGTGATGAGAGCATCAGGCACTCTTACAATGTAGTAAAACTTGAATGTCTGGTATTCTATTATGCATTAAATGCAGGAAATCATAGAATCTAAGTGATTGACAACAAAATGCACTTTTGGACTCTGTTGAGGCTGAAACGTCTTTTCGGACCATAAAAGATGGAAATGCAACTTAAAGCAGTAAAACGTGATGAGAGCATCAGGTACTCTTATATCATAATGAAACATGAATGTTTGGTATTCTATGATGCCTTAATTGCAGGAAATCATAGAATCTAAGTGATTGACAACAAAATGCACATTTGGAGTCTGTTGAGGCTGAAACGTCTTTTCGGACCATAAAAGATGGAAATGCAATTTAAACCAGTAAAACGTGATGAAAGCATCAGGTACTCTCACAATATAGTACAACTTGAATGTCTGGTATTCTATTATGCATTAAATGCAGGAAATCATAGAATCTAAGTGATTGACAACAAAATGCACTTTTGGACTCTGTTGAGGCTGAAACGTCTTTTCGGAGCATAAAAGATGGAAATGCAACTTAAAGCAGTAAAACGTGATGAGAGCATCGGGTACTCTTATATCATAATGAAACATGAATGTTTGGTATTCTATGATGCCTTAATTGCAGGAAATCATAGAATCTAAGTGATTGACAACAAAATGCACATTTGGACTCTGTTGAGGCTGAAACGTCTTTTCGGACCATAAAAGATGGAAATGCAATTTAAACCAGTAAAACGTGATGAAAGCATCAGGTACTCTCACAATATAGTACAACTTGAATGTCTGGTATTCTATTATGCATTAAATGCAGGAAATCATAGAATCTAAGTGATTGACAACAAAATGCACTTTTGGACTCTGTTGAGGCTGAAACGTCTTTTCAGACCATAAAAGATGGAAATGCAACTTAAAGCAGTAAAACGTGATGAGAGCATCAGGTACTCTTAAATCATAATGAAACATGAATGTTTGGTATTCTATGATGCCTTAATTGCAGGAAATCATAGAATCTAAGTGATTGACAACAAAATGCACATTTGGACTCTGTTGAGGCTGAAACGTCTTTTCGGACCATAAAAGATGAAAATGCAACTTAAAGCAGTAAAACGTTATGAGAGCATCAGGTACTCTTACAATACAGTACAACTTGAATGTCTGGTATTCTATTATGCATTAAATGCAGGAAATCATAGAATCTAAGTGATTGACAACAAAATGCACTTTTGGACTCTGTGAGGCTGAAACGTCTTTTCGGACCATAAAAGATGGAAATGCAACTTAAAGCAGTAAAACGTGATGAGAGCATCAGGTACTCTTATATCATAATGAAACATGAATGTTTGGTATTCTATGATGCCTTAATTGCAGGAAATCATAGAATCTAAGTGATTGACAACAAAATGCACATTTGGAGTCTGTTGAGGCTGAAACGTCTTTTCGGACCATAAAAGATGGAAATGCAATTTAAACCAGTAAAACGTGATGAAAGCATCAGGTACTCTCACAATATAGTACAACTTGAATGTTTGGTATTCTATGATGCATTAAATACAGGAAATCATAGAATCTAAGTGATTGACAACAAAATGCACTTTTGGACTCTGTTGAGGCTGAAATGTCTTTTCGGAGCATAAAAGATGGAAATGCAACTTAAAGCAGTAAAACGTGATGAGAGCATCAGGTACTCTTACAATATAGTACAACTTGAATGTCTGGTATTCTATTATGCATTAAATGCAGGAAATCATAGAATCTACGTGATTGACAACAAAATGCACTTTTGGACTCTGTTGAGGCTGAAACGTCTTTTCGGAGCATAAAAGATGGAAATGCAACTTAAAGCAGTAAAACGTGATGAGAGCATCAGGTACTCTTATATCATAATGAAACATGAATGTTTGGTATTCTATGATGCCTTAATTGCAGGAAATCATAGAATCTAAGTGATTGACAACAAAATGCACATTTGGACTCTGTTGAGGCTGAAACGTCTTTTCGGACCATAAAAGATGGAAATGCAACTCAAAGCAGTAAAACGTTATGAGAGCATCAGGTACTCTTACAATACAGTACAACTTGAATGTCTGGTATTCTATTATGCATTAAATGCAGGAAATCATAGAATCTAAGTGATTGACAACAAAATGCACATTTGGACTCTGTTGAGGCTGAAACGTCTTTTCGGACCATAAAAGATGGAAATGCAACTTAAAGCAGTAAAACGTGATGAGAGCATCAGGTACTCTTATATCATAATGAAACATGAATGTTTGGTATTCTATGATGCCTTAATTGCAGGAAATCATAGAATCTAAGTGATTGACAACAAAATGCACATTTGGACTCTGTTGAGGCTGAAACGTCTTTTCGGACCATGAAAGATGGAAATGCAACTTAAAGCAGTAAAACGTGATGAGAGCATCAGGTAGTCTTACAATATAGTACAACTTGAATGTCTGGTATTCTATCATGCATTAAATGCAGGAAATCATAGAATCTAAGTGATTGACAACAAAATGCACTTTTGGACTCTGTTGAGGCTGAAATGTCTTTTCGGAGCATAAAAGATGGAAATGCAACTTAAAGCAGTAAAACGTGATGAGAGCATCGGGTACTCTTATATCATAATGAAACATGAATGTTTGGTATTCTATGATGCCTTAATTGCAGGAAATCATAGAATCTAAGTGATTGACAACAAAATGCACTTTTGGACTCTGTTGAGGCTGAAACGTCTTTTCGGACCATAAAAGATGGAAATGCAACTTAAAGCAGTAAAACGTGATGAGAGCATCAGGTACTCTTATATCATAATGAAACATGAATGTTTGGTATTCTATGATGCCTTAATTGCAGGAAATCATAGAATCTAAGTGATTGACAACAAAATGCACATTTGGACTCTGTTGAGGCTGAAACGTCTTTTCGGACCATAAAAGATGAAAATGCAACTTAAAGCAGTAAAACGTTATGAGAGCATCAGGTACTCTTACAATACAGTACAACTTGAATGTCTGGTATTCTATTATGCATTAAATGCAGGAAATCATAGAATCTAAGTGATTGACAACAAAATGCACATTTGGACTCTGTTGAGGCTGAAACGTCTTTTCGGACCATAAAAGATGGAAATGCAACTTAAAGCAGTAAAACGTGATGAGAGCATCAGGCACTCTTACAATGTAGTAAAACTTGAATGTCTGGTATTCTATTATGCATTAAATGCAGGAAATCATAGAATCTAAGTGATTGACAACAAAATGCACTTTTGGACTCTGTTGAGGCTGAAACGTCTTTTCGGACCATAAAAGATGGAAATGCAACTTAAAGCAGTAAAACGTGATGAGAGCATCAGGTACTCTTATATCATAATGAAACATGAATGTTTGGTATTCTATGATGCCTTAATTGCAGGAAATCATAGAATCTAAGTGATTGACAACAAAATGCACATTTGGAGTCTGTTGAGGCTGAAACGTCTTTTCGGACCATAAAAGATGGAAATGCAATTTAAACCAGTAAAACGTGATGAAAGCATCAGGTACTCTCACAATATAGTACAACTTGAATGTCTGGTATTCTATTATGCATTAAATGCAGGAAATCATAGAATCTAAGTGATTGACAACAAAATGCACTTTTGGACTCTGTTGAGGCTGAAACGTCTTTTCGGAGCATAAAAGATGGAAATGCAACTTAAAGCAGTAAAACGTGATGAGAGCATCGGGTACTCTTATATCATAATGAAACATGAATGTTTGGTATTCTATGATGCCTTAATTGCAGGAAATCATAGAATCTAAGTGATTGACAACAAAATGCACATTTGGACTCTGTTGAGGCTGAAACGTCTTTTCGGACCATAAAAGATGGAAATGCAATTTAAACCAGTAAAACGTGATGAAAGCATCAGGTACTCTCACAATATAGTACAACTTGAATGTCTGGTATTCTATTATGCATTAAATGCAGGAAATCATAGAATCTAAGTGATTGACAACAAAATGCACTTTTGGACTCTGTTGAGGCTGAAACGTCTTTTCAGACCATAAAAGATGGAAATGCAACTTAAAGCAGTAAAACGTGATGAGAGCATCAGGTACTCTTAAATCATAATGAAACATGAATGTTTGGTATTCTATGATGCCTTAATTGCAGGAAATCATAGAATCTAAGTGATTGACAACAAAATGCACATTTGGACTCTGTTGAGGCTGAAACGTCTTTTCGGACCATAAAAGATGAAAATGCAACTTAAAGCAGTAAAACGTTATGAGAGCATCAGGTACTCTTACAATACAGTACAACTTGAATGTCTGGTATTCTATTATGCATTAAATGCAGGAAATCATAGAATCTAAGTGATTGACAACAAAATGCACTTTTGGACTCTGTGAGGCTGAAACGTCTTTTCGGACCATAAAAGATGGAAATGCAACTTAAAGCAGTAAAACGTGATGAGAGCATCAGGTACTCTTATATCATAATGAAACATGAATGTTTGGTATTCTATGATGCCTTAATTGCAGGAAATCATAGAATCTAAGTGATTGACAACAAAATGCACATTTGGACTCTGTTGAGGCTGAAACGTCTTTTCGGACCATAAAAAATGGAAATGCAACTTAAAGCAGTAAAACGTGATGAGAGCATCAGGCACTCTTACAATGTAGTAAAACTTGAATGTCTGGTATTCTATTATGCATTAAATGCAGGAAATCATAGAATCTAAGTGATTGACAACAAAATGCACTTTTGGACTCTGCTGAGGCTGAAACGTCTTTTCGGACCATAAAAGATGGAAATGCAACTTAAAGCAGTAAAACGTGATGAGAGCATCAGGTACTCTTATATCATAATGAAACATGAATGTTTGGTATTCTATGATGCCTTAATTGCAGGAAATCATAGAATCTAAGTGATTGACAACAAAATGCACATTTGGAGTCTGTTGAGGCTGAAACGTCTTTTCGGACCATAAAAGATGGAAATGCAATTTAAACCAGTAAAACGTGATGAAAGCATCAGGTACTCTCACAATATAGTACAACTTGAATGTTTGGTATTATATGATGCATTAAATACAGGAAATCATAGAATCTAAGTGATTGACAACAAAATGCACTTTTGGACTCTGTTGAGTCTGAAACGTCTTTTCGGAGCATAAAAGATGGAAATGCAACTTAAAGCAGTAAAACGTGATGAGAGCATCAGGTACTCTTACAACATAGTACAACTTGAATGTCTGGTATTCTATTATGCATTAAATGCAGGAAATCATAGAATCTAAGTGATTGACAACAAAATGCACTTTTGGACTCTGTTGAGGCTGAAACGTCTTTTCGGAGCATAAAAGATGGAAATGCAACTTAAAGCAGTAAAACGTTATGAGGTACTCCTACAATATAGTACAACTTGAATGTCTGGTATTCTATTATGCACTAAATGCAGGAAATCATAGAATCTAAGTGATTGACAACAAAATGCACTTTTGGACTCTGTTGAGGCTGAAACGTCTTTTCGGAGCATAAAAGATGGAAATGCAACTTAAAGCAGTAAAACGTGATGAGAGCATCGGGTACTCTTATATCATAATGAAACATGAATGTTTGGTATTCTATGATGCATTAATTGCAGGAAATCATAGAATCTAAGTGATTGACAACAAAATGCACATTTGGACTCTGTTGGAGCTGAAACGTCTTTTCGGAGCATAAAAGATGGAAATGCAACTTAAAGCAGTAAAACGTTATGAGGTACTCCTACAATATAGTACAACTTGAATGTCTGGTATTCTATTATGCATTAAATGCAGGAAATCATAGAATCTAAGTGATTGACAACAAAATGCACATTTGGACTCTGTTGAGGCTGAAACGTCTTTTCGGACCATAAAAGATGAAAATGCAACTTAAAGCAGTAAAACGTTATGAGAGCATCAGGTACTCTTACAATACAGTACAACTTGAATGTCTGGTATTCTATTATGCATTAAATGCAGGAAATCATAGAATCTAAGTGATTGACAACAAAATGCACATTTGGACTCTGTTGAGGCTGAAACGTCTTTTCGGACCATAAAAGATGGAAATGCAACTTAAAGCAGTAAAACGTGATGAGAGCATCAGGCACTCTTACAATGTAGTAAAACTTGAATGTCTGGTATTCTATTATGCATTAAATGCAGGAAATCATAGAATCTAAGTGATTGACAACAAAATGCACTTTTGGACTCTGCTGAGGCTGAAACGTCTTTTCGGACCATAAAAGATGGAAATGCAACTTAAAGCAGTAAAACGTGATGAGAGCATCAGGTACTCTTATATCATAATGAAACATGAATGTTTGGTATTCTATGATGCCTTAATTGCAGGAAATCATAGAATCTAAGTGATTGACAACAAAATGCACATTTGGAGTCTGTTGAGGCTGAAACGTCTTTTCGGACCATAAAAGATGGAAATGCAACTTAAAGCAGTAAAACGTTATGAGGTACTCCTACAATATAGTACAACTTGAATGTCTGGTATTCTATTATGCACTAAATGCAGGAAATCATAGAATCTAAGTGATTGACAACAAAATGCACTTTTGGACTCTGTTGAGGCTGAAACGTCTTTTCGGAGCATAAAAGATGGAAATGCAACTTAAAGCAGTAAAACGTGATGAGAGCATCGGGTACTCTTATATCATAATGAAACATGAATGTTTGGTATTCTATGATGCATTAATTGCAGGAAATCATAGAATCTAAGTGATTGACAACAAAATGCACATTTGGACTCTGTTGGAGCTGAAACGTCTTTTCGGAGCATAAAAGATGGAAATGCAACTTAAAGCAGTAAAACGTTATGAGGTACTCCTACAATATAGTACAACTTGAATGTCTGGTATTCTATTATGCATTAAATGCAGGAAATCATAGAATCTAAGTGATTGACAACAAAATGCACATTTGGACTCTGTTGAGGCTGAAACGTCTTTTCGGACCATAAAAGATGGAAATGCAACTTAAAGCAGTAAAACGTGATGAGAGCATCAGGTACTCTTACAATATAGTACAACTTGAATGTCTGGTATTCTATTATGCATTAAATGCAGGAAATCATAGAATCTAAGTGATTGACAACAAAATGCACTTTTGGACTCTGTTGAGGCTGAAACGTCTTTTCGGACCATAAAAGATGGAAATGCAACTTAAAGCAGTAAAACGTGATGAGAGCATCAGGTACTCTTATAATCATAATGAAACATGAATGTTTGGTATTCTATGATGCCTTAATTGCAGGAAATCCTAGAATCTAAGTGATTGACAACAAAATGCACATTTGGACTCTGTTGAGGCTGAAACGTCTTTTCGGACCATAAAAGATGGAAATGCAACTTAAAGCAGTAAAACGTGATGAGAGCATCAGGTACTCTTACAATATAGTACAACTTGAATGTCTGGTATTCTATTATGCATTAAATGCAGGAAATCATAGAATCTAAGTGATTGACAACAAAATGCACTTTTGGACTCTGTTGAGGCTGAAACGTCTTTTCGGAGCATAAAAGATGGAAATGTAACTTAAAGCAGTAAAACGTGATGAGAGCATCGGGTACTCTTATATCATAATGAAACATGAATGTTTGGTATTCTATGATGCATTAATTGCAGGAAATCATAGAATCTAAGTGATTGACAACAAAATGCACATTTGGACTCTGTTGAGGCTGAAACGTCTTTTCGGACCATAAAAGATGGAAATGCAACTTAAAGCAGTAAAACGTGATGAGAGCATCAGGTACTCTTATATCATAATGAAACATGAATGTTTGGTATTCTATGATGCCTTAATTGCAGGAAATCATAGAATCTAAGTGATTGACAACAAAATGCACATTTGGAGTCTGTTGAGGCTGAAACGTCTTTTCGGACCATAAAAGATGGAAATGCAACTTAAAGCAGTAAAACGTGATGAGAGCATCAGGTAGTCTTACAATATAGTACAACTTGAATGTCTGGTATTCTATTATGCATTAAATGCAGGAAATCATAGAATCTAAGTGATTGACAACAAAATGCACTTTTGGACTCTGTTGAGGCTGAAATGTCTTTTCGGAGCATAAAAGATGGAAATGCAACTTAAAGCAGTAAAACGTGATGAGAGCATCGGGTACTCTTATATCATAATGAAACATGAATGTTTGGTATTCTATGATGCCTTAATTGCAGGAAATCATAGAATCTAAGTGATTGACAACAAAATGCACATTTGGACTCTGTTGAGGCTGAAACGTCTTTTCGGACCATAAAAGATGGAAATGCAACTTAAAGCAGTAAAACGTGATGAGAGCATCGGGTACTCTTACAATATAGTACAACTTGAATGTCTGGTATTCTATTATGCATTAAATGCAGGAAATCATAGAATCTAAGTGATTGACAACAAAATGCACTTTTGGACTCTGTTGAGGCTGAAATGTCTTTTCGGAGCATAAAAGATGGAAATGCAACTTAAAGCAGTAAAACGTGATGAGAGCATCGGGTACTCTTATATCATAATGAAACATGAATGTTTGGTATTCTATGATGCCTTAATTGCAGGAAATCATAGAATCTAAGTGATTGACAACAAAATGCACATTTGGACTCTGTTGAGGCTGAAACGTGTTTTCGGACCATAAAAGATGGAAATGCAATTTAAACCAGTAAAACGTGATGAAAGCATCAGGTACTCTCACAATATAGTACAACTTGAATGTCTGGTATTCTATTATGCATTAAATGCAGGAAATCATAGAATCTAAGTGATTGACAACAAAATGCACTTTTGGACTCTGTTGAGGCTGAAACGTCTTTTCGGACAATAAAAGATGGAAATGCAACTTAAAGCAGTAAAACGTGATGAGAGCATCAGGTACTCTTATATCATAATGAAACATGAATGTTTGGTATTCTATGATGCCTTAATTGCAGGAAATCATAGAATCTAAGTGATTGACAACAAAATGCACATTTGGACTCTGTTGAGGCTGAAACGTCTTTTCGGACCATAAAAGATGAAAATGCAACTTAAAGCAGTAAAACGTTATGAGAGCATCAGGTACTCTTACAATACAGTACAACTTGAATGTCTGGTATTCTATTATGCATTAAATGCAGGAAATCATAGAATCTAAGTGATTGACAACAAAATGCACTTTTGGACTCTGTGAGGCTGAAACGTCTTTTCGGACCATAAAAGATGGAAATGCAACTTAAAGCAGTAAAACGTGATGAGAGCATCAGGTGCTCTCATATGATAATGAAACATGAATGTTTGGTATTCTATGATGCATTAAATGCAGGAAATCATAGAATCTAAGTGATTGACAACAAAATGCACTTTTGGACTCTGTTGAGGCTGAAACGTCTTTTCGGAGCATACAAGATGGAAATGCAACTTAAAGCAGTAAAACGTGATGAGAGCATCAGGTACTCTCACAATATAGTACAACTTGAATGTCTGGTATTCTATGATGCACTAAATGCAGGAAATCATAGAATCTAAGTGATTGACAACAAAATGCACTTTTGGACTCTGTTAAAGCTGAAACGTCTTTTCGGAGCATAAAAGATGGAAATGCAACTTAACCCTTGTGTAGCCCTTACTCATCCCGTATATACCCCGTGTCCTGCAGGGTCAAACTGCCTTTGCTTAGGAGCAAAAGGTGATGTCACACAGCAGCAACGTTAGTGATGTCACACGGCAGCAACGTTAGTGATGTCATACAGCAGTAACGTTAGTCATGTCACACAGCAGCAACGTTAGTGATGTCACACGGCAGCAACGTTAGTGATGTCACACGGCAGCAACGTTAGTGATGTCATACAGCAGTTACGTTAGTTATGTCAGGCCCCCATTGACTTGGTTGGAGAGAAAGAGTTTGGTTGGATAGAGGCACGTTTTTTCACGGCCAGACCTTGGAATGCACTTGACCTAGCTGAGGCCACGGCTGCTTATCTTAACACTCGTAAAGTCCAAAATAATGGGTATTTCTTCATGAAAAGTTGCCAAGGGTCCATAACTCGGGACTCTGGTTCATTTGGGATTTTCTTTTTTTGTATCAGAAATATTTCCGAGTATTTTTGGGGAAAAAAAAATTCTTCCGAGGTCATAAAACCCAAAATAACCGGTATTTCTTGATGAAATTTTTTTCTGGGTCCATAACTCGGGACTGGTTCATTTTGGGACTCTGACTGATTTTCAGGAATAGTTTCAGTTTTTGCCAAGTGTTATCTCTTGGTCCTGAAATTCTAACTAACACTGTGAAAGTAAGCCAACCAGCAATTTAACCTCCAGACCGCGAGGCACCGTGTGTGAGGCACCGTGTACATCAATTACATCAATAAAAAACAACAATGACCGAACATTGCTTTCGTACGTCTTTATTGTTATTGTTATTAACATATGGGTAGATCGGTGACCTGTCCGGCGATCGTCGCAAAGAGAAATCTCCCGATTTTCAGACTCTCTCGTCCTTCCGAGCTTACGGTCGTTTCTTGCCGTTGTACAAAACACATCGCTGACCCTAACCCCAAGATAACAAACAGATGGTGAACCGTACATTTATAAAGAAAAGAAAAGAAAAGAAAAAAGAAAACAAACATTCACTGGTCGCAAACAATTTTCTTTACTCGGACACACATTTCCAGCGTTTTTAAATGGTTTCCAACTGGTCGAGTTTGTCCTCGTCGTCGGCGATCGCTTAATCGTACATTCTGGTTATTTCGTCAGCCACCAGATCGTCATCGCTCAGCTCGTACAGGACCATCGCCGCAGCTCCTCGGATTCACTCGTCGCTGGCTCGGACGCCATTTATGCAAAGGTAAAGAGATAAAGAAATACTGGCGTCGCAGGCCACCCACGACTTGATCCCGTATTTCGCCGGCTTGCTGGGCATGTACTGACGGAAACGACAGCGGCCTGTTTGCGGAGAGTTGGCGAGAGCAGAGGAGAGCAGAGGAGGGCAGAGAACGTGAGCGTTATATCATCGTCATCGTTATTGTTATTATTATTATTATTATCATTATTATTACGAAAAGCAGAGCTAGCCAAGTACCTCTGAACGGAACCAGTTGCTCGTCCTCCGTCACTTCTGGCCCCGGTTGTAGAGGAGGGGCAGCCGCTCCGCCCAGGCGTCCCAGAGCTCTCTCATGGCTGCCAGTTTGTCCGTCTGGCATCTCGCGGCTCTCGTCTCGCGGTCGTCGAAGCAGTCTAGAGTACGTGTGAAAGCGTTTGAGTGACATCGTGGCACGGAATATGGCCCTGCCGCTCTCGGCGTCCTACAGACTGGCTGCGGCCTCGCCCCGGGACCTTTACACGCCCGCCAAAATCAGCAGTCCCGTGTAGGCGCTCAGGTCGGTCTCGTCCATCCCTTTCCAGTCGTCGCCGTATTTTCGCGAGCCCAGACGATTCTTTCTACGGCCGGCGTGACAAACATGCAGAACATCGAGGCGATGTCACGGGCGTGGGACGTCGCGTACGCCGTGGGCCCCGGGGTCATGATATTTCTCCGTTTTTTGACATGAAGGTCTGTCTTTCGCCTCGAGAGGCACCTTCTTCTTCTTCTTCTTCTTCTTCTTCTTCTTCTTCTTCTTCTTCTTCTTCTTCTTCTTCTTCTTCTTCTTCTTCTTCTTCCGAAGACGACGCATCGTGCACTTGGCCAGATTCCTCCCCGTCATCCTCATCGTCTTCATCGTCCACTTCATCGTCGTCATCCTCGTCTTCATCGTCCACTTCCTCGTCTTCATCATCAACTTCCTCGTCTTCATCGTCTTCTTGTACTTTTTGTTCTTCTTGTTTTTCTTGTTCTGGGTTTACCCACATTCTGACAACCTGAATTCTGGCGAAACAAAGTGCAGCCGTGTCAGCTTTGGGAGAGAGGTGGAGAGGACCGCGGCGACCACGATCTTCTTCTTCTTCTTCTTCTTCTTCTTCTTCTTCTTCTTCTTCTTCTTCTTCTTCTTCTTCTTCTTCTTCTTCTTCTTCTTCTTCTTCTTCTTCTTCTTCTTCGCCTGACGGTGATCCATCGCGCACAGGGTTAACAACTTGACTTCTGGTGAAACAACGCGCTGACGTGATGACTTTGGGACAGCGGTGGAGAGGACCACCACGACTGCGACCTCGGCCTCGACCGCGGCCACCTTCTTCTTCTTCCTCTAATGACGGTGACGCATCGTGCACTGGGTCGACCAACATTTCGACGAGCTGACTTCTGGTGAACCGACGCACTGTCATAATGACTTGAGAGTGGTGGAGAGGCCACCATCAGCAGCACACGACTGGAGACCGGGTACGGACAATATCTAAACACTGACCGTCGCGTCGACCGTCGCGTTGACCGTCGCGTCGACCGTCGCGTCGACCGTCGCGTCGACCGTCGCGTCGACCGTCGCGTCGAACTCCAGCGACGGTCTCGCGGGCTCCGGCTATAAGAAAAGGGCAGCGACGGTAGACGACAGACCCACCGTCTACTAGGGTACCTGAAGGCGACCTACACTGCAGAGCGGCTGAAGATGGAGATCGGACAAGAGAGATTCCGCAGAGGGTTCGTTGCTCATCCGAACGCGATCGCGGCCTCGGCACCGGCCGCTTGGAATCTCTCTAAGGTGACCCTGGCGGATGGTATATACATGACGCTGGTGTTACGTGTGCGGGCACTCGCCCGGGAACCACGCCTTGCAGTGTTATCGGAGAATGAAAGAGCTGATAGACGTGGTCGAACATACTCTCGGCCGCCTGAATTTAAACCCCTGACCCCGTGTCTGAGATGTGTGTGCGTGTGTGCGTGTGTGTGTGTGCGTGTGTGTGTGTGTGTGTGTGTGTCATTGCTTGTAACACTGGAAGTGATGACTAAATAAAATAAACCGAGGTTTAAAAACAAAATACACATCTCTGTGTCCTGTGATCATTGTTTTTTTTTGCGTACGAAGCTTTCATATCTTGATATCTAATGAGAATTTTTTGACTTGGGCTCGTGACGGGGTACGAATGATCACAATTGTCACTGTTACAACATCTTTTATTTTGTTTCTTACTGTTTCTTACTGTCTTACTGTACAAAACACATCAATGCATACATGCCTCCTCCCAGTGTTTTTCAACCATTTTCAGTTTGTCGAATTTGTCAGGTTTGTCGTCGAGCATGCCATGATAGATGTCACCGATGTCAGAAGCCTCACCACATCTCAGATCATGCATGAACATTTCTGCAGCTCCTCGGATGCGATCGTAGGTGGCATGGACCCCATTATACCCCAGATAGAGACTGATGGCGGGCACGAAACCAGCGTTCCACACACGTTGCCTCAGTTGTTTGAAGTGCTCCCTATAAAAACCATCCTCTATAAGCCACAAACAAGGATGCTGCTTC
The DNA here is from genome assembly GCF_910589615.1 of Taurulus bubalis. Classification (NCBI taxonomy): domain Eukaryota; kingdom Metazoa; phylum Chordata; class Actinopteri; order Perciformes; family Cottidae; genus Taurulus; species Taurulus bubalis. Next base: position 2,511,584 of record NC_136592.1, read on the forward strand.
TGACTGCCATGAGCAGTCTGACACCCATTGCAGACCTCTTTGCGGTAACTAGTCATGACCTTGTTCAGGAAATGTAGCACGCTGATGTGAACACCCTTTCGGAATGCTGACGAGAAGACTGCTGTTATATAGTTGCCACCGTTGGCTACAGGCCCTTGAAGGCCCTCGTCGCTGGAAAACGCAGTATCCTCGTCGTTAGATGGTGGAGACGCAGATGCGGTCGAGGCTGTGCTCTGCTGAGATGAGGACGGCGACGGAGGTGCGGTTCCGCACTCCTGAGCCGGTGACGAAGGGGAGCTCAGCTGATATGGGGGCAGAGATGAGGGGCAGCTCTGCTGTGACGGCTGTGCAGTTCCGTCCTCCTGAGCCGGTGATGAGAGACCCGTCCGGCGTCTCCTGGCCACGGGCGCTTCTACACCGGTATCGTCAGGTCTACGGCCTGCAGACATACCTACAGCACTGCCTGTTGGGGTCTTTTCCAGATAACCGGGAGACGACATCCAAAGGAACTCCAACAAAGGGTTAGCAGCAGCAGCAGCAGCAGCAACAGCAGTTGGAAGATCCAGCAGTGAATGAAATAACATGGGTCACAGACCCATATATATATACAAATATTTAAACACACACCAATGTTATGACACACCTCTAAAATACATACAGTTACACCCACTTTTAAAAACTTTTACATTTGCACAATTTAAAATGTGCACTTGACGCGTCGAACATACTCTCGGCCGCCTGCAGTTAAACCCCTGACCCCGTGTCTGAGATGTGTGTCGTTGCTTGTGTGTCTCGCAAGCACCGTACGAGAGTTGGGCTGAGGGAAAGGTTGACTCGTAAGCGGGTCACTTTGACCCAGGTGACCGCGGGAGGATGTAGAAATACAATCTGGGTCATTTTGACCCCTCGGGACAAGAGTTATGGTCGGGGAGACGTTGACTCGTACGTGGGTCATTTTGACCCCAGGACAACGGGCTGCGTGTATACATACATACTCGTAAGTGGGTCATTTTGACCACGATGACCGTGGGAGGATGTGGAAATACACTCTGGGTCAATTGGACCCCGGGACAACGGGCTGTATGTATACAAATGTATACATGTACACACACACATACACTTGTACGCGGGTCATTTTGACCCAGAGGACCGCAGGAGGATGAGGAAAGGCACTAGGGGTCATTTTGACCCCCTGAGTCAGACCATGTGTGCCCTGGAAGTCTAACCCTAATAACCCAACCCCTAATCCTATTTATTGTTTGAGTTGTGTTTATGAAGTTTGTACATCAGGATTATATAGTATTGTAGCCCTGATTTTTATGTTTAATTTGATACCAAACATGTTTGTTTTTTTGGGGGGGAGGGATTTAATACCATGATTTTTTCTTGATTTTCCTGATATAAAAGGGTCCCCCGATTGGGAGACCCTAGGGCTTAACAGGTTAAAACCAGATATATTTTCTGTGTGTTTTGAAAAATAGTAACATATATTTAAATCTTTAAAAAAAATGTGAATCCTTCATGTGTATTCAACAATATTGAGACTGACCTGACCCCATTTCTGTGTATAGTACAGGTGCTGAAAAAAAAAAAACATCAAAAAGTTGATTTATTTCACGAATTCCATTCATTCACTTGTCTATTATATTCATTCATTACACACAGACTGATATATTTCAAATGTTTATTTCTTTTAATTTTGATGATTATAACATAGAAAATCCCAAATTCAGTATCTCAGAAAATTAGAATATTACTTAAGACCAATACAAAGAAAGGATTTTCAGAAATCTTGGCCCACTGAAAAGCATGAACATGAAACGTATGAGCATGTACAGCACTCAATACTTAGTTGGGGCTCTTTTTGCCTGAATTACTGCAGCAATGAGGCGTGGCATGGAGTCCATCAGTCTGTGGCACTGCTCAGGTGTTATGAGCGCTCAGGTTGCTCTGATAGTGGCCTTCAGCTCTTCTGCATTGTTGGGTCTGGCATTTCGTATCATTCTCTTCACAATACCCCATAGATTTTCAGGCGAGTTTGCTGGCCAATTAAGAACAAGGATACCATGGTCCTTAAACCAGGGACTGGTTGCTTTGGCACTGTGTGCAGGTGCCAAGTCCTGTTGGAAAATTAAATCTCCATAAAGTTGATCAGCAGCAGGAAGCATGAAGTGCTCTAAAACTTCCTGGTATACGGCAGTGTTGACCTTGGACCTCAGAAAACACAGTGGACCAACACCAGCAGATGACATGGCACCCCAAACCATCACTGACTGTGGAAACTTTACACTGGACCTCAAGCAACGTGGATTGTGTGTCTCTCCTCTCTTCCTCCAGTCTCTGGGACCCTGGAGGAAGAGAGGAGAGACACAAGAGACACAACGCAGCCGTATACCATGAAGTTTTAGAGCACTTCATGCTTTACACACACACACACACACACACACACACACACACACGCACGCACGCACGCACGCACGCACGCACGCACGCACACGCACACGCACACGCACACGCACACACACACACACACACACACACACACACACAGATCCTGTGATGTGCTTAATTTACCCAGGCTCCCCAATTTACCACTACCAGCTGCACACTATCCACCTGACTGTACAGTCCAAGACTGTATTGAAAACGTATATTTCAAGGTGGCTATACATAGTAGACAAAAACAATGCTCAATTAAATGCATATCCCATTGTGCGAGATGAGAACTTGGCAACAACAATTGCAACAAACATTTACTATGAAAGCTTCACTGGGGGTTGAAAGGACCTCTTGAATTTAAGGGGCGAAAGAAAACAAACAAACATTTGTGCAAAGAAAAGAACAAATGTAATTTTTTCTAAATTATCCATTTAGAAAAAAAAACAAGACATGAACTTCTTGCAAGAAAACTGATACGTTGTAGATGTGAGCATAAGCCATATTCACTGAGCTTTCATTCTGTTTCGTGTAGCAGGCTAGCTAAATAGCTTAGTCCTGCAGAGCACTCAAATTATGCAACAGTTGCCCACTTCTGGGCAACTGTTGCATAATTTGAGTGCTCTTTCCTTTTCATGCAAGCCAAAAAGCCACACAGCATCATGATGACCAAACAGGCTTGCAATGAAATTGAAGGTGTGGACTTCAAGTTGCTGACAAATGTAAGACTGTACCACTATCCAACAACACAGAGAGAGATACAAACATCCAGTTGGATGAACCACTGTGACAGCGGAGGTAAATTCTCATGGTGAATGTGAAAATCCCCATAATTTTCACCCACAATGCCTCCACCAATTTCCGGGACCAAACCAGGCTCTGGTGAATCATACAGCCTGAATCCACCATTGTCTGATGTGTACCCTCCTGGATCCTTACCGGAACGCACTACGTCGCCCCCGGAACCGGGGGAGGGTGTTGGAGAGCCGGCAACCTGATTCACCTGGCTGGTTGAATGTCTATAAGGAGGACTGAACATCATCTGCCGCCGTCATCTTGTGCTGCGCCACCCCCGCCAAGGTGTAGGGGTTTGGCCCTGACGGGGCTGCAGCTGCCCGGGCAGCGAGCTGTTCGAGGGCGTGAGTCTGCCTCTCGGCCTGAGCCTGGAGCGCCTCCAGGAAGTGCCGGTTTGCCTGCGCTGCATCGCTGCAATCCCACCCAGCAGCTGCCCAAGCGCGATGATCGGCTGGGTCGGCAGATCTGGGTTTTGCTCGTTCATCATGTGCTTTTTTTTAAGATAGTGTAACGTGTTCCCGTTACCTCCATGGTGTTTCCCCTCGCACAAGCACGAGCTACGCCCGGCCCCAGCCGCTGTCGTTCCACCACTGCCTCTGTACAACTAAACTGAGACACCTGAGACCTCATCTGTAGATGAGGATGGCGAAAATATCTCATTGTTGTCCAGTACATAAGCCTCCTGCGGAAACCCACCACCGACATCACTTTTCTGTGACTTCTCACTAATGATAACCACTGCAGCAGGATGTGTTGGAGAGCAGCTAATACAGGATTAATGTGATCTCTCTTCCTAGTCCTCGTTAGTACACAAGCTGCAGCATGCTGGATCAACTGGAGAGACCCAAGATAATAATATTAATATTATTTTTTTTGGGGTGGCTCAAGGTGGGTGGGGCCAGGCCCTGCGGCCCTCTATTGGCCGGCCGCCACTGCCCTCTCTCAATCAGAGGATTGGTGCACGTGGTGAACATGTGGATTGTTCAAGGCATTGATTTTATACACAAAAAACTATGAACAATTAATCTTGTGATATATACACAGTATTAGAAGATATAAGCAGACCTTTCTAGATTTCTATTGGCTTACATCTATTTAAACTGTACTGATGAGCACATCTCCCATCAAGTTTGTTTTCATAGACGGTATATGAATCGAATCGTCCATTAGTGTCTGACCTGCTCAATGGCCCGAGCAACAGTCGTCCTTTATCACAACTTTGAGAACTCTGTATACGCAACGGTTATTAAAGAAACCCCACTTACATTAAGATTGTGTGAAATCAACTAGAAATTATTATTCTTAGGTCATATATTAACTGTTATTTGTTAACAGTTATTTGTTATTTGTTTGTTAATAACTGTTAATCTGACTTTGGGAGGAGCCAATTTTTCCACACTCATTGTACTACACTTTTTATTTGTCACAGAAAACGTTTGACAATATTATAGTTATTATTTATAACATGCATACTTATTTGTAACATGCATACTGACAGGTCTGATAATCTCAACTACCCACTTCGGCAGACATTATTAACACACTTACACTTACATGCTCAGTATTGTACTGTTGTGCGAGGTTATGTACAGACTGAGAGGTTGTAATCTGTCAGCTTGGGAGAAAAAAAACTACAAGGTGCCTCATGGCCACCAAAGATACAGTTTTATCCGAATGGTTGTCTCTTGTCACTTGATGATGATTTGGAGGCAAGGGTTAAATGTGGTGTTGTTGGACTGCTTTATTCTTTCATCTATTTGTGTTGCAAAAACAGACAGCAAGCACAATCTTAAAGAAATGTGTATGTTTAGAGTGAGGACAATTACTAAATTTAAATAGATTTCAGTAAAACATGTAAGAACAATCTTAGGGAGGCGATGCTGTGTGCACTGAGCTACAGCTTTTGTATATATGAGAAAATACAACATCATAATTAACTAACAAAATGAATAAACTCATTTGATCAACATTATAGGATTCATAAAGGATTTGTTTCAGGAGTTGCATAAAATACATAAAGCCACACTAATGATTGCCGGGCCATATACTGGATTAAAGTATTGGCTTTCAGTTACATCGAGGTTTAAAGCTGGTGTGTCTTTCTTCAATTCAATTCAGTTTATTTTATATAGCCCAACATCACAAATACAAGTTTGCCTCGGAGGGCTTTACAATCTGTACACATGACATTCCTGTCCCAGGACCTCACATCGGATCAGGAAAAACTCCCCCAATAAAGATAGTAAAAACCCTTTCACAGGGAAAAAAGGGGAAGAAACCTGAGGGAGAGCAACAGAGGAGGATCCCTCTCCCCGGATGGACAGAAGCAATAGATGTCATGTGGCCAGAATGAATGTCAACAAATTCCACTTGCAAACAGCAATGAACTTATCAAAGCCTCATATTGTCTTCTTCATCGTGCCATAGGGCTCTAAATCTAGTCAGAAATCAATTTCTTTCTGACTACACCCTTTTCGAGTTAACACATTTTGTCTTATGTAGGTTAAAATGAAGGAAAATTCAATTAGTCAGAAAATTATTGATTTATGACAGAATGCCCCTGAGTAAACACAACGAAAAGAACAAATCTACCATTTCAGGAAGAGGAGCAGTTATATATATATATATATTAATAATTAAAAGTTATAGCTATTTTATAATTGTATTGTTTTTCACAAATACACTACATGTATTATCATTATTTGTCCCTATTAGCTTATTTTCTCCTGTGTTGCTCTGTTGTCTGCCTTCTCTTCAGCCTTCAGCCTGCTGTGTGGCACGGCGCCGCTACTTGTTAAGGGTTTGCTCATCCAATCACATTTCACCTGTTTCTCTATGCAACCGAGAGCTGGTTAAACTATATGGAGAGGCCTGCTAGCATTACGAGCCCGCGTGACCATTAACGTGCGCTGTGATTGGTCACAAGGAATTCCTCGGCCGCCAAAATCTCATCAACACCACGAATGAATGCGGCCAGTTGGGCAATATGTCTAGTAATGTCAGTCCTTCAATCTATTCTGACTGTTGGGTCAATGGTCAGCATGGCTGTCTTTCATTTAGAGGATTGGAGGTTTGAATCCTGGCTGTGGTAGTTTTTCTTTTTTTGTGTGTGTGGCTTTTCTGTAATTTTAATAGTAGGTGGCGGTAATGCACCTTTTGTTGTTTACATTCTTTAAAAAAAAGAAGAAGAAGACGAAGAAGAAGAAGACGCTATCTTGACTCAATGATTTATGATGTGGTGAGGGGACGGCATGGGACACGCAGCAGCACATTTAGAGGAGACAACGAGGAGGTCGTGACTCTGCGAGGGGAGGGAAGGCACCCCGTAGTGCCGGTTAGACAGCAGGCGTACGTCCAAAACCACCGCCCGCCACTGTATTTTACCTAAACGATAAACACTAGGTGGACACTGCAACTGTTCGTTCATTACAGAAGGCTCCCGCCAGGCCTGGCTCTATCAAAAGCTGCCGTGTGCCTTTATTCCTATCATCAAGGATTAGTGGGGCTGCTGGGGAACATTATGGTACATCTTTACGTCCTGACTCTTCTGCAGTAGCAGTGGCACAAAGGTCTCCCGCCTTATTATGCGCAGCATTAATGGTTTGTGAACGGATGTATGTTGCTTGTGGACCTTGGTGCCTTAACACCAAGGTCCACAAGCAGACAACATACAGTTGTGTTCAAAATAATAGCAGTCCCACATCACTAGCAAGATAAATCAGTATTTCATAGAATTTCAACTTTTACACTGCAAGTAAGTTTCTAGAAGGTTTAGTTAAGGTATAGAAAACCAACAGACCCAACAGGCATGACGTGCATCCTGCTGATCCTGTGAAACTGAATAATTTACTGAAAGTTGCGTGTTCAAAAAAAATAGCAGTGCCGAGTTCAATTAGTGAGGTCATTGATTATGTGTACAAAATAGGTGTTAAACAGGTGGCCCTTATTTAAGGATCAAGGCAACTGACGCTGCATATGCTGGCTGTGCATTTGTCCTTGAAAAACAGAGTAAAATGGGTCGTTCAAGACACTGTTCAGAAGAAGAGCATTCTTTGATTAAGAAATTAAGAAAAGAGGGGAAAACCTATAAAGAAGTGCAGAAAATGATAAGCTGTTCAGCTAAAATGATATCAAATGCTTTGAAATGGCAGCCAAAACCAGAAAGGCGAGGAAGAAAAAGAAAAACTATTCGAATGGATCGGAGAATAACCAAAATGGCAAAGGCTCAGCCAATGATCAGCTCCAGGAGGATCAAAGAAGATCTAAGATTGCCTGTGAGTACTGTAACAATCAGATGACGTATATGTGAAGCCAAGCTACCAGCAAGTAGACCCAGCAAAGTCCCATTGTTAAAAAAAAGACATGTGCTGAAGCAGTTACAATATGCCAAAGAACACATTGACTGGCCTAAAAAGAAATGGCGTAATATTTTGTGGACTGATGAGAGTAAGATTGTTCTTTTTGGGTCTAAGGGCCACAGACAGTTTGTCAGACGTCCTGCAAACATTGAATTCAAGCCACGGTACACAGTGAAGACGGTGAAGCATGGTCGTGCAAGCATCATGATATGGGGGTGTTTCTCGTACTACGGTGTTGGTCCTATTTATCCCATACCAGGGATCATGGATCAGTTTGAGTACATCAGAATACTGGAAGAAGTCATGTTGCCGTATGCTGAAGAGGAAATGCCCTTAAAATGGGTGTTTCAACAAGACAATGACCGCAAACACACCAGCAAGCGAGCAAAATCATGTCAACACTGATTTTTTTTTTAACATTATATTTCTTGACTTTCTGTAAAATATTATCAAATTAAATTACTTTTTCCAATTTTCTTGCTTTGAAATAGAATGTGCAGTGTCCCCAATGCATTTGTGTTCATTAAAACACAATTTATTTGAAGAATTTTGAGGTTTACTCACCTTTTTAAACACACTGCTATTATTATGAACATACATCAGTTCAGGCAAAGCATGTCTGATATAGAAGGCCTTCTAGTACAACAGGTATTGTATCTATTGCAACTCCAGATTAAATTAGTCTTCTATATAGGTGTATCGCTAAAAGATGTGGGCCCATCTAACTATGGTTGCATGGCTGTCATATGGTGGAATTTCTAACGTAAGGCAGGCTAGGATGGGGTGAAAACAATCTTCACAACTGCGTATGCATGCAGGGATGAACCCAATAGCGACAGCTCATAAAGCAACATCTAAAGTTATAGACTTTGGAGTTAAAATACATAACGAACGGTATGTGCTGGGTGGAATTCCAAACAGGAGGAGGTGGCAGCAACATTCAAGTAACTTCTTAAATCATTCTTTTTAATCAATACATTCAGTTTGGCTGTGTCATCATACTTTGGAATCTATATACAGTTTATAGATTCCAGACAAAGTATGATGACACAGCTGATATCCTTTTCAAAGTTGTAGGGGGGCTGGAGCCAATCCCAGTTGACATTGGATGAAAGCAGGGTACACCCTGGACAGGTCGGTATAGGCTATCACAGGAGACAGACAACCATCCACATTCACACCTATGGCCAATTTAGAGTCAGCAAGTCACCTAACCTGCATGTCTTTGGACTGTGGGAGGAAGCCAGAGAAACTGGAGAAAAATGCAAACTCGTCACGGTGCCACCCTGTATATATAATGTGTATTGGGCAGTACTGTCTGGACTATAAACTAAAGCACTTCTCCTAATTTTTCCTAATTAAAGAAACTGTGTTGCACTAGTTTCATTTATCTAAATGCTTGCTGTTATTGCAGGAAAAAAAAAAAATTTAACCAGATAATTCATAAAAGATAACATCTAAATACACTGTACAGTAATTATACGAAAATAAAAAATATTATATGTTGGCTACAATAACAAATCCAATTTAGTTCAGTAATCATCAGCTGCAGTTGTTTAAGACAGATAAATATATCCATAACCTTCATAATGTCTTTCAGTATATATACACATATATTATGTACTTGCTAAATTAATTTATATTGTACAACAGCTGTCTTGACAAAAAGGACGTCCATAAGTAAAAACTCATAAATAACAAACAAAACAAAAAAAACAGCAGTAAAGTGAATCATTCATTGGCAGGGACACTCCATCCGACTCATGTTTTCATAGTGCATAATGGAACAACGATGATCAGGATGACAGTGCACGTAGCTGCTGCAATCAGCACTCCAATCTTACACATCTTAGCCCTCCTGAACTCTGCCTCTTTCCTCTTGAGCAGTGAGTCATAGCCTGGTGTGTAGATATCCTCCATCCAGTATTCTAGGTTTTTGGGGTTTAGGGAGTCCTGTGTCTGATGAAACAAACAGAGGCAATCAGTAGGAGAATGCAGGTCAGAGAAAATTAGAAACTTTTTTATATCACATGCATTCGCTGATTTCATAATACTATTTAGGAACTTAAAAATGGTGTGCATCTTGACTTAACATGTGTGACTGTAAACCCTTTCCACAGGGTGCAATATTTTTAGGGTTCCAGGCCTGTAGGAACAGTATTGTGTTCATGCCAGTTAGGTATTATTATCTGGGCGTCAGAGACCTATTGTTTATTGAATTAATATTATTATTGCCTGAGCATCGACTAAGTTGAAGACGAGGGCCTTGGAGTTCTAAGTATTATTATTATAGGGCCCGAGCCACTGACCAGCAGTAAGTCTGCGTAGAACCCTACTGAGATTTTGCTTGCTTTTTTTTTGTGACTATTATTATTATTATTATTACAGTTCTAATTATCACAAAACCTGCACAAAAATACCTCAAACGTAACCTGAACGTTATTTATTCAGATCCACCAATAGTTTGTTTTCGGGTGTGTATTTATGCGTGCCCTGTTGGATCGGATTATCTCCTCATCATTTCTCTCGACGATATGTCTAAGATCCAACATCAAATGACTCCGGAGACAGCAGCAACTGCTTAATCCTTCACACCATGGTATCTGGGAGTCGATGACCCTGGTGACCCTTTGTTTTCTTAATTTGTAACAACATTTATAGAGCAAAACAGTGGTGCAGTGGAATTTGAGTGGTTGTCTTTCAGTTTGTGTCAGTCCTGTCTTGCCTAGTCTGGCAACCTGTCCAGCCTGTACCTTTTACTCAATGTTAGCAGTCAGGGTAAACGGTTACAGATAATAGATGGATGGTTTGCCATATCTAGAGCTTTTATGCTATATTGGAAGTAGTTCTTGAAGTTTTATTTAATTTGATGTCAACACACAGAAGCCGTTTCTGTTCTTTTGTAGCCTCACAGATACTCCATATTTCTAGAAAAGGAAGGAGAAAGCTCAGAGTGTCTCAGACCCACGACAAAGCACAGTGAAAGTCCTAAGACACAATGTGATCTCATCCCTAATTGTCTTATTTTACTGCTTGGGCAGAAGCTCCCGGCGTCACGTTGCCAGTTTTTACATTGTCAGTTTTTACATTGTCATCATAGTAATTCATCTTTTGGTTCCACACAGGACACGAAAGCCGGTCCTGAGTAAAAGTCCTGTAACTGCCCCCATCCTTTTCAGTGTCTTGCTCAAGGAAACTTCGACATGCAAACGTTTGGAGAGAACAGGGATCAAACCGGCTACCGTGCGGTTGAAGGACGACCACATATGAACATTGAAAAAGGTTTTGCATGCTGTAATCATTCCTCCCGTTCAGTCTGGGCATTAAAATAACCAACTAATTTTACTAACTGAAGCTCAACAAGAAAACACTGTTCCGTGAAAGACATAGAAGAGATTTTGTACTCAAAATACAATGACAGTTTGGAAGACACTCAGTTGATTTGAAGTCAGGCTGCCGAAGCCCCATTTAAACTTCAGATGCACTTTGGAATACATTTTTTTACGCAAAAATTACTCCATTGAAAGCACCTACATTAAAACACATTTGGTAGGGATCTTTTAGATCAATTTGAATGGAATGATTACAGCATAACCTGTTTCAATGTTGATATGGGCACCTGACTTAAGACCGACTTAAAAATTGTGAATGTATGCAGTTAAATTCCTCTGCAAGTAAGTTTCAGTATATCTATGGTGAGACCTTATCAGGGTTCAGGGCAGCAATGCTTGGTTCACTCTCCAACAGCCCTCCAGTGATTCAGCTGGGAGTCTGAACAGTCCAGTACCTGCAGGTCCAGAGCTGTGAGCTGCTTTGCCTTTTCTCCTGAGTTGCATTTAGAATCCTTGATGGTCCAGGACGGCAGGCTGCGCTTGCCATGTAACTGGCTGGTGAGCCTCAGGTCGGTGTACAGGAGGCGGCCTTTCACATGGGCCTTAGTGGGGGGTGTGAAGGGGTGCATTGAGAAAACCTGTTCGCCCAGGTAGGACTCCCTCTGAGGTTGAGGGGGCTGGTGGACTTGGGGGAATTCAAGTTGATGCTCTTGCTCAACCTGGAAATGGGGAGAAAAAACTGAATGAAAGTTTCCATCAGGGATATTTCTTCAACCCAGTGAGCCTCTGCTTTAGAAAAAGCAATTGCGAATATTGTAGCTCAACCATGGCCTTAGTCTGAGCATTTACAGACTTTTCAAACTTCACAACTCTCAGCCAGCTCATCTGTAAGAGGAAGCACAGAATGTGTAATATCATCCGGCAGCGTATTATTTGTAAATGCATGGAGAGAATGAAATGCTACTGTATAGACTTTTGAGACAAGTTTGCTATGATAAACATATAAGGCTTGCATTAAACACCATCATTTTAAGCCAAATATCTTAAAAATGTTCAAGATGATATGCTTTTAAAGATGTTCCTTCTCTTAGGCCTAATTAATTATATCAATACAGTTCCACAGATGAAGATCTTATTTCAATACAGCCAATCTAAACTGGCTGTTTAGATTGGCATTAACATCAGTGTTCTGTCATACTGTAAAATAATGTATTGAGTTAAATGCCTCAGTGCCAACAAGCCACAGAATAGTACCAAACTAAACCGCTGGGGAAAATAATCAGATTGACAAAGGATTATTTACTTCTTACAGAAATATTTCTTTATTCTTCCTGTGTGTTGTTTGACTGAAAGTTATTTTACTCGGCCCAGAACACCTCAGAAATCAATTATCTGATGAAATGGTTTCTCTGGACGCATTACTCTGGCATCCAGCACCACCGTAAGGAATCTCTGAGTTGTTTTTGATCAGGACCTGTCCTTTGGATCCCACGTGAAACAGATCTCAAGGACTGCTATTTTTTTCACCTGCGGAACATCTAAAAAAAAATCAGGCATATTTTGTCTCAGAGCGATGCAGAAAAGTTGATTCACACATGTGTTACTTCAAGACTAGACTACTGTAACTCCTTATTATCAGGCTGTTCTGGTAAGTCCCTTGGGTCTCTCCAGTTGATCCAGAATGCTGCAGCTCGTGTACTAACAAGGCCTAGGAGGAGAGATCACATTACTCCTGTGTTGGCTGCTCTCCACTGGCTTCCTTGTGAGGTCAAGAAGCAAGTTTAAAGTTGAAAGCTTCTTCTCACCTACAAAGCCTTAACTGGTGATGCACCATCATATCTTAAAGAGCTTATAGTGCCATATTACCCCACTAGAGCGCTGCGCTCACTGAATGCAGGGTTACTTGTGGTTCCCAGAGTCTTAAAAAGTAGGTTGGGGGCTAGAGCTTTCAGTTATCAAGCTCCTCTTCTGTGGAACCAGCTTCCACTTTCAGTCCGGGGGGCAGACACAGTCACGTTATTTAAGGGTAGACTTCGACCATGACAATCAACCACAGTGTACTTTAATCTGCAAAGGCCTGCTTAAACTGCTTTGCTGACATAGAGACAGAGGAGAGAAAAAATCTGATTGGAAAAAACTCTCCTTAAAACCAGCTGCACTGCGCTGAAGGCTGAAGGCAGAGCAACAGAGGAAGACAGGAGCTGTGCAATGAGAAAATAAGCTGATAGGGAACAATAATTATAATACATGTAGTGTATTTGTGAAAAACAATTACATTATAAAATGGCTATAACTTTGTGATTCTGTTTAGGCCAGCAGAGAAGGCTTAGCAGGCCATGACGGCCCACCACTGTTTTTTTTCAGTTTTCAGTAACAGATTTTATATTGGCAATATTCACTATTTTCACAGTTTCAAATCTTACTTTTTTTCCCCTCAGTTTCAGACTTTTGGCCTGGATCTGGCGTGAGGAGCGCGGTATCCACTGCAGGGGTGTGGTATCATGAGTGACAGCATAACAAAGAAGGCTGAGGACCTGCCTCAACCACGTTGCCTTCAGGAAACGTGGGTAGCGCGAGAATTATGACTCACTACTATCATACAGCATATTCACGTGATTGGCAGTAAATAAAATTAACGCCAGTGATAAAGTTATGTTTAGCAAGCTGTTTGAACCATACTTATAGCAGTATAATGTATATGCCAGGTTGTGCCATTCAAAAACTACACTTTGCAAAAGAAAACAGTTTGAAACCGTGTCTTCTGAACCACCCTAAGCCATGGAGGGAAGAGGCGAAGTACAAAGCATATAACATTCACATTACAAAATGCTTCACAATAATAAAATGTGAACTTGAGTAAATTAGATATGTATTATAGTAACCTTGTAATATAGTAATATTTCTACAATATATTCTAACAGTGGCTGCCTTTTCTTCTTGCATCATTTACCTAAACGTGTTGCGCTAATAAGTGCATTAACATTGAAAAAGAAAAAGCAGTTACTGATGATTATTAGTGATATATTTTCTAATGTGAGTGTTAAATTAATAGTACTTTCTTCTATAGCTCAGTGGTAGTACAGGGACTCTAACAAGGTGGCCAGCCTGGTATAGGTGTAGAGGACTTTCCAGGCTGTAGAAGAGGTCAGCAGTCGACTCCCACCTTACCCAACTAAACGCTCAGTCTTTGGTTAAAATGATGAGCTCCAGAATGTAAGCAGAACACACAACTACCTCAATAATAATGATACTGCATTTGTAAAGCATTCTTCACATCAAACAATCAAGATTGGATTATTTATTGTGATGTAATTATGCAAATAAGATATTAATCTCCAAATATTGTGCTACAGTGTACTTATAAGGCACAACAGATGTTTATTTTACAGCTGATCATATCTAAATGTTTGATCATTTCATGTTCTGTGTATTAATGCCCCTACAGTGAAGACAGTCAAAGTGATGATTCAAGATATTTTATTGAAAAACACAGCTGATATCAAAAATACAAACAGTAAATGAACAATGAACAGTAAACTCTCGAACTACCGATCCTCTGATTGAAAGACGGGCACGCTAACCACTGAGACACAGTCGCCTATCACAAGTTAATCTGTGCGGATCAGAGTTTCCACAACTGACAGTCATCTCTGCGCAGCGTTAAGAGTATATTTCTCTTGCAAGTCCATAGACAGGCATCAACTTGACATCAGATTAATAAATATATATATAAAAAATTAGACATATAGCGGACAACAGCGTTTTAAAAAAAAAACTTATTGACGTGAGAGTTTTGAATAGGCATTGGCACCTACCACCAACTTTGTCATTCACTCAACCTTGTCCTCACTGAGTGTCTTCGGTAAGTGTCCTCGCTAAAGTGACCTCGGCGTCTCAACCACAGCCTCACGAACGGGTAGTGAAATTCACAGCAAATTAATCTGTTTATAGTCTTTCAAAATAATGTGACAGAGAGGCTCAGCGGCACATCTGACTTATGCTGCGTTCACACCAAACGTGGCGCGACCAGATTACATTACATTTAGCTGACGCTTTTATCCAAAGCGATTTACAATAAGTGCAATTCCACCATGAGTACAAACTCAGAACAATCAAGAAACTACAATTTCTTCAGTAAAGTTAAACTACAAAGTGCTATCAGTAAGTGTCATCCAAGTGCTACTAAAGTGCTACTACGGCGCTACCTTCCTCATTCAAGGTGTAGTCGAAAAAGATGCGTTTTCGGTTTCTGACGGAAAATGTAGAGACTTTCTGCTGTCCTGATGTCAGTGGGGAGCTCATTCCACCATTGAGGAGCCAGCAAACAGTCGTGACTTTGTTGAGTGTTTAGCACGCAGTGACGGAGCTACAAGCCGATTGGCAGAAGCCGAGCGAATGAGCTGGGGTGTACGGTTTTACCATGTCCTGGATGTAGATAGGACCCGATCGTAGCACGATTCTCTAGTACCAATGTTTTGAAGTGGATGCGGGCGACCACCGGTAGTCGCGGAGGAGTGAAGTCGTGAGGGTGAATTTCGGGAGGTTAACACTCTGGGGTCATTTTCTTGATTTTACATCATTTTTAAATGTCTCTTTTTAAAGTCACTTGCATATGATACATACATACAAAAATTACAGAAGAATCTCAGCTATCTATATAATGAGGCACCATTGTCCCAAGGCACAAGTGTAAAGAGAAAATATGACTAAAGCTGAAAAATGGAATCTTGATTTTGGAAATTGTTCATATTTGTTGTGAAAACATAACTTTACTCATGTGGTATAGCGGTTTTGGTGATGGAAATTGGTTTACCAAAGGCCTTAGGTTCACAAAAGCAGTGGAATATATGAATAAAATGGTAGACACATGTAGATAAATGTCAAAAAACAAATGTATTATTATATGGTGGGGGGGGGGGGGGGGGGGGGGGGGGGGGGGGGGGGATGAGCTGTGGCTGGCTTTGAGGCCTGCTATGTTGATGTGTTGGCAGGCAGACGGACAGGGAGACTGCTGCAGCGATGCTGCATGTTGTCCTCTGGACCCTCGCAGCTCTGAATCCACTCTGTAAAATACATTAATACAAGTTAGTATGAGTTCACTGAAATAAAGTTAACGGTGATAGAGACAACAGTAGATTACCCACCGTTCATAGCTGTAGTCAACTATCTCCGTTAGCTCGCGCCGTGTTTGCAGCACCTAACGTGACATAAACACTACTGTAGTAACGATTAACGGAGATCCAACACTACTGGCCGTACTAAGTTCACTGTAAGAAAGTTAACGGTGATAGAGACAACAGTTGAGTATGCACCGTTCAGTCGTAGACACGTAATAGACATCCAAAACGGGGCTATCTAGTGACGCGCTAACAGCAAGCTATCATCAACAAACACACGTTAGTTACGGTCTTACAAACACATAATGGAGGTCCAACACTACTGGTCGTATTAAGTTCACTGTAAGAAAGTTAACGGTGATAGGGGCAACAATTGATTACTCACCGTTCAGTTTCACAGAAACGCTGTAGCCAGCTATCTGGCCCGTTAGCTCCGGGTAGCTCCTTGTTAGCAAATCCTTCAGGCACTGGAGCTGCGCCATCTGTCCCCTCCAATATATTTGCTCAGGACTCTTTGCTTGGCATCTTCTGACTCACATTGAAGCTTTGCACATGTCGTAAGACACGTCCATGTTTAGATGCTCAGACGCGGAAGTGGAAACCATATCCGCCAGATTTTAAACCATATCTCTGTGACGTATTATTGTGATGATAGAATTTTTATTGAAAACACCTGCCCGGCCGCGGCGACGCGGGCCTCGCCCCCAAAGGGTTAAAGACCAGTCGAGCTGCTGCATTCTGGATGAGCTGCAGAGGTCGGATGGCACTAGCAGGTAGACCTGCCAGGAGGGAGTTAAAGTAGTCAAGGCGCAAGATGATCAGAGCTTGTATGAGAACCTGTACCGCCTTCTGGGTGAGAAGGGGACGTATTCTCCTAAAGTTGTAAAGCATGAACCTACAGGAACGTGTTGTTGCGGTGATGTTGGCAGTCAGGGAGAGTTGACTGTCGAGTGTCACACCGAGATTCCTGGCAGTCAGGGTTGGTGCCAACACTGAGTTGTTGAAGGGAATAGTGAGGTCGTGGGTGGGAGAGCCTTTTCCTGGAAGGAACAGTAGTTCAGTTTTGTCAGGGTTAATTTTCAGGTGGTGTGCGGACATCCACTGAGAGATGTCAGTCAGACAGGCAGAGATTCGTGCTGCTACCCGTGTTTCCGATTGGGGAAACGAGAGGATCAGTTGGGTGTCATCGGCATAGCTATTGTAGGAAAAGAATGACAGAGCCGAGAGAGTTGGTGTACAAAGAGAAGAGGAGAGGACCCAGGACGGAGCCTTGAGGGACCCAAGTAGTGAGAGGACAAGGTTCAGACACAGATCCTCTCCAAATTACCCGGTAGGTGCGGTCGTTGAGTTCGGATGAGAGCGCAGTGCCTGTGATACCAAGGTTTTGGAGGGAAGATATAAGGATCTGGTGGTTCACTGTGTCAACGGCAGCAGAAAGGTCTAGAAGGATAAGGACAGAGGAGAGAGAGGCTGCTCTAGCAGTGTGAAGCTGCTCAGAGACAGCAAGGAGGGCAGTCTCTGTTGAGTGGCCTGCCTTGAATCCAGACTGGTGAGGGTCCAGAAGGTTGTTCTGGTGGAGAAAGAAGGAGACTTGGTTAAAGATAGCTCCCTCCAGAGTTTTGGAAAGAAAGGGAAGGAGAGAGACAGGTCTGTAGTTGTTGACTTCCGACGGGTAGAGAGTGGGTTTCTTCAGGAGAGGGTTGACTCTTGCCTCCTTCAGAGAGTCAGGGAAGCAGCCAGTTGAGAGGGAGGTGTTGATAAGATGGGTGAGAAAGAGAAGAAGGTCAGGAGCAATAGACTGGAGAATGGGAGATGGGATGGGGTCAAGGAGGCAGGTGGTTGGGCGGACAGAGGTTACCAAGGTAAGAACCTGATTGGGCGACAGGAGGTGAATGAGGAAAGCAAAGCAGATTACAGCAGATTACATACAAAGTCAATGCACAGACGGTTGTGAAGTTGCGAAATTTACACCGGGCGGCGCGATAGACGCGTTCGAGGCGACGCGAACAGAGCGAAGGACGCAACGCAAATTAGCGCGAGTTGAAATATCCCAACTCTGGCGAAAAAAATCGTGTGAGTCATAGTTGCGTCAGCCAATCAGCGTTGAGAATCACCATTGAGAAGCCATTGCTGAATCAAACTGTTACTGCTCCGCCTGAAGTAGCGCCGGTAGCGGCCGTCATTCAGACGCTGTTGTGGGACTACGGGTAATACCCAGACACGATGGAGTTTGATGTTCCGACATATGTGGAATTTACACAACAAGTATAAACAGAACTAGTGGTTATTTCCATGTTGGATGGCAGAAACGGTAACTGTGTTTTTACGTAGATGAAATTCACCGAGCTGTGTGCGGCTACGGATGGTGTTATGAACCCAGACACGAGGGCGTTTGATGTTCCGACGTTTTTGGGACTTCTACAACAAGTATAAAGCAGAACTAGTGGTTATTTATTCCATAGTCGATACTGGAAAAGAGAACTATTTTTCACGGAGAGAAGCGACGGCGCTAAGCCACGCCCCCTTTGTCGCGGCGCGATTTTTCGCGTTTGGTGTGAACACCCTCGTTTCACTAACGCGAGTAAACTGAAGCGGTAAACGTTTGGTATGAACGCAGCAATATGCAAAAATAAACCAGTTAATTCAAAACCAGTTCATCTCACACACCGGACAGCATTGCAGGGACACACCCCTATAGTTGATACCACACCCCCCCCATGCCAGATCCAGGTCAAAAGTCTGAACCTGAAAAAATACGATTCGAAATTGTATAAAAAAAGAGTGAAAATGTTATTGAAAAAAAAAACTGCCAACCAACTGAATCAAAATTATAATGAACTCCCAAAAACTTTTCATACACTTATTTGTATTTCGAATACATTGTTGAAGTTCAAGACCAAAACTTGAATTTTCGGGTTAAAAACATTTTCCCAAATTACCTAGATTTGGCTACATGACAGACCACGTAAGGGGATGAGCGCTGATGCTGTGGGAGGATCTGAAATGACAGGAACTCTCCTGTCAGTTCAGATCCTACACATGAAAACAATCTACAGTTTGGTGGAATATATGTGTGACACATATATTGTATTATATATTAATCGCAAAAGACAGTCAAGAATTTATCCTCACACATTCTCCTCTTGCATTATTTCTCATACATCTGCCATTCACTCCTCTCACGCATGTTTACTCATTATGTCCTTGCTGTCATTTTTTGGGGCTATCAATCATGATATCAGCTGTTCTCTTCAGTCGGTCTCTTCTATCCAATTGTACACTACATTGTTAGCTGCTGCCCATGTCAGTTTTATTACTTGATATGATATACAGATGCTTGTGAGATGGCCTGATGTAGAAACCGGCTGCATACAGACAGCTCAGGGATTTGAATTAACATCTGGTCCATTTAGATTCGTGCAGAAAGGTCACAGGGAATGATTTGTGTGATCAACCCTGCTGAGACATTTTGACATTTCAACATAGGGTTTTAAAAGCTGTCCCACGTCATCAGGGGTGTGTAGTGAGCAAAACAATAAAGATGAAAATGCAGCTCAAAAAAAGAACTGTAACAGAGAGTTCAACATTTCATAATAAACTTATTTGTAGCACTCAGGCGCCTCCCAAACAGTGACAAGAGTCAAATAAGAAGAAAGAAAGAAAGTATCCTTTATTGATCCCCTTGGGGAAATCATTCTCTGCATTTAACCCATCCTTAATGCAGTGTGCTGCCCTGTTAGGCGCCCTGGGTGCAACTAGAGGTTCAGTGTCTTACTCAAGGGCACTTTGACATGCAAACTATGAGAAGACCAGGGATCGAACTGGCTACCTTGTGGTTACAGAACGACCACTCATCCCCATGAGCTAACTAAAACTATTAAGTTGATGAGTTAAAACACTTTGAAAACCAACCTATTTTTTAGGCCTCTGCTCAAAAATTGCATACCCAAACTAAAAAGGCTGCAACCACTAGGTCTATTTGAATAATGTTGGTGTTATAATAAAAAAAGGTACACATGTGAGATTTTGTTCAGATGTGTAAATATCAGTGTATATGTTACTGGTTAAGAATAAATGATGACACAGCAAAAATTAAAAGGTTTCAGGTCCGCCTCGGAAAAAAAATGCACTTTTTTTGAAATTATGCAGGTCCAACTCTAACCCAAATCATACACAATGTGTGAACATTCTTTCTGCAAAGGTTGACTTTTGATAAAGTGAAGCAGAACAAAGTTAGAGGGTTTAGTACAGAGAAAATTCAGGCGAGGTCTCCAAAATTTACCTTGGGGCACATTTGCGCACATCTGTGACATTTGAATTTTCTCATGTACCAAACCGGTATTTTTCTTGTCTTCTTATTTAGCGGTGTTCGGAACTCTTCTGGCCATCAGCAAAGAGCGCTTGGACCCCACAAGGGGTTGTAACCCCAGCCAATAAGCAGGATGTACAGAATGTTCTAATTCCCAGGTCAAACGTCGCCGCTTTGTCACACCTCAAAGTCTGCACTGGTGACTTTAACAGCAGGATGAGGCAAACCTTGGGCTGTACTCAAAAGTGGGCACCTTCCGTCAGGTTTGTGTGAGTGTCTTTATTTGGCTTTAGAATGTAACAAAAAAAAGGTATTTAATTATGAAGATTCACGGCTTTGCACTTAAGCGGTCTGTGATTGGCAGTATTGACATCTACTTTTTTCCTGCCGAAAGTCTATCTGTTCACAATTTGCAATAAAGAGATATTAGAGTAAAAAACATTAACTTTGCAACACCAGTGCCCTTGGTATTAGGCCGTAGACCACCTGTTCCAGTTCAGCATCACTTCTGCCTCTAACAAAATGAGGTTAAGCTGTGTATGGAATCTAGCAACCCTGTCTCCTAAAAATGACGTTCCCCCAGAACTAACACGCATTCTCAATGTGTGTTTGGCGTATTACAAATACGTTTATAATCGTGTGTTTGTGTTATTGTTTTCTTGCTTTCCTCGCCGGGGTCCGGTCTGAAGACCGCTTGGCCGCCGCCGTTTGGCCGGTAACAGCCCCCCACGCAGAGGTCCCGTCGTGCCGGGTCCGGTCATCTCTGGGAATGCAGCCCAAAGTGTGTGCTTAACTCCATATAGTGCAGTAAACCACTGCAATCAACTCAGCAGACACTCTGATCTCTGTCGTCAAATCAGCTTGAGAATCTGACGTGAAAAATATTCAAACGACCAGAAGCAGCCACGGGACACAACATCCGGTTTTCAAAATACTAACTGATGAGTTGTAATATGTCAAACACAACCTACTGGTACAGTTAAGATGTGTGGATGTGGTCAGAAATGTTCATCCATATCAGTTAGTTTTTTCAAAACCGGATGTTGTGTTCCGTGGCTGTTTTACGTCAGATTCTCCAGCTGATTTGACCACAGAGATCTGAGTGTCTGCTGAGTTGATTGCAGTGGTTTACTGCACTAGATGGAGTTTATCACACACTTTGGGCTGCATTTCCAAACAACCCGACTCAGAGACGAACAGATCCCGGCGCGAGGGGGGCAGTTACCGGCCTAAGACCGGTCCCGTTACCGGCCCCGTTACCGGCCTCATACCGCCCCATTTTCTTTCCTCCGCAGAGTTTAGAAATTAAAATATCCTTAAATTCAGCGGGAAAGCAAGAAAACAACAACACAAACACACAATTATAAACATATTTGTAATACGTCAAACACAAATGAAAAAAGCATAAAACAAAAATACGTGTATAATCAACGGCACGACGGGACCTCTGCGTGGGGGGCTGCTACCGGCCAAACGGCGGCGGCCAAGCGGTCTTCAGACCGGACCCCGGCGAGGAAAGCAAGAAAACAATAACACAAACACACGATTATAAACGTATTTGTAATACGTCAAACACACACATAGTCAGGGAGCAGATACGTTTCTGGTCAAACGTAATTGAGAATGTGTGTTAGTTCTGGGGGAACGTCATTTTTAGGAGACAGGGTTGAATCTAGCCAACTGGCCATCAGCAAATCTGTTTTTAACTTTTTCATAATGTCAAAACTTGCTTGTTTAGTCTAATGTTCTAACTAGTATTTGTGGTTACCCACGCCCGTCTAACATTGATGAAGCATGTTAACTAGATACCGCCTAGGTAATGAATAACACATAAAGCAACATACTGTTCTTTTCCTTTGGACATCAATCCTTAACATATGTATGTTCTTCCTTGAAGACTTCATTAGTTGCTGAATTAGTATTTAAAAATATTCAACAGAGGTGTAACAAATCATGGCAAACTCTCCTTGTTTTTTTCTATCACAGTAAAACATTTTCAAATTTCTTTTGGAAAATGTTTTCTTTTTCATTTTAAAAGTTTTTTCATGAATTTTTTTAAACATTTCAATTACTACTTTAAAACCTCTGTTTAAGAAGATTTTACAATCGTTGTGCATTTTTGAAAACAGGGAGATGTGCAAGACAGCTTACTACCACCTTAAGAATAAGGATCTCAGCAGGATCTCAGCAGGAAAAACATGCGTTTATCTTCAGCAGACTCAACTACTCCAAAAGTATATACCCTTGTGTGTCTATTGGACAGCTGCAGCTAATTCAGAACTCTGCTGCTTGAGTCCCCACTAAAACCAAGACACTCCAGTTCTGAGGCATTTACAGTGGCTTCCTATATGTCAAATAATTTACTTCAAAATACTACCATTGGTTTATAAAGAATTGAATAGATTAGGGCCAAAATCAGTTTGTGATCCTCTGCTATGTTTTGAACCATCCAGACATTCAGTTTTCATGCAACATCCATCTGGAACAAACTCCCACTCACTTATTTTAAAACAAGGCTGGAGACTATTTGATGTTAGTCTTTATCCTCCAGCTAATGAGATGCTGAATTCCGAAGGAACAGTCAATGCCTTGAAACACAATGTTATAAGTCATGGGACAATATGCCATTGTAGGCACTTTAAGTAGGAAACTTTTTGGTAACTCTTCCTAAATGATATAAGAGATATGTCTCAAATCATCCAGTCCTTTTTAAGAGCTTTCAACCGCCCCAAATGTTGCATACTGTTTTAGAATCCAGGCTTAAAGGCATATGTGCTACACAGATCAGGGGAAGGCGGTTGTGGCTGTGGCTCAAGGGTTTGAGCGGCCGTCCTTTAACCATAGGGTTGGAACTTGGGCTGCGGTCGAATAGTCCTTTTTGGTGATCCGGAAGGACCTAAGTGGCCGCCATGATAAGTGCCGGTCGAATTGTCCAAACGCAAAGGAAAGGAGCTTCAATGCTTCCTAACTTAGCTCCTTCCGTATAGGAACCACTGGACCTGCCTTTGCGAAAGATAAGGAGATAATGCCGACCCACAATTCCTTGTGGCGGCAACATTTAAAGTGACGTATCATTCGGCCGTTTACTAGAACAGACGATCATGACCGAGAAACGCAGATCATGTAAATAACTGTTGCTATAACTTACTTTCAATGATCTGTTAAACCGCTGTTAAAGCTGGTAAACTATAAACGTTACGTTGCTGAAAACTGCTGTAAGGTGATCAAACTGACATATTTCATATTCTCTCTGGTGTTGAACTGCAGCTTCAACCCTCATTCTTTTATTTTATTTGACTTCAGTTACAGAAGCTTTAATGAAAGAGTTCAACTGGACATCATAAAGGATATGAGACACACATCGTTTGTGAGATAACGTATTTAATTCAGCATGTTTGAAACTGAACAAAAAGACTGTTTAGCAGCTATATACTCTGTGAAAAATACGTTGGTTTCACTTTCAAATTCCTTCGTTCATTTCTATTCCAACCTCTTTATTAAAGTAATACCATGAACCGGGTTGTTTATGTCATTATGACACAACACTGTAAGAAGACGAACAAAGTATCTAAGCTGCGTTTTTTGTAGTCCATCTTCGGAACATTGTAGTTTCACCGCTGGCTGCAGACTGAAGTCACTAACATACGCCTGCCGTCGCGTCATTACTACGTCGCTTAGGGAAAGTGGAGTCGGCTTTGCCAAACACCGCGGTTGTCTTCTCCTAACTCCTCATGAATTCTCCTTCCCATCTTTCCTTGACCCTGTGACGTTTTCCGCAGAGGTTAAGGAAAAGTGCTCAGGGTTAGACATTAGGAGGTAATTATTTGACTATTCAACTGCAGACCTACTGTCCCCATGACAAGTGTCCTTGAGCAAGACACTGAACTACTGCATTACCAGCCAACTGCTCCTGAAATGTTAAGATCAAACGTCATGCATGTACCTGTATGTATATGACGATTGTACTAAAGTTTAAAGTCTGGGATCGTACGAATAACATGAAATGTATATGGTGCGGTCTACACATTATATCCAGCATGATGGATTATCAATTTGTGTGTTCTCTTGCACCACATAGTGGACATAAGAATTTATGCAAAATGTGGTAAAAAGACAACTGGAAATACCATCATGAACACGTGGTGATCAAGGAAATGCACAGCAGTGTCCACTGACATCCTGCCTGTTATCACTAGTATTGTTCTGCTGCGCAATCGTATTTTTGCGTTTCAATTTTATTTGTCTGCTGATTATTTATAGCTGCTGTTTGCATGCCTTTCGTCTTTATTTAGTTCATGAATATTCATCAATAAAACACATTTGACACATGTTTAATGTCTGAAGAAAACAATAACAATCCTAATTGAAAAAAAAGTAAAAAATCTGTGTCTCTACCTCTTTGGCGTTCCGGTGTCTGTCGTTGCTTTCTCTGTCCTCGTCTTTGCCCTCGTCTCCAGGATGGCAGGAGTAGGAGACTGTCCTCCAGTCCCGTGGAGATTTGTTGATGCTGGTGACCTTTGACTCGGTGGCACTGTTCTCTTCGTTGAGTGAGCAGGATGACCTCCTGGTGAACATGCTCTTCTTCAGAGCTTTTACTCTGAGGCTATCGCTGTTACTCTCATCTGAGCAGCACCACTCCTCTGAAGAGCCATTGTCTATTTTGATATTGTGACCAGTGGTGTGACACTTGAAAACTCTAGGTAAGAGGGTATGTGGGTGCGGCTTGTCTGGTGTGACATTGGACCCTGATGCAGATGCCGTCTCCCTGCGTCTACCGTTGGCCTCAGGTTCCTGGATCTTCTCGTCCAGCTTGTTTAATTTGGAAAGCACCTGGGAGATCTCACAACGAACCCCCGACAGAGACGCTAGCTTCTTCTCGATCTCACCAATCCTCATAACCAACTTACACACACTTGATTTCAGCTCATCGTCTGTGTTTCCCGGCGATTGGAAGAGGCAGTCCAGCTTAGACTTGGCTGGTCTGATTGGGTTGTGTTCAGGCGAGATGTCGACTTCAGACTTAAGCGTTTCCTGAGAGAGGGACACATTATTGTTGTAGCATGATGATTGGACAATGCCCAGAGAGTCGCAAACACTCATATCATCCAGAAAACGAAAAATGTCACTTATGTCATCACTAACGATCTCAGAGTCCTCATCACAGTGTTTGAAGGTCTGCCTTTCTCTGTCACTGTACTTAGCAGGGTATTCTTTCACCTTTTTCTGCCCAGCTTGCTCCGTTTGAGTCCCAACACTACAGGAGCTGTCCTCTCCCTGAAAAGATAAACTGTTCACTTTTCTTCTGGCTGCTTCTCTTTTCTCCAAACCCCCAGGCCTACTTGCCATTAGTCCTACATCCTTGTTTTTAATCCCATTAATTTTCTTTGCAAAGCCAGATGGAGAAGCTACTACCTTTTCCCCTGGGCTTTGAAAATGCTGCTCGTTGTCATGGTTTATGATGGAGACATTACGATGGTGGTTTTCTTTGAGTGGTTTTCTTTTAAAAAATGAGCCCTCAAACTCTGGAGGCCCCTCCTTCGTGTTAAAAATGAGGCTCTTCATTGGCCCTGCTTTATTACTCTGCGTCCTGCTACTGACGCACTCAGAGACCGTGGTCGGACCAAAGTACGTGGATGTCTGTAAATCGTCCAGGCTCTCGTGCTTCACTCTCCGTCTGTCCTTTAGAGGAGAGTTGAGTGTCGGCTCAAAGTAGGGGTTACTGTAAGGCAGTTCAAAGCTGTGGTTGAAGAAGGTTGCAGGCTTGTGCAGCTCCCTCTTGTGGAAGCCCTTGGCAGCCTTACTGCGACATTTGTCAATCTACAAAAATGACCCAGACAAAGACTGATTCAACTTTAAAAACACACAAACACATCAGAGACCTTTTTTTTGTTTAGAATTGTAGTCTGTTATGTTACAAACACTAAAGCACATTCACACCCATTCCGTTTTTTTTGTCGATCTTTAAAGCCTTACATTTATGATTGTATTCAGGGCTACACTCAAAACATTTGAGGCAAAATGACCTCACGCTGGAAATACCGTTTACCTCGTGCAAGCAGTGTTTGATGGTCACGGCATGGCCATGTCCACCAGAGCCCTGCCAGTACACTTGACGTGCGCAAAGGTGCGAGAGCCCAATCATCACTTTAGACTTCTACTTAAGTACATTTTAGAGGCCATTCCGACTGAATAGTTTATTTGAAAAAAAGAATGTTGAGGTGTGCACTTAATTATTGATTCATCAATTCATTATATTAAATAAATAATGACATTGTGAAAATTAGTTTTCCTTTGATAAGCTTCAAAAAATAATGTGTAATGTCTTATTTAGGATAATATACAGTTGTGTTTCAACCAAACACCTACTTATGAGAATCATTTTTTACTCATCTTTTAATGTTATAGTGTTCCAAAGCCTGATGTTAATGTACATCTAAACAGCAGTTGTATACCAACATTGTTCCAAAGTTGCCTCCTAAACATATAAACACAAACCTGTGGTGAGAAGGCCACAAAGTTGTGGAAGTCCTCCTTAAAGATGTTTCTCTTCTGGGTGCGAGAGGGAACACAGAAGGGCTCTGGATGGCAAATGTGCTTTAGGGACTCATGGTCAGTGGTGGACTCGCTGTCAATGTCCATGGGAAAGTAGGTGCTCTGCATTTCGCAGGTTGGAGACTGCAGACTGCCACTGAAGTACTGGGGCAGATGGTACAGCTTGTCGAGAGAGGCTGCTCTACATTTCAGGTCCTTGCTGACGCCCAAAAGGAAGTTAGGGTCTAAGGTTGGAATAAACTGCTGGCAGTTGTTACACTCAGGTGATTTAGGACAGGAAGGGGCACTCTGAGCCACAGGGTGCTGCTGGGGGTGGTGATAGTGGTGTCCATCCCCAGGGTGATCCATGTGCTCATAAGCCCTCCGTCCTCCAAGCCCTCCGTCACAGTCCTGAAACTTATAGTCATCATTGTCAAACCTGCACAGCTCCACCGACTGGTTCTTGTGGAACATGGCTCTATGCACTATGTGGAGCTTGTCTTTGGCTATGCTTCCATTCATCTGGATAAAGTTAAACATGGTGACAATGTCTGCTGCCACCATGAGCTTCTTAGATTGCGGGTCCTCCATGGTGCAGCGCAGCTTGTCCTTGAAGAGGGTTACTGGGAAGGTGGGGTCCAGACAAGCTATGTAGAAGAGTAGGCTGCGGAACTTGGCCAGTTGAACCAGGTCGAAGCGAGCGCACAAGGACTTACACAGATCCTGATATGACATGGTGTTATGCGTGTTGCCCAGCTCATCCAGGATCCGTACCAGGAACAGAGAGTAGTCTGGGAGGGGGTCCATGGCTGCTGGTCTGCAGGAACAGGCATACAGAAGAGGTCCTACCTCGGGAGAAGCTTATCACCTGGACAGGAGACAAAGTAAGCATTGCAAATGAGTTGCACACCAATAAAGCGCTGCAGGAGGCAGTGCCACTGTAGATGAAGACAAAGATGAAACAGTTTGCAGCTTTTTTTACACTGGCAAAACGAGGACGATAATCAATATAAAGCCTAGCGGAAATGAGCCCACCTGCGTTTCGTTGGAAACATCAGCTGTAGATCAAGCAGGTGCGTTTCAGGGACATGTGAGCATCATTCCCCCCGAGTTGTTGGGAACGGAGCGGAGAATCTTCTCATCAGCTCGGTGCAGCACAGCATGTCTCTCCGACGAAAAGGACAATAAACTCTGAGCATTCATGCATCGTTAACAGTCTAAATGAGAAAATCAAACTAAACGCACGGTGCCTACTAACGTACACAGGCAAATGCCCAGAAAATAACATTTACTGTCCCGGTTGGTGTTGACCACAGATCCATCCTCTCGAGCTACATGTTACAAGCTGAAAAACGTCGGAAAATGTTGGACTCCTATCACAGCTGTCCGGGAATTGAAACTGCCTGCTATGCTGAAATATAATGTCAAGGTAAAAGAACAAACACAATACTACCGGTTTCCGCTTTCAAAATAAGAGTCTACTCTGCGTGTTACTGGAAAAAAACATTTTTTTAAACGACAGATGCTAGAAGTAGTATTAATGCATCGTCAGTAAAAGAATAAGCAATAAACACATATAAAAAAATTACAAACTTAAATATGTAAAGTTGTTTTTATGTCAGAGCTCTTTTATACATATATTTCTTGTATATTGATTTTGGTTTTCTATTTTTATTTTTCCGTTGAAAGTTATAAGTTAAAGTGACAAGGTGTTAATTTAAAGTATTATTGTTTTCCGAGTGAACCCATTTCCCTCTCAGTAGTGTGCAGCCAGCGAGGTATGTTCGTTATGTTTAAAGTCCGTCGCGCATTTTTAAGTGCAAACTGTTTATCGTGTAAAGTGAACGCCAACTTGTTTTGTATGTTAAAATGTCTTTAAACAGTTCGACGGTGGATTGATGACGGTGATGTTGACAGAGGCGAGTTGAAGAATAAATAATCTATCAGTACCAAAAGAACCACAAGGCGTCGTGTATTTCCTGGAGGGAGTGATAATGGTATTGGATGTGGATTTCTGATTCATTGACAAGTAAACAGCATGTTGTCCTATGCCGTGGAGGAGGTTAATTGTAAATATTTAGTTGTTTAGTCTTTTAATATATTTCATTGTTTACACTATCAATTACATGTTGTACAAACAATATATGGTAAGAGATACTATATAAATGTACTAACATGTAAGTGTTGTCCTCATGAATTAAGTTTAGTTTAAGTATAAAGTAGTAGCCATAAATTAAATATTCATTTAATTTAAAACGATTAAAATTGCCTTTTAAAAAAAAAATTGTTGGACAATAGTTTGAATAAAATAAGCATTCCACAGGACAAACGCAATTTTATTTCCCCTGCTGTCCACAGACTTTTTTTAAATGATGTAACTTTGTACATTTTGGAAGAGTTAAAGTGTGCATGTAAGAACAATGAAACATATTTCAGGGGGAAACTTAATAAATAAATATAAGATTTATCCTGAAATATTAGATTGTCTAAACTAAACCCACATTACAGGATCCTTCATTAGATAAATACTTGGTCAGGGATTTAAGAGTAATTGCACACTTTAACAGCTATGAACTAAATATGGTACTTTTTCCACATATGCAAGAGAGTCTTCTTTCTATAAAAAAAAAAACTTCAAGACTACTTCACAAAAAACATGTGCCTGCTTTAAAGGGAACGACTGGGCTGGTAACACTGCACCCACTTTGTATGATGATTAAGCCCTTGACATTACTCCAGCACAGTACATCGTGGAACATTCCCCATAGTAACCCTTGTTTCTCATAGTCTTCGAAGGCCCCCCCTCCAGGTGAAGGCTTGAGGTACAGAGGCAATGTCCACAGAAGCATACTGCATATCCTTCTTACATGAAGGTAACCCAATGTCCATAACATATACATATAGAGGGTAATATTAATTATACCACCGATTCCTAAAGGAGCAAAAATGGGTTATTACAAATAAGAGAAACAAGCTAAGTTCTACTCTTCTTGTTGTTATTGTTCACTCACATCTGATTTTTCAACAGTAATTTAACATGCACAAGTCATTAAAACAATCAAGTGTAGTGTACAGAATACAATTATTATTATTATTATTTTACAGAGTAGGGCAGTGAAATGTGGATTTAAAAAAAAAAGAATTCATGTCCTTACGAGAAGGAGAAATAGGGGAAACTTTCAGATGAATCTGTATGAAAACAAGTTAGAAATAGTAGAGTAATTTGTAGATTAACATGGAAAGCCCACATTCAACATGTTAGTGATACGTGTAATGAGATTTCTGGTAGGGTTGGACTGGGGAGCAGACTTTGCATCCTTGATACACATTTACAAAGCTCTAATTAAATCCAGATGAGATTATGGTGGTATAGTTTATTGGTTCAACATCAAAAACCACACTAGATGTAATCCAGACCGGGCCCTGTGAGTTTGTATAGGTGCAATAAGAACATCACCTGTGTGCGCCCGCCCGCTTCACAGAAAACAACTGTTGATAAATTATTGGATAAATCTGAGAGGGCACGAAGATATGGAAGCCCATTTTCGGCAGTAAAAGAAAAGAATGAGCTAAAAAGTCATAATTATGAGAAAGTATGTCATAACCCTACAGTGGGTTGACCAACACAGACCAGGAAAAGTCCTTATTTGTAGTAACTCCATATCTGGGCCCTATTTCTTGTACCTGGCTTACTGAGTTAGCGGGCTAATTGTCAGGATAAGATGACGTAGGTCTGGCTTTCTCGGTTCTCGAAACAAGCTTAGATAAATCACCATAGCAACACATCCAAAAATTTAAACCTGCTCCCGGGCAGGCTTACTGAAATTCACTGGATAAGCTGGACACTCCCACGGACAAAAGAGGCAGCTAATTTCCTCATTGATGAAGGAGCGATATTAGTTATATTAGTTTTATAGGTCTTGAAGGTATATATATGAAGGTCCTGGACGCCTCCCATTAGAGGTTTTGCAGGCACGCCCAACTGGTAGGATACCCCGGGGAAGACCGAGGACACGCTGGAGGGATTATATCTCCCGGCTGGCCTTGGAACGCCTCGGGATCCCCCAGAATGAGCTGGAAAGTGTTGCGGGTGAGAGGGAAGCCTGGGTCGGCCTGCTGAACCTGCTGCCACCGCGACCCGACCCCGGATAAGCGGCTGATAATGGATGGATGGATAGTTTTATAGGGAGAGAGTTCTTTCAGATCGCCAGGATCCATCCTTTACATTATCATGACTTCCTGTACGCGGCGCTATAGATTTTGCCGGCATGAAATAATTTATTTACGAAAGCTTCTCGAGCCGCAGACATTGATCACCACAGGCGCAGTCGATTGCCCGTCTCACAGACAGAGACTATCACCCGCTGCATGCAGCGCTGTTCTTAAGTTTATTTAGCGCTTAAGAAACTCATGGATGTGTTGAAAGCACTCATAATTATATGACAGTGTTATTAGTACACCATACATATCATTATTGTAGAACATGATTAAGGTGATCGTGATGAGAATACAGAGAATCACACATAATTTATTTTCACTGCTTCAATTGATTGAATTTCTGATTATGAATAATGCATACATACTGATCCGCCCATACACATATTCAAACTCATATACACATATATAGTACATGATTCATACGTGCATACAGTACATATATCATCATAAGTATATATTTATTCGTAAATATAATCTGATTGATTTGGGTGATGAAGCACTTCAAATTAGCCGATACATTTTCTCAACACTGACGCATTTAACTTGTCTGATATATTTGCGACGCTTATGTCTCGCAGCCGGGGCGCTGTTAAAGTTGCGTTCACGGCAACAATGTTGCAAAAACGTTGGAATATTCGCAACGCGTTTGCTGTGAATGATTACTAGGTATTGACTTCCTCATATGCCTTGATGATCATCTCCTGCTTCTCATTAGAGAAATAAAAAGAGGTTCCTCTGAGTTTATTTGCCATTGTACTGTTAGAACATCGTGGTGTCAGTGCTCCATTTTTATCCCTTCTGAAGAGGAGCGGGCGCGCGCATTTATCCAGATGACTGACGTCTGGCTAGAATTAACGAGACCGTTTCTATTCAGCGCGGATCAGCCGTGAAGAAACTCAGATAGCCTGATGTCAATCATCTCGCTAATTTAAGATGGAGATTAGGACATTTGCTTGACTTTGTTTAGCCAGGTACGAAGAATACCCCCCAGGTACATCTAAAGGAGAATGCTGTATTATTGTGGAATATTTACTTCAGCAGCCTGATTAGTGTTTGTATCAGTGGGGAAAACAGCCACCATTGATGCAAATAAAACCTTTTGTAACTTGAATCTTAGAATAGGACATGCCTCTTAAAGAAAAACACGTTTTTACCAAATTGAGACTAAAATAGACAGGCTTGGGAACATTTTGGAAGTTTCCTTTTCATCCCGTAAACACACATTCATCAGTGAAGATGTCTGAACTGCCAGCATAAAGAAAATCTCTGTTCAAAGCTGATTTGTAGACGCATTATTTTGTCAATGACTTACAGGGTATTGCTATTTTCATTATTGATTTAGTTTAGTTTTGAATAAAGAGCGTCACTTTCTCTGAAAGGCTCACAATTTGTTTTATTGAATGTTCATAATACAGGTTATGTATTATTTTATTTGACTAATTTGTCTTCTCAAAATTTCAACAGATCTATTTTGGTTGTGATTGTGGTAAGTTTATTATTTCAAAAGGTACCTGCTGCGTCTTTTTCCCCTGTAAAATTGCTCATGCATTTTCACGTGACTTAAGTATAACTGTTTGTGTATTGCTTACATTGCTATTTTGAGTCTCATTGGTCTTTATAGTAATTCTATTTTTATTTTACAAACGTTATATTGTGTAACTTTCTCTGTACTTATGTCTGCCTTTGTTCTACTGCACCGCTGGGGCACTCTCTAAACTCCCTTGTGGAAAACAATAAAGGCTCATCTCATCTTCTAAGAAATAAAACACATGAAGAGCTCGTGGGACATTAGGGCATGACTGTGTGATGCGGTTCCTCTCTGTGGACTGTACCACGTTCCACTTTTAACCAGGAAACTGTCACGTGCACTAGAACACTACATACCAAAGATCGCTCTCAAGGCAGGAAAGTTTAGTTCTGTTAGAAATAAAACTATGCACGCACCATTTAAGTTAATCTGATAACAAATGGCACATTTCATGTTGCCTCGTACCACCCCTCCCTTGCAGCCTTTGATTGGTAACGGTTCAGGAGAGACTGCCATTTTAAACAGTGACTGCTAGCTGAATCTCTAGTGACAGACCGCATATTATTTACCCATGAGCAGCCAGCTTGTTTCCAAAAGTACGGCATGACTGACGCTGTGTCGTGAGCGAACAGACAAAAAAGACACTTCGTCTTAAGCCCAAGTCAAAGTAACAGTGGCGTAAAAAAGAGGGTAAGTTGGTCATGTGAAGTTATCAGACGCTGTTTGTAGCTAGCTGCCGTTATCATAACAGACCACGGAGCTGTAGCTCTCTCAGTAGCGTCCTCGTTGGCCTGCTCGTTAGCTAGCAGGCTGTCTGGACCTCACGCAGAGACGACTTTTTGGGGCTGAAGCGACACTTTTATGGCGTGAATGTGCTTCTGAAATTACGTTTTGATAAGAGTCGATATGCCAGGTGGCGTTAAACTATGATGTAACTCACGGTATGTTTCGGGTGTCGTTGGTCAGCAACTGTGTGGGGCGTTGCTACACGTGAGGTTTGTAGTTAACGCTCTCTATTACACAAAAAGAGGTATGCCACTTAACGCGGAAGTTCCCACTGTCACTCCTCCCACAGTTAGTTTTGGTCTACTGGCAAAATGTGTTCCTGCCAAAGTTTGAAGAGAAATACAGTGAAGTATGTATCTGTTATCTAAATTAAACATGTCAGTGGAATGATCTGACAACAATGGACCACATGGCTTTGGGCTTGTGTCTGACAGCACAGCACCAGTGAGGACTCACAAGTCAAATACATTAAGTTGTCTTCATTTTTAAAGTGCCGCTCTAGTGTGAACATGTATTTGTATCAGAGCAGCAGAGACCTCTGTCCACAGTGAACACCTAAACAACATGAAAACACCTGCCATGTCCATCGGTAAACAATGCATCACTGACCACATCTAGCAATGAGTAACTGCCCAAAGCATTATTTGATTGTCACAACATTGTCTGACCACAGCGTTGTTCAGGCCCACACTGTGGCCCAGCCTCTGTGGCTCCTTGTGGTCACTCATGGATAACACAGCAAACATCCACAGTTGTTTCTATTGTGAGACTACTACGCATCATGAAGACATCCATCACAAGCTATTTAATTGCGACACATAGGCCGCTTCTTGTTAACAAGCAGTCATTCCCATGTGTCTATGTTGTGATGATTTAAAATCATTATTCTATCATTCAGACATCATCTGTGAAAATCAACATTAGTTCAGTTTGGTGGACTGGGTTTGAGACTACTGTGTAGAGTTTAAAGCAGCTGATGCTTCAGCCCTAACTGTATTGACCTCTTTATTTGTCTTGGCAGAGAGCAGGCTCCCCCTTTTCATCACAGCTTTTACCTTGTTGCTGATTGTCTCACTTGGTTGTCTGTCATGGTCAGCTCTGATTCTCTTATTTTCTGGATGATCTTATCAATAGGCTTTTGCTTCCTGATAATGCAAATTGAACATTGAATATAGCTACTTTTTAAAGGGTAGGTTAATTTACAGTGGAGGAGCTCGTTATGTGGGGGTACCTCTGCTCTAATACACTGTGGTAGATGTGAACAGGAGTGTTAACCACATATAAGGGATACATTATGGTTAGGCTCTGCTGCTCTCAGACAGGGTGATAATGTGGTGGCTCACTGTGGTTATCTCCTGCAGTGAGCCGGCCGTTTACACATGTGTGGTTATGACTGGTCATGTCATCATGCAGATAAAGTGTGCTGTATTGAGAAAATGAAACCTACCATGCTCTTACACTGACAGCATATAATGTGTTCTGGGTTATTTACAGAGTTATTGAAAAGTCGAGGCAAACAGCTCAATCCATTACATTCATGTGCTTGAGGGAAAAACGGAGTGACTGACCAAACCGATTCCACTTTGATATATTTCCCTGAAGGACAGAAGTCTACATATTGGTGGGTTAGAACAGATCTGTCCTCATTTAACGATGCGGAAGATTGAGCATTGGGACCAAGATATGTTTGAATGGGCATTGGCCTCTTAAAACTGCTATAAAGGGCATAGGTTGATAAGGTGTCGGTGTTTAATGGGGCTTGATATGCTGTTATCGATCGCTCCAGCAGATTTTAATTTTATAACATTTCTAAGAATTTACATGTAGTTCATGTTTATTTACTGTTTGATTGCTTGAAGGTGACCAAACGGAACTAATAAAACACTATTAAGGGTGCCAGTCACGCAGAACAAAGTGGTTTGGTTAGAGGAGAAGGTATTTTGATGTTGAACCAATTTTTTGTAACTATTGAAAACTTGACTTTGACTGTTTGTTGTGATATTGATGGAGCTTGTTCAGTCTGTCCAGCTCAACCACTTGCCCATGCTCGCAGCAGGAGTTAACCACACTGACCCACCATATTATCACCCTGTTTGCACTTAGTTGTTGTACCAAGAAAGAACTGGTAATGTCGAAGCTTATAAATACTACGACCTTTCATATTTTTGACACTGTTTGACACCAGGTTTCAGTACCCATCCCTAGTTGTTAGTCAGAGAGTGGAAATGAGAGAGAAAAGCAGCAAAGAGTCCCAATCAGTCATAGTTTTATGTTAAAGGGGACCACGAAAGTTGACTTGTCCTTAACAAATCATCATACATCATACATTTGGACATCCCAACTGTCAATGAAATAAACAATATTCCTGAGTGAGGTTTAGAAAGAATGAAGAACATAGACATCAGTCAGTATCAGCTAACAAAGCATTAATAACTATGACGTGTGTTGCTAGGCTATATTGTTAAAATCTCCCACTGTCTTGCTAATCATTTATCAGCAACGTCATTTTGGAGGATAAGAGAAAAAGGAAAAGGAAATCTCATGGACATCAAGACAGAAATGAGTAGAGCTGTAACAGATAACCCGCCACATGGACTTCACGTAACGGCTCTTCTGATCAGGGGTTAAATCTCACTATCGTGTATCTTATCGTCCACACAAACGTCACCGCCTCCGATAAGGTGCATGCCAGATCTAACTTATTATAAATATATTCAAACCAGCAGTCTGATATGTGCTTGTGCTAGTGAGCCATAACTAGTCCATAGGCACCTTTTGGATTGTAAAAGATATAAGCCAACTCAAATATCCAATCAAATTGAAAACAAACCTGTATTATCTATGGAAGGTGGAGTTATGACCCACAACCACCCGTCTGTGTTCCACTTCAGCTGGGGTTACTGGTGCATGTGTAAATATTTGTTGTGTATTTATTAATAATTGTTCTGTGTGTCTGGTTCTTAGTTGTGTTTGTGTGTGGTACTTGCAGTAGTGCACAGCCCTGGATGGATAGCTTGGACCCTGAAACCCTGTACGTCTCTCCAGAGCAGACTGGGCAGCCCACTATACCGCTCTCCACCTTGGAGGTCTCCAACTTGGTCCTAGTGGGGTAAGATGTTCTGAGAGCAGTTTGGAGGGCGTTATAGAAAATCTGTCAACACCGCCCACACCATACAGCCATGTATCTCTCTCAAGCAGTCAATCAATCAGTCCAAACATAGAAAACTATAAGGAAAATAATGTATGCCTACAGTACAGTGGGCTTAACCACAGTAGTAAGTACAAATGTAAGTGACTTTAACGATATTTATACATAATGAGAACTGGCTCCATGTTTAAACGCATCATGAGGTCCTAGACTCTATAAAGAACTAACTTGCTACATTTAAGAATTTGTTGTAGTGATTGTTATATAGTGGTCGACAGTTGAAAACTACGATTGACAAGATTTGTTTTAATCCATAAAAATTAAATATGTTCTTTCCTTTATAATTTAACTGTGTGTTTTATAAAGAAAACCGTACTATAAATTAATACAAGAAAAAAAAAAGGATAACATTTAGAATCTTTGATGGTTAACAGATTTCAGAGCAGTTGAAAGGATCTTTGCGACTGTAGCAAAAACAAAAATAGTGTGGATCCTTGTAGACCAGCTGCTATAATCAAACAACAAAGGGATCTGTATCTGCTAATATGGATCATCAGTGATCGACAATTAGTATCAGCGGCAAATAATTATGTGCAGAGATCTAAAAGATATATTTGCTTCCTCTTTTCTTTTGTGCTGATCCGCTCCGAGCCGTAAGTTTTATGATCTGTTGCACCAATAGAAACCACAATATCTGAACATCCTTTTAGCATGGCCAACCTGCACCATAGTTTGTGATGTGTGTATCACAGGCTCTTAGTCTTTGCAATTTTTATGGCCAAGACACGGGCGACATGAAGACGCTCCAGTCGGCCTTTGTAACGCTGTGTCTTTGATGTCAGTTTGCTGTCTCTATGCCTGAACTGTAACAGCTGCTGAGCAGCTAGATTTGATGGAGGGCAAGCACACGTTCACCAACTGTGGGGCTTTCTCATATGTCTGTTATCATAGCGGTGTCGTCATATGACGTCTCCAACTCCCATCCCACTACTGCCAGTTTTAGGAAACTTTCAACATTATCTATAGTATGCAATAAACACAGTTTAAGCTAGCCATCTCCCAGTTTCATCCCATCGTGTGCGCTGTAATGGTGATGTAGATGTCAATAACACAGGAGGTCCACCCAGAAATGTTGGATTCTGCTCACAGAAAACTAATTTCCTTTTTTTGTAACTTCACAGACTTGTGTGTGTGTGTGGCATTAGAAACAGGCTTTGCTCAGATGATTGAGTGCTATCATGCTGCAAAAGTTAATAGGCAAATAAGCAATCGACAGTAAATGGTTACGTTGAGTTCAGCCAACAGCTTACCTGAAGGCAGCTTTATGTTCCAGTTTATCATAGGTTTGCATAGGTGTGGATGTGTTTATGTGTGCACTGTGGGGTGCACAAAGACCAAAGCCTGTGTCATTTGGCATTGGCTCGCTTCTGTTTTTACACACACCAATCACACACAAACCAGTGCAGCCTTTAGGACAACAGGGTAAACACAGCCCCCCTCGGGCCGGAACCTAATTGTTAGCCCCTGGAGTGGCTAGTCCAGGGATTAGCTACTGGCTGGGGAGTACTATTCACTCCCTCTTTCATTCCCTCTGCCCACTGGGCCTTATCACCATCAATCTGACACCATGTTTATCTGACGCTGCAGCCAGATCTGCTGGCCTAGGAGAAACGTTCACAAAGGCCATGGATCATCAGCACTTTGATTGTGGGACCCCCGAATGGCCATTACTTTCTCTGGCCCCAGTGATCCCAGCAGCCCTCCATGATCCCCATGCAGTGGTTAGTCCCAGAACCTGGAAAGCCAACCTGAAGGCCTGTCTGTCTGTCATTTATGCTCTTCTTCTATCTCAAACGAAGGCCACATTTTGTTTGTTGTATTTGTGTTCCAGTGGACGAGGTCTCCATGTGCATTGTTTTTTTGCGACAAACAGTTTTTTCTCTTTGTGCACTGTCGGCTGCTGTACACCCTTCACCAGGAACTTACCAACAAGCGTATGATCTGGAGTCTACCACCACCCGTTGATCACTGTGTCAGTTAAGCTTCATTGTCGTGTGTGTTCAAAGAAGAAGAAAGAAAAACAAAACAGATTTGCCATCATGGCTTCTTTTAAGTTGGATTTTCTCCCCGAGATGATGGTGGACCATTGCTCTTTGAATTCTAGTCCTGTGTAAGTAACTCGCTTTGACCAAGCTTTGGAAGTGTTTTCTGTTCCTAAGGTTGTTATGTCTCCTTGAATGCACTGGTCTGTTTTTAAGGTCTTAATTGAGATGGAGTATATGGTTAATGATAACCATGAGCAGCTGTGTTGTAGTGTGTCAGGGTGATAATGGATCATTTCCATCCACACAGCACTCTTGTGTACTAGGAGTTGTATTACCTTCCTATATGCCTTTCTTTAAGGTTGGGTATAGGTTCGGACCGAGTCTAATTCAAATTCAGGCAGTAATCACTTTATGTACTTAAGGCAACCTGTCTCTGATCCTTGGCATATTATCTGTGATAGAAACAGAAGGGACACAGAGTTATGTGCCTCATAGGCTGCTCTAACAAACTCAAATGAACAATGAATGCCGCTCCCCTTTTAGTCACAATAACTGCATTATCAGTGTTTTTCTTTCTCTAAACAGACTTGATTAGATTTCCCCTGAAAGCACCAGTTGTCATCCCTGGCGTAGTGTCACAGTTAATTCAAGGTGTTTGATCACAGTTGTTGTGATTTTGAAAATAAATCTGTTAGAGATATACATCAGCCGATATTCATATTTTAACAGAAACATCACCAGCAGTGTTGACACGTATCTTATGCTGAGCAGGACATTGTGGACATGATTGGGGATTAACGAATGACATGGAATAGTGTTATGTAATTAGGATACAAATAAAAGATAACTATTATATTGCAGTTACAGAAGAATACGTAATCAGATTACAGAGACATTTGGTAAAAATATGGATAACAGGATTACAATTGGTATGCTTTGCAGATGCGCACACATTTCAACAGTTCATGACACAAGTCACTACACAAATAAACCGCAGCAGATCAACGAGGATGCTGTCAGTTAGAGGTGGACGGTGTGGCCCACGTCATTGAAAATAGTGCTTTCACCAATATTGTATATGTAAAGCAGAAAGATTTTTCATTCCGCCGAGCAGCATCTCAGCGGGAAGATACGGTTTGTAGGAAAATGAGCATAACGTTTCAAATTTCTGCTCCAACTAACATGATACTGGACAAACCAGGACATTTCTAAGGCTGTGCCTAAAAGTGCGAAGATTTGAAGCTTTATTGAAAATGTTGAAATGTGAATCAAGATTATTGATATTTTCCGGAAACATTGCATGCCAAGACCATCTATTACCACCTCAGTGTTTCCCCTACCGTTATAATAGGGGGGCGGGCGCCCCCCCTGAAGAAACCCCCCCGCCCCCCTGTCATTTTCTCGATAGTGCCAGATCACAAGTCGTCATGTAAGGTTCTCTTTCCTATAGAACAGGTCTATACCTTGTTCTGTTATTAAACAAACTAAACGGTCGTATTTTATTCATATTATCCACACGCCAGCTTGTCATTTCTGTCTCATGGTCGCGTTAACACTTCTCTGATGTACAGCGGAGTTCCGCCCCGATGCGCACAGACACGTGCGTGCGCACACACAGGTGAGCACTGAGCACACAAACAGCAGCGGACAGAGAGCGCCGAAAAATATGTTGCGTGAAAAGCAGACCGCTTATCTGCGTTTTAAACGCTCCCAGGGTGAAGATGGCAACAGTAGCTCTCATGTGAGGAGCACCGAAGTTGCTCCTCGCACCGGCGCAACTCTCTGAACCCGGAGCAGCGCTCCTGCTTCAAGTGAACGAGCCAAAGTGCTCGTGTCTTGTACCAAACAAAGAGCTGCTGGCTTCACATACTACAAAAGTACAAAGTACACAGACATAAAACTAAGTCATTAATAAATACATGGACAAATGCCTGTACTTTCGGGTAAATGGTTACGGGACGCCGTTAACAGGTTACGCTTGCGCATGCGCAACTCGCCAATTTTTGGCGTTTTGCCAGAAGTCTCTGTGACGTCCTTTCTGCTGCTGCGTCTCTCAAAACAGAATACAGATCTCAGCTCAAGGTTGAGCACGAATTGTTTCAAATCTACAACCCCGTTTTAAAAGATGTGTAGAGGAAAGCAGCTCACTGCAGCCACTAATACTGATACAACCTAATGCTCACATATCTGCACTCATTCTGTTTTGTTTGGCAAAGAAAAAAATGGCTCATTGTTTTCCACAATGAGCCATTTAGTAGTAACTCATTCTAAGTGTTTGCAATTTAAAAACAATTATAATAATTGTCTGATGGAGCAATCTGATTTACTTGAAAGTGATTGCAATTTTCTTTATTCTGTTATTTATAAAAGCATAGATGGAGTCACAAAATGAAGTTATTTACAGAAAAAGTTTGAGAACCACTGCTTTAAGTGTTTGTGTCAGTATCGGTGTTGTGCATTTTGTTGAGGAAGTGGTACATTAGTTTACATTTCTAAATAACTGCTACGTGATTGCTTAGGTGTAGAATAGTTTCTGTGGTGTGATCTGACGTACCCTTTTAACTGAGGGTGCACAATCATGAAATTCACTGATATCAATGGTCGATTACAGATGATCCATATTGTCAATACCATTTTTGTTGTTATAGCAACTGGTATACAAGGCTCTACAACTGTCCCAAAAATAATTTTAACCACTCTGAAATCGGTGCAAAGTTCTAAATTGTATCCTTTTACTTTTGTAATGGTCATCCATCATGGTTATTTGCATAAAAACACAAAATTCAAATGATTGTGAATCTGCTGTTTTAATCATCTATGAATTGCGGCTTGGAGCTAGTGTAATTTATTTCTAATATCTGTTCTATGTTGTTGTGAAAACATATCTCGCCAAAAACTAAATTTGACAAGATTACATTTAAACACATGATGATGACGTTATAATATACTTTTGGCCCATTTCTCATTTTAATAAACAGAGTTTTTATGACGTATTTGTTTGAATGTCAGAACTTGTTCTCTAAACTACACTCACAGACGCACACACTCAGAACTCAGAGAACGAGAGATGAGAATTCCAATTTAACCTTACATCATACAAAACAAAACAAAACAAATCAGAAAAAACTGAAGGGGTTAACTAAATACTTACATTCTGTAGATACCTGAAAATTAGGTTCTGATACATGGAGTCAAGGAAATTGACGGTTCAAGAGCAAACACACACACACTGATACACAAGCTAAACATGTTCCATCAT
This sequence comes from Taurulus bubalis, assembly GCF_910589615.1. Classification (NCBI taxonomy): domain Eukaryota; kingdom Metazoa; phylum Chordata; class Actinopteri; order Perciformes; family Cottidae; genus Taurulus; species Taurulus bubalis. The sequence goes on from NC_136592.1 coordinate 2,553,446, forward strand.
AAAGGGTTATTGCAAAGGCTACTGAACATGTTGCCAGATGGCTTTTCACACTTCTCCACGCCGCAGCACGTTGAACATTAGGAAAAAAACTATGTAACTGCACTTTGGCTAAAAAAAAAGAAGTTATTAGATAGATTTAGATATCGAACCACAAATCCAAGCAACAATTACTCTGCATGTCATAAAGCCACATCATACCGGACTTGTTGAACGCAGTCGTTATCTAACCCAACAGGGGAATGAATGACTAGCTAGCGAGCTAACGACAACGGTTAGCCTAGCTGCTAAGTTATTGTAGCAAGCAATTCGACCACACAGTGACATACAAAAGGATACAATGGGCTGCACCAAAACCTTCTTGACCTTCTCTCCGCTCAACTCAACTTTCTACTCAAACATCTCCGCGACTTATTGAGTGGCGTAATAGTCGCACGACACACCGAATCAATAATGAAATTCGTTGCTAACTCTTTTAACAACTGAATGTTATCGATTTGTTGTTGCAGCCCTAGGTAAATTAGAACCATATCATGACGTGTTCCCATGTAATATCGTAAAATGTAGTGTTGGTGAGAAACTTGAATGAATCCAGTTGATATTAGAGGTGAATTATGACCTGTTTACACTATAGTTATAAGGAACTTATACATCATTAGAACTACAAATGACACAATTTGTTGTAAAAATACAGTTTTATTTTCCTATCATTTACAATTTTGGTTTTTATTAAGAACCCCCCCCCCCGCCCCCCCACACACACACACACATTACTATCTATACTATTACAAAGTAAAAGGATACCATTCAGAATGTTTGATGGTTTAAACTGACTTCAGAGCATTGAAATGTTTTTGGAACGGTGGCATAACAAATTGTCTGGATCATTATAGACCAGTTGCTATAATCAATCAGGCGATAATCACTATACAGAGCTATGTTTTGATTGGCGTCTCTACTCTGTAGCCAAGGCTAGCATTATCAGGCTCATCTTCCACTTTCTCTCTTTTCTTAGATTCTTATAATATAGTAGCCCACCAATATATCGTGCATCCCTTAATCCAGATATCAATTACATTTTACCGGAGGTTGAGAAAAGTCTGTCTGGATGAAATCCTTTCTACTATTAGTTTGCACCAAGCGTGGACAACAGTGCGTTAACAGTGCAAGTTCAACAGTTGAAGGTGGAAGTCAATTGGCATACCAGTGTTTAGCCAATTACCGACCAGACAAAAAAAAACCCTAACAACCACTAACATCAGGCATTTGTCTGTAGTGGGAAAGCCAGTTTACAATCTGCATTCATTCCAGGGACAGTTGACTGCATTAGTCACAGGTACTTATCGGCTGAGGGAAACACGTGGATCCGCTAATTTGCGGCCCCTTTCTGGCGCTTTCTTTCATCTCAGCCACAAATTCTGTCCGTCTGCGTCCAAAGCAGCGCTCAAACATAGTCATCTAGTACCATTTTTGAAAGGAGACTAAATAAGGAACGGATATGCACTTACCTCTATACTTCTTTCTACTGTTTACCAACTCTATTTTCCGGAGTGTTAGGGACAACAGTGACACACTAGAAGAAGAAAAAAACGTGTTTAAAAAAAAAACTGCAAATACGCACTAATTTAGGTGGAAACGGGTTGTTAAAAGACGTGCTGCTGGGAGGTGGTACCTGCCATGCTACTTCTAGCATGCCATAATTGAAAAAATATAAGTAATAAGCAAAAGGCTTTAGCAAAGTGGTTGTAGCTGTTGTTATGATGGCCTTTCATATTATTATATTCTACATTTTACTGTTTTTATGTCTTAATAAATATAATTTGTAGTGTTAGTACAAAGAAAATAAAACTCCAAATGTAGACCTCGTTTTTTTTTTAACAGAAACTTTACTTTAGCATCCTTATATGATAGATTATGAATAATCCTTAGGAAAATGTGTGATTATTGTTGTATGACTTTGATAATCTTCATCATAAATACAGAATATAAAACACTATCCCCTACTTTCCTCAATTTTTCCTGTACATGTGTGTAGCCTCCATCTAATGCACTGTTTTGTGTCTTTGTAGTGGCAAGAAGATGAATGGGTCTCTGGACCACTCTGACCAACCAGATGTTGATGCCATTAAGATGTTTGTGGGACAGATTCCGCGGTCCTGGTCCGAGGAGCAGCTTCGTGAGCTGTTTGAGCCTTATGGAGCAGTCTATGAGATAAATGTTCTCCGAGACCGCAGTCAGAATCCACCACAGAGCAAAGGTCAGTCACACACATAAGTATTTACTTTGAATCTGTAATATTTAGCAGTGTGGTATAAAATATAACTGGGTTTTTGCCTCCATCCCAACAGCAGCAGCTACTGTGGACAAATGTCAGCAGAATTTGGTGCTCAAAGGTCACTGTGACCTCACAAAACACGTTTTTGGCATTAACTATGCTAATTACGGTATAGATATTTCCCACAAGTTGTCTAACAAGCTAAAGTGATGAAGTGATAGCATTCTGAACAGACTGGGAATTTAGATGCATTAAAACATCTGTAAAAAAACTGTTACTATTGTTATATACTGTACCAAACACTTTCCTTGAACACGTTGGCTTTTTTTTTTAAAGAACCCATTTAACTCTATTATAAAAAACAATTTGGCTGAAGTTTTTATGTGATTAGGTCTTCTTTGAGGACAGGGAACATTTTTAATCAAATTATTCTTTTTATTTTATTTATAGTTTGCATTGATGGGCACCTTGTACTGGCCTAGTGGTAGTGCTGAGAAACTGTTGTGGGACCAGCCTACTCTCAACACAATAGATGTATGAGTTTTACAGACCACATTAAGGAACTGACTCAGGTGTGTGACACAGCTGTCTTTTTCAATCCTCGCCAGGCTGCTGTTTTATAACGTACTATACTCGCAAATCTGCATTGGAAGCACAGAATGCGCTGCACAACATGAAGATTCTGCCAGGGGTAGGTAACAGCCTCCTTAATCTGCCCTTTCAATGCATGCTGGTTCATATGGAAGCCTGGGACTTCTTGGGGCTATGATAAAAGTGAACGACACATTCAAATAATTTACGTCCACATATTGCTTTGATGGAGCATCTGTGGCTCACAGGTGGAGTGGGTCGTCTTAACCTGCGTCAGTCCACATAGATTTACACTGTGGTCACAATACGTCTGACCACCATAGTTTAGTCCTGATGTGCAGGAGGCGCCTTGCATGGTCGCCTCTGGCATCAGTATATGAATGTGCATGTGAATTGGTGATAACATATAGTATACAGCGATTTGAGGAGTCGGAAGACTAGAAAGGCGCTATATAAATGTCCTTCACCATTCCCAGGTATCGGCCATGTCCATTTGGTTTTGCACAAATGGAAATACCGAAATATGCAAAACCCATTCATTGTACTTGTCTGTGTCAAAATATTCTCTGAAACCTTGCCAATACTCATCAAGTACCAACCGAAAGAAGATTAAAATCGCATGAATAATAGGCACATCCAGAAAGTGCTGCCATTTAGCATGTCGCATTTTATACAAATCGGCCGGACCGTGGTCTTTTTTAATTGATGTATGTTTAGAGAATTCCTCCTGGTTTATTAATGCTCCAAATAACACAAAATCAAATAAGTTGTTGCATGATACCCTCGAGAGTGTCTGTTCCTTCAAATCCAGTCTTCATGGGTCTTAAGAGGCTGGCCCTTATCTGAGCTTGCATATTCTACTATGGGTTTGACCCTCGGGCATGGAGCTCAAGACTTTTAGACCCTCTTTACACCTTGTATTAAAATGCATCTCATCTCCAGGAATGTATTTAGATATGACTGAACCTGATTACATTTACACCTGGTATTATATGTGTCCACTTGTTTTAAATGGCTGAGAGGAAGCCTCAGGAGGCTGCATTACGCGCAGGCTTTGCAGAGCTGGAGAGCTGGTGCGTAATGAGGGACACATCAGCCTCAATCCATCAGCCTCAATCCACTGCCTTTTAGGGGGAGTGGGCCCGCAAACGGGACTTTGAGGTACGTCTACACCAGCATACATGGATGGATGAGATGCTGAGCGCGTACATGTGGATGGAAAAAGCAAATGCATTTACTCTTCAAAGTTGTCATGATGCAACCCTGTGTGGGTGTGAATATGAACTAGTTTAGTCCTGATGGGCAGGTGGCACTTTGCATGGTAGCCCTGGCCATCAGTGTATGAGCGTGTGAATGGGTGACTAACATGTAGTGTAAAAGCAATTTTAGTGGTTCGAAGACTAGAAAGACGATTTACAATTGCAAGTTAATTTACCATCCGTTTACCATCATCTGGCAAACAGACAGACAAGCTAATTTTACCAGTGCTCCCTAACGCTGAAGAGACAGCAAGTGCTATTGCTGACGGTGGCAGGGGAGCCATACCAGTTATGGCTCTGCATTATGTGTACCTAATGTATATTTATGTCAGTCTATGTATAAAGAGCTTTATTTTTAAGGACGGTTTTTGTCATTTTTAAATGAACAATTAATAATCTTGTGGTATTAGACAAAATAGCATATTCTAGGTTCTATCTAAATACTTTACAAGATATGAAAAAAGTATTTGATTTCATGTGTGTGTATATATATATATATATATATATATATATATATATATATATATATATATATATATATATATATATATATATATATATATATATATATATATATATATATATATATTTCTGTATGTATTCTTGTGGAATCATTTATATACAAATCACAAAATATTAGTAAATCCCTTTGTGTCCATTCATTAATATCAAGACTGATCTGACCCTATACTTTACACTCTGTCAACATTCACCCAGTGAATGACAGAGACTGCCATGAAGGGGCCTCTGTAAATCGTAATGCTCTTTCGTGCACATTCACCTTTGGGTTGAGTATCTTGTATCTTTCCCATTGACACTTTCACATTCGGAGTGGAGGAGCCGGGGATTAGTGGGCGACCCATTCTACCACTGAGCCACAGTCACTTCTATTACCTCTGCTAACATTACTGAAATCCAAATTTCAGCATTATGAGTTCTAATGTGTTATTTCTTGCCTTGTTCAGATGCACCACCCAATCCAGATGAAGCCAGCTGACAGTGAGAAAAACAATGGTAAGGATTTTCTAGCATTTTCATCTGTGTTCTCTGTCCTTTGATACCAGCAAGCAACTATGTTATTCCCATTCTAATGACTTGGCTAAAAAAGCCTATTGCTTTAAAAGAATTTCGAATTATATAATTTGTTCAAAGTAATTAGATTGGTGAGGCTGTTGAATGACACTATTAAGTACAACTGCAACTGTTGAAATATCAAGTGTGCACTGTACAGGTGACTTAATGACTAGAGATTTGTGGAACAGTTGTGACTAGTTAGGTAGGTACATGATACATGAGGATTCATATGACATTTATGCTGGGAAGTCATTCAATCCGTTCCCCAGCGATGACAGGTAACAAAAAAATTAACAAGGAATAATCTCTATTTTTAAAATGTCTGTTTTTCATTTGTACTCCTTTTGTTCATCTGAACTGTGTCCATATGAATGTGGATACATCACAAAACTGTCTGTCTAGTGGGGTTCCTTCCACATGCTAAAAGACAAACCCAACAAAGAAATGGTTACATTGTCTTTTTCTCTTAGTTTTTCTCCCCCACTCTACAACTCAGGACCGACCATTTTTAATGTAGCCACTCTAAAGAGCTGCATTATCCAAATAACCACGGAAGTGTGGACAGGACTTTAAAAATGTCAATGCTGTTGAGAAAACTAAATGAGTCTCACAGAAGGAGAAGTGGGGATTTAGTCCCCCATCACTTACGTTTGAATCACATTACTGTAGGAAGGGATCTTTTAATTAATGGCCATTTTGAACATGAGGAATGATTACAGCTGTTTCAGGTTTATATGGGTACCTGACTTTAGTTTTAAGCCAAACTTAAAAAGTTGTGAACCCATCGTTTAAGTGCCACAGAGCTCAGCTGTTACAAGATTCCAAACTTAACTCATGTCGCTTCGATGACATGAGTTGCAAAAGAGCTAAAATTACACACATGTGCATGTTGATTGTTACAGTAAACAATTTACCTTGACACAGAGCAGGTGTGTTTGATGTAGTGTTGTATTGTCTTGAATACAGCAGTCGAGGACAGGAAGCTGTTCATTGGAATGATCTCCAAGAAGTGTAACGAGAACGACATCCGAATGATGTTCTCACCGTACGGACAGATAGAGGAGTGCCGGATCCTTCGAGGCCCTGATGGACTCAGTCGTGGTAATCCATATTCTGTTCTCATACACACAGAGTTGGGGGTAGAGGGAGAGAGCCTATGAGAGGGCTATGTTTAGTAGCCCTTAAATTCTATATTCTATTATATATTCTATATTAAATTGTATGTGTGGTCCTGTTGTTTCCAAATCATAAAAACCCAACAAAGAAGATAAGAGAAAATAATATGCAAACATCTTTAAGGTGCCACACAACAAAAATAAAAATAAATTGCTATGGACACATTTCCACTATAATGTCCAGCCTAAGGGTTACACAGAAATCCCACAGGATGAACTGGAAAGATTGGTTTGGCTGAATGCTGATCAATCTCTGCATTTTATTTTATTTTATTAAAAACACATTTTCCTTGTTGGAAACTGTTTCACAGTCATCTGCTGGCAATCCCTAATTGTGTCAGGATATTAAGGATATGTCTTTGATCTTCACTTTTGAATCTCAATATAAATGAATGAATACAGAGTTATGTTATATCAATGACTCTTCACAAAAATATTTTTCAATGCCCACCAATTACATGAGCGCACCACCACGAGGATATCTTAGTTTAGGTTAGAGACGGGAGGAAAACGAAAGAAGGAAACATTGTTTGTTTGTCAGTTGATATTTGGGACTTTGCCATGAGTGCTATAGTGCTGCCTCCCTCAACTTTGACTGAAACTAAAGGGAAATGTCAGATACAGTATGAAAAACACAAATATTACCTGGAAAACTATTAGCGCTAATGTTACCCAACATTTGCTAACAGTGCATACAAAAACAGTCCCAATAAAACGGTCAGCTCACTTATTTGTCACAGGATGAATATTCAGACTATAAATTAGATAAAGGGGGTGGGGGGTTTACAAGGCTTGCCGTTTTACAAGGCAAGCCCGTAAATGAAGAAAACTCAAAGAACAGCTCTCCGGCACAGGAACAAGATGGCGGCTAACGCTAACTCAGCCAGACGGCACGGCAAGTTACTGAAGGTTCTAGAAGAAATACGGGACTTTCTCAAAGACGCAAAAACTCAGCTAAATGATATTTCTTCCGAGCTGGCCAACGGTAACCAAAAAATAGCAGAGGCAGAGACATAATAGATAATACAAGTGATGGATCAACAGGAAAACACTTGACCAAGAAGGGAGATCACGTCAAGAGAATTTACGGATAGGGGTCATCTATGATGGAGACACTAGTGCCACGATTAGTCAGAGACTTGCCACTAGTATTCAGAGATGTGCCACTACTCGTCAGGGAAGTGCCAGTAGTTGTCACCCCCAAAGCTCTGGGTTGGGTCAGGTTCAGGTTTGGTTACTTTCAAATGTACCTTGGTATGAAATGTCTATCTTTCTATCTGACTGTCTGCGCTTATGTGTGCCATGTGTTTCCCAAATGTAGCAAAACCAGACAGATCCAGCTGTTTGGGGTCTTGGGTATGGGCCAGGTTTGTTCCAACACGCGTTAGAGCACAGAGACCGGACAGAAAAACACAACAATATATTTTTTTTTTTAAAGTACACAGTATACAACAGCCCCAGGCTAATACAGGAACACACACGGTTAAAACAACTTCTCTGTTGGATAAAGGCTCTGAGATGTTTCCTCAGAGAAATCTTCATGAGTTCCATTGTGTTTTTCTCTTTTAGGTTGTGCATTTGTGACATTTACAGCTCGACAAATGGCCCAGTCAGCCATCAAATCCATGCACCAGTCCCAAACCATGGAGGTGAACTTCGAATTTACACTTAAAATATGTGATGTTTTAAAATTATGACCCTGATTTTAAGATTGTTGGATTATAGTGCTTTAAAAAAAACAACGTTATTATTTAATTTTCTCCTTAGTTTAAAGTGAATGACATTGTCATCCTTATTTACAGTATATCTGTACACCAAGCTGTCAGTGTAATAAACATGTATTGTCTGTGTTTAGGGCTGTTCCTCGCCTATTGTGGTGAAGTTTGCAGACACTCAGAAGGACAAGGAGCAGAAGCGTATGGCCCAACAGCTGCAGCAGCAGATGCAGCAGCTCAGTGCTGCTTCCATGTGGGGAAATCTCACTGGGCTTAACAGCCTGGGGCCACAGTACCTAGCAGTGAGTATCTGTTTATAGGGCCTGTGTGTGTTTATGCTAAATTAAATGGTTAGCCTGTTCACAAAGCAGTTTCCCCAGTTTATACTGTCACTTCCACTTTAGCATGCTGTTTCTCATATCTCCTGGCTTTAGCTCTACTTACAGTTGCTGCAGCAGTCAGCCTCAACGGGGAATGTACTCAACAACCTGCACCCTGTTTCAGGTACGCACACACACACACACTCACACATAGACACACCTTAACAGGCATTCCAACATGAAATATCATGCAGTCATGTATGTTTCAGATCTGAATTTGTGTATCTGTATTTTTGGCTGAAAAATAATCAAACTCATAGCTTTTAAGTTTGGAAAAGGTTCATGTCATCCCTCTGAATCCAATGTCTCAAATCCATACTGCCAGCCAACTTCACACATGTACTGTTTTATATACAATAGTGGTCAGAGGACGAGGTGGGTGCAGTCTTGAACTTAACCGTGTGTATGTCTGTCAGGTCTTAATGCCATGCAGAACCTGGCTGCTTTAGCAGCAGCAGCAACTGCCACACAGGCCACGCCCACAGGCTCCAGCGCCATGACAACATCTAGTAGCCCACTCAGTGCACTAACAAGCTCAGGTAAAAAAAATGACAACTACAGTACTGTTTCATAGCCAAACTACATGCAGGAGGGCTTAGTGGTATGGTGACATCCTGAGTCAGTCTCTCATGGTTAAACACTTGTACATTGATCAACTATATAATGTACATGTGTATATATAACCATATATCAACTAAATAATATATAAATAATTGATAAAAACTGCCATATAAACTATTGAAAAAGCTGCCAGGCATCGACAACAATTTCTTATCAAACATTCATTCAAATTCTTCATTCCTATTCCTATTTGATGATTCCTAGTGATAGACACTTGTTGCTTTGTCTAATGTTTTCCAGTTGAGTATATCACAACATTGACCCTAAATGTTCCCCGAGCAGGCTCCTCCCCCACCTCCAGCAGCAACTCCTCAGTGAACCCCATGGCTTCTTTGGGGGCCCTGCAGTCTCTAGCTGCTAGTGCTGGAGCTGGCCTCAACATAGGCTCCCTGGCAGGTACTAACCCTGAGCTGGACCTGTACATTTCCACTGATAAGATTACTGTTAGGCAGTATACTTGGTGTAAATCTTTGTCGTAAAGATTTTACAGAGCAGACAAGGTTGTCTTGTGAATCTAATGTACTGTGTTGATGTTAGCTGCCTGTAACTGCCATCTGCCATTGGGCAACACCAAAAACACATACAGAGCTGCGGTGACTATTCAACATCAGTGTGAGTGATGAGATCTTACCTTTCCACTCCTGTATCTGTGATGCAGGCATGGCAGCACTGAATGGCAGCCTTGGCTCCGGAGGCCTGTCCAACGGATCAGGAAACACCATGGAGGCACTGAGCCAGGCCTACTCGGGCATCCAGCAGTATGCTGCTGCTGCCCTCCCCAGCCTGTACAACCAGAGCCTGCTGTCTCAGCAGAGCGTCTCAGCTGCAGGCAGCCAAAAGGAAGGTGGGTTCTATGGGCTGAGATCAGGGAAAAAAGGAGATGACATGGGGACAGTTCAGATGAAATTACGTTAAAGGGCAGGAGGAGCTGGGGGATATTTACTATACATGCTTCTAAGTGTTCCTTTCTTCAGGAATCAAATTTACCAAACACTACATGCCAAGTCTCTTAATTGCATCCAAGTTTTCCTCACATGAGTCCTTTCCTTGTGCCTTATATAAGAAACCATGCGAGGAGAGAGGAAAGCAGAAAATGTGTTTTTAGAGAAATGAGACGTCCTTTCCTCTGAAGCGTCACCTTAACTATTAATGATGATCACAGCTGTATCCAAGTTACATTAGGACTTAAACTGTAGCCTGTTACTTGTTTAACACCTGCACATGAAAAACAAACTGCATTCTGTATTTACACTGTGTCCTGCTTAAATGCACAGGAATCATTTCTGCGTCTTTTTTTTTTAATTATTTAATAACCCAGAATATGATTATGATGTATTTCAAACACTGGGAATAATTTATTAGGCTGTGTGTTAAGGGGAAAATTTAAATTATGTAATTCAGATAAACCTAACACTCCTCACACGACTGAATAGAAATCAAGGTAAATTATGTAAAAAGGAATTCTGGCTGACACACAGGCAGTCTCTCCCTGCTCTCTGTGACTTTATTTTGAGCCATAATGAAAATTAATGGGAGAAAAGAACATGGTCGAGCTTGGTCGAGATGTTTGTGTGCTGTGTCTTGACCTTCTGCTAAGAATTCTTTCTTGTTTTAAATCTGCTGCGTCAGCGAGCAACAATCGCAGCTCCGGTAAGACGTTACCACCTTCTCTTTGAAATAAGGTCTGATACACCGTTTACACTTTAAAACAAGCTCCAGTCCAGAACTGAAGGCTTGTCCTGGTTTGTGTGTTAGCCCTACTATATACTATACTATGTCTACTCTGTAAAAATGCATAATAATTGACGTCTCGTATAATACTACAGCGCCCCACAGGGGTCATTTGGTGGAAACAATGTACATATTGAGATTCAGATTGGCAGACCGTGCGCACAGCTTCAATTTTGTAACTACATACATAATCTGTATCGAGAAATTAACTTTTTCTATTCGCTGCCAATCACTCCAGATTATTTTGCCTCCACGCTGCCAACAGCCAGAGGTCTGTCTGTCCGGTTTTGTGAACGCTATATCTCAGGTACATCTTAAGGGAATTGCTCCAACTTTGATGCAAACGTCCACTTGTACTCAAGGTTGATCTGATTAGAATCTGGTGGTCAAATGTCACTGTGACCTTACAAACAGGCCTGTCCCTAACTGAGTGAGCGATGAAGTTACACAATTGGTTGGTCGAGTACATCTAACAAACCTCGACTTCATTCATCAAAGTTACTGGTAATTGAATTCTGTGACTACTTTATTATCAAGGTACGAAAAGGTTAGTCCAGCCCATTACTTTTTTTAACCAAAGCGGTCCAAAGACCTGCGAAGGTCAGGGAAATGAGTCCACTAACGTATTAAGAAGCAGCGTGACGTTGGACGAGGGCGCTGGTGGACACAGGTTTAGTCTCACTGCGACAACTTCACTGCTGCGTAGTATTTTTTGATGCACGCCAGATGTAATGAATAAAATGCAGAGGAGGAAAATTTAACTAAGAGTGTCCTTCTCCGCTGTAAATCCCTTCTCCGCTGTAAATCATCTGTTTGATGATTTTTTGTTTGAGCATTAAAATGTAACCACGGTTATACAATCAGAAAGTCACTTTTTTTCTCTCATTCTAAACTCTTCTAACGCTCAGCAGAGTCTGTAATGTAACACTTACAGTTTTCATAGTTGTCAGCATACGAAACAATAAAAGATGAGAAACAGTAGTTTATGTAGAAAATCTGCTCAGTAACAAAAACATTAGCAGCCACTATTAGGAACTGTACTGTGTCCATGTTTTACAGATGATTTATTCCCCATTTAATTCTTCAGACCATTATTGCCTATGTTTATTCTGTAAAATATTTGTCAAATTACAGATTATCTGTTTGATACCCTTTCAAATATGGTAGAGATTATTGTATAGTTCTATAAAGTTTGACTGTGAATCATTATATCATGTTATCATGGTTGGGCTGTTTTATTTGTAACCTTCTACATGAAATCAAATGAGTCAAAATTTGTATTTAACTTTGTTTATTTATGTTGTCTTTTTTTTGGCAAAAGAATTCCACTCATAATTCTGAGTTTAGGGAGGTGGAGAAAGAATATGTCACTGTATAAAATTATCGAAGAGATGCTAGATTATTTACGCAATATTATGTGTGTATGATTAAAATCTATATTTATTTATATATGGATACACAAATGAATCGCATCCAAGTGACTATGCAACGGTCCGAGCTTGTGACGTTGTATTGAATATCGTGAGAAGATGGTCCCGGCAAACACAGGACTTTCAACCAGGAGACCGTTGTTCGAAGCCTCGTTTCCCAAAGTGTTGCTGACATTTTTCCCAACTACGTGGTTTTGTAGCTTAAAAAATGCACAATTTGCGAGACTGTGTTGTCAGAGGGTGGCAGCCACGTCTCCTTGTGGGTCATGAGTGTTGACTTAGGGGTCTATATGTTGTTTTACAGAAAATTCCTGCATATCTTACCTTTTTAACATCGTGGTTATCGTCAAGACGGGTATATTGTGACAGACACGGATGGTTTAGCAGTCCGTGTGCTCAGTTTACCAATCTGCATGCACGGATCAAACTGTTCACTCAGTTTATTAATCCGCTCACACAGATGTCCACATCACTTGTTAACTTCTTGAGCCATGGGGGGAAGAATCACATGAATTTGTGCAAATTTGACTGTTTTAATGTTTGATTGGTAAAACAGATTTATTAATTGGCAGGTCCAGAAGGTGCCAACCTGTTCATTTACCACCTGCCCCAGGAATTTGGAGACCAGGACCTGCTCCAGATGTTCATGCCCTTTGGAAATGTCATCTCTGCTAAAGTCTTCATTGACAAACAGACAAACCTCAGCAAGTGTTTTGGTGAGTTCAAGCAAGCCACTATTTAGAAGCCGTATTATGATCAATTAAATATTTAAATCAGGTCCCCCATAATCTTATTGTATAAACTTTCAAGTTGGAAAGTATTCATGTACTCGGTATCAGGTGTTCATGTTCATTAATCACATTACTATAATTACAGCTGTTATTATCATTATTATTATTCTATTATATCCACTGCTGCTGTTATTGTTGTCATACTTTTTCCATTATTATTCTGTTATTATTAGTGCTACTACTGCTATAACTACGCTCATATGAATAATGTATTTAATATGCATTGAATGTGTTGTAACTCTGCTCAATATCACAGGTAACAGGCTTCAGCAATCTTAAGCTAGACAAACTTATTATGTTTCCAGTCCCATATTCCTTTTTTTTTTGTTTCCCCCGACAATGTTCCTGTGTTGAGACCATTTCAATAACTCTGATGTATGAAGCATCATACTGTATTAGGATCAACTAAAGCTAGGATACATTTTTGCACACAACAAGGTCTGTGGATTTTGTCCTCTAAAGTAATCGGAGCACACAAGGCCAAATGTGACTACTTTCTGACGAGTAATATAACAATTCAAAGGCTATCTTTTAGACATGAGTCAAGTGCAATGCTCACTCCACATTAAATGCACCAGGGCTACACAACATCACCTCCAGCAAACTTTGCATAAGCAATGAGGGCAAAACAACATCACTGATTGTTTTAACCACATATTTTTAGGTCTGACTCAGATTCTGTGTTTTTGTGTTTTTAGCTGTCAGCATGTCCCCCTAACAAGCCTGTTTGTAGCCGTGACCCACTATCTTATCTTCACTTGTGTTGAGCGAGCTATTCGGAACTTGTAGTGAGCTACAAGTTACCAGTTACTCTTCACTTCTGGTATAAACTTTTTTGTGCAATTATAGGGGAGGAAATATGAAGTCATTGTGAATAATTCATCTGTTGCATTTCTCCCCCAGGCTTTGTGAGCTATGACAACCCTGTGTCATCCCAGGCAGCCATCCAGTCAATGAATGGGTTCCAAATCGGTATGAAGAGGCTGAAGGTGCAGCTTAAGCGCTCAAAGAATGACAGCAAGCCTTACTGAAGGTGCTGAGGCACCGCAGACTTGGTTAGGCAGGGTGGTGTTATGGTAAGTTGAGTATGAATAACCCAGACCGGTCCACTCAGAAACCTATCTATGCATTACAGGGTGATGTCTGCTGTGCTGCCTCTACTGGTCATTATACCGTGTCCAGGCAACAAGTCACATGAAGCTACGTGCAAGAGTTTTCAGGCTGGACTGGGTTCTCCCTGTGTTATGTTGTGGTTCATGCACTTTGTTTTCCTTTTGAAACAAATGAGAGAAACAGGTGTATTTTCATTTAAGTTGAAATGTTATCAGTTTGCTGTGTACTGTGTGCTGTGTACATAATACACAAATGAGTTGATTGTTAGTATATGTTGCACATTGACAGTCAGGTGAGATAGGTGCCAAATCGATCTCTTTCTACTTCCTGTTCCTCTTACCCCCCTCTTCCACTCAGACACAGCATAGCGCTCCTGAAAAAAGACAGTAGATAGAGCCGCCACGTTTGTTTAGTAAACCAAAATTATGAATAGGTTTTCTTTTACGTTATCACAAACCAAAATGGGTGGGCTTCCCCTACATTTGTATTCAATATCTGTATTATCCTTTGAAACAGGTATTGTATGTGATATACACAGAAATGAGTTGTCAGGTTCAAAGTAAGGTACGGCACAGAAGCTTCCATCATGCATAAGGAGGAGCTCCACTTCAACATGCACATGCCATTCATACATGTGTCCTTGATCTCTGTTTGTACACTGTGTTTGTGTTGTGCAGGCAGACTCTAGATCAGTGGCTGTTGTGGCGTTAGATTAAGCTTGTTCCTGTTCTGTGGGGTTTCCACTGAACCCGTAACAGTTGCTCTGTTAGCTCTTCTTTCCTGAGCTCTGGGGTCTGACAGGACTGCCCCCTGTTACTGCGTTCCATCTGAGGATGACATTCATGCATGTTATGGACAATGGAATTGCATATAGCTCAAAGTGCTTGACACTACATGCTAACATTCACTCATTGACACATTAATACACTGATATTAGAGGGCGCCATACAAGGTGTCAAGCTGCGCATGAGGATCTACTAATTCTAATTCCCATGTGGCCTCTGGTGGATGGCGACACATTTGCATGTGGGTTGTGTTGATTTCAGACATTGGCTGGAATTCATTTCTGAATGACATGGATATAATACCTTTGTCAAGTAGTCGGCTCATTGCATTTACTCTGTTTTTCTTTATCAGGGGGAAAAACTGATGCAGTTGAAATTGCATGTAAATATAGACTTTTCTCGAGGACTGAACACAACATGTTTTAGTGGCGCTCCTCCTGTGCTGTTGCACTCTGAGTGACAGGTCAGAGGTTCCACATCCCTCAGTTACTGTCCTACTAGCTAATCGATGGAGGGCTACACCACTGTGTCTCTCACTGAATCCCTTCTGTGATTGGATAATTCATATAAATGTCAAATTGCTCAAGGCAACGTGTTAGTTGCTGAGACTGGCAAGACATGTTTTTTTTGTTTTTTTTAAGTAGGAACCGAGACAATTGTCAAGATGTATATTTAAACTATTATGCCTTTTCTATTTTTATATAGGTTTTATACTTCCCCTGTGTGTTGGGGAACTATTTATTGCCTTAATTATTTATCTGAATTGAAATTATTTTGAAAGACAAATGTAAAGTCCAACAATTCCATTTGATCTCCTGGTGTGTGTGCTCTCCTTGCCTGTTTTGTTTTGTTTCCTTTTGGTGATGTGTACTTTGTGTCATTGTGGCATGGACTGTGTGTGTAGGATCCATCAGTGCTGCTACAGACTTAGAACCCCCTTTGTCATACATGCCTTCATCCAAATAAAATATACATTTTCCAAAAACACAAGAAGCATAATTTATTCTAAAAATGAATTCCAACATGTTTCTGTGGGTCCTGTCTTTCTATGTGCACAAATAGTGATCTTGTGTGTTTTACATCAGGCAAAGTCCTGGACAAATTATCTAGTACCTCGCAGTACTACTAGTTTTGAAAGTCACCATGTTTTGTGTAATTTGTCCCATTTACTCACTATTATGTCAGCACTGGAACTTGTTTGGTATATTGTGTACATACTCTATATTGTATACCAAAGAGTGAATATGCATCAGGGACTTTGTAGTCACAGCTGATCAGATGTTGACATTTAAGAACACACACACACACACCTCCAGGCCTGGTGTGACGTGCATGTTGTCACGGGTTCTGTGCAGGCTTTTTATATCGGCTGTCCTGTGTGTGTTGCTGTTGTCATCCACCTCTGTTCCTGGTAGCATGTGGTTCATCCTCACGGTGTCCCTGCTACTGACTGTTGAGTGTTTACACTGTAATTACACACACACACACACACACACACACACACACACACACACACACACACACACACACACACACAGAGCTGATCATTCTTGGTTTCTTTTTCTGTCTGTGTTCCTTTGTGGTTTAACCTAGGTTTGTCTCCCTGTTGCATTTGTCTTTTTGTTTTTTCTAGATCTCTTCCTGTTTGCCCTAGCATGTTGATGTGGCATCACAGTTCATCGTCCAGTCCTTGTCTTCTGCGCTTCTCCGATGCTCCCAATTTCACCATTGACCTTGTGTTTGGCATTAGTTACCAGGAGGTTTTGTTGTTTACCATAATTCCTCTGTGCTTGCAACAGAGGCACTAGGAAGACTCCCCTTGAACATGTTTGAAATTTACATTCAAATTATTATGAAAAGAGAGAATCTATTTTTATAGAACAGACTTGCATAACCACTAGATTTTTTGCAAAGTTCATTTGACACAAGTCTGACCTTTGACTTTGTTTTTATCTGGTTGTGGAGCAGTCCTCCCAGTGCCTCTGGGTTTTTTGTGTTCTGTGTTAAAGCAGCTAATCTGTCTAATTAGAATCACTCATCAAGCACCTTAGTGATCATGTGTTAGATATTTCTATAATGCGAGGCTAGCTAAGGGATCATCTGTGGGAGTTCCCATTTAAGTGCTGTTATAAGGAGGTCACATATGTCAGTGTAAACATTCATTTTTACTTGTAGCCTGTTGACTGACCACTGCAAGCACAGGCTGCTGTTGTGCTCTTTGTTTTTGTGGAGTCGGACATAATCCACTGAGGGAGACTTTTGTCATAGGTTGCTATGCATGTGGGTTCTTTTTTATTTTTACTTAACTGCACTGAGATTCTTGGCAAAATGTGATTTTATTTGTTAAGTTAAATGATTAATAAACTGGTGTCAAATGTTTTGCACAATCAGTATTTGATTGGACTTGCTTTACTGGTCTGACTAGTTGTAGGAGCAGAGGCAGGTTGTTGTGGCATCGTATGCACAAGTTTCAACATTGCTATGCCACCAGTTTATGAAAATCTTCAAATGCTCGATGAAGTTGAGCATTGAGACACTTTGTTATTTTAGCTCTTCCATCATGTCTGTTTGGCAGTTATGCGAGTGATGTTTAGTTAAAGCAGGGCAAAGATTTGTTAAGTCATTCAGCTCTCACAACTGCATCACAAAACAGTGGCCATACCTCATCATATACAGTCAAGTGTTTGAATGTTAGTCGCATAGTTGAAACCTGTCAGATGTCTAAGCAAGTTGACTTTTCTTGCTGTCTGGAAGATGGGAAAACTACAGAGACTTGGAAAGGATACAAACATAATACAAATGAGGATGTGTGCGCGCTGAGGAACGTTAGTGTTTTCTAAAGACATATTGGGCTTGTGTTCCTCCAAGAGCAAGACGTCCCCACACAAAAAAATAACCATCACTAAAATGTATCCATGGTCGTCTTCTTTTTTGTGATGACATGACAAACGGGAGTAGATGTATTTTCTATCGAGCTCCCACTGCAGCAAGACCGAACAATCATCTGGTTAATTTAAGTGAATTTTCCTGTCCTGTAATATATTGGGTAAAGTATACAACTACAGTACACACGCTGAACCCTGTTCATGGGAGCGGAACACAAACCAATCGAGCCTTTTTAAGTATTTCTGTGAAGTTGCCTTTTGTTCCGTTGCATTGAAGTACATGCATGTTTTTATTTTAGAGTGGGATCTGTCGCTCGTGTGTTTTGGATTGTTTTAAGCTTTGGATTTCTGCCCCACAATAAACTGCAGTGCAGTCCAGCGACAATATCTCTGAGACGCCTATGTGATCCCTGTTGTTTGGTTTCTGTACAAATAAAATGTTTGAGAAACCTTTTCTGTGAGAACTCCATCAATGAACACAAACTTCATTTAATTAATTCACTGAAATGTCAGAAAGTGTTGACACGCAACGAGTCTGTATGTCAAACCCTCTGAGAATTACACAAATAATTGTAATGATAAGTTTGTGGGTGGTACGTTCCACTTGCTAGCCTTTTCCGTAGCTTTTAACTGCATCTCAGTCTTTATTAGCAGATGGAGTTAGTCAAGGATGTGTTGGCAAACGTTTTGAGCCAAGGGTAATACAGCCATAATGTTCTATACAGGCTCTTGTATTTGTGACAATAGCCAACAATGTTAATGCCATCTGCACCCAGCTAGCTAAATGAGTGTAGCAAGGCGGTCTACGATGTCTCCAAATTTCCACCAAATTATGCATTGAAATAGTAAAATGGAGAATGTGTGATGCGTTGAATTTCTTTTTACTTTTTACTATTGTTCTCAATGTAGAAAGGCATTCAGATGGCCCTGTGTAATGTTATCTGTGTGACATCAGACAGCACAAGTGTCATGTCTGTGGCTACAAATAAGGATAAATACTAGTGATGGCGAGATGAAGCTTCCTGAAGCATTAAAGCTTTCCATCCAATTGGTTCGCTCATGTGCCGAAGCTACATGGGGCTTCATTTGCTCTACTGCGCCACCAAGTAAATACATGTAAAACATGTAAAACATGTAATACATGTAATTACATGTAATACATGTAAAACAGGCAGAGTGATCATAACGACACCATGGCTTTGGTGTGTGAAGCTTTAAATTGAATAAATTATGTTTGTGACGCCAATACATCAATTATTAACTTATTATTATTGTGTCTATCTTTATGATATAATGGCGGGGTCAAAATCAAAACTCGAAACAAATTGGGAGAGGGTTGTGATGTGACTGGGTCAGTGGTTAGAATATCCGACTTTCAGTCAGAGCATCGGTGTTTCGAGCCTCGGCTCTGCTAGTCCATGTTGATGAGTACAATTCTTTAAGTAAAAATAAGAACTTTTCCACAGTGCTGGGCTTTTTGAGACTATTTCGCCTGCTTTATAAAATACCCTTTCACGGACACACATGAAGCTGGTACAGAGAGGAAGGGGTAAATCCATTGAGTTTCGCTGCCCCTTATATTTCAATTCGCACGGCAAACACACAAACCATTTTCTGAATCAGTCACGTGGTGCGGGCGGCTCGCGAGGCTTCGAACGTCACCACATACGTCATCGAGACAAGCCTCGATACGCACTTCACCAAAATCTACCTGGATTACTCGACACGCGCATCGAAGCCTCGACACGAAAGGACACATCACTAATAAATACATGTGTTCCAAGTTCGAAACATTTGTCCTGTGAAAAGGGTCCTCTACTCAGCCAAAAGCTTACAGAGGACCGGTGTACAGAACTGACACGTCATGCATGGACAGCATGATACAGACGGACAGACATGACACGCACAGACGGACAATAATAATAATAATAATTGAACTATAAACTGTGGATGGATGAATAACTCTATTCCACTAAATACTATAGTAATGGTGTTGGTAATGAGGTACAAACTATATTTATATATACGTTTTTTGGGGGGGAGGGGCGGGCTGTATGGAAACCCGTTTCCATACAAAATAAAGTCATGAGATAATTATGACCTCATAATTTCGACTTTATTATCTCATAACTATGACTTTATCTCATAATTATGACTTTACCTCATGACTTTTTTTATGGTGGAAACGGGCTTCCATATTTCTGACACCTGAAAACCCAAAACAACAGCTACCATGCAAGGTGCCCAATCAGGACCCTAAAGTAATTCAATTCTTATAGGTGAGATGCCAAATCTCTTATTTGTCATTTCCTCCTTCCATGGTTTCCTTGCGTATCTTTGCATCCCTGGTAGGAGAGACTAATACTTGATTGTTTATTTACAGGGCTTGCACAAAGGCAATCAAGTAGTCCATTAATATGATATATAGATTTACAGAAAGTATCTATCTAAAATAACGTTTCTTATGTATTAGTATTCTTACACACAATGATCAATAAATTGTGGTAAGATACATTATACTACATTGTCTAGTATTATTTATATATTTTCCTCAAGAATGTGATCATTCTAAAAAAACTGTGTGACGCTGTGGAACTCTGATGTAAATAAAGATTTGAAGAAAAAAAAAGCACTTCCGGTTCAACGCTACATTAATCCGAGTGAGCGATTGTACGGACGTGCTATAAACGTCTGGATTAAAGAAGACTCGAGATTATAATACGATACCCGAGACACCCAGGCGACAACATGGCGACCACCATCAGCACTCAGCGGGGACAGGTAACGTGACGCAGCGCTCTGCGTTAGCTAGCTAGCTACTACTGTGAGGGTCCTGCCAGCCAGCTGGGCGGAACTAGCCTCCCTGCAGTTTACCACCGTCTGATAATAACAAACTTCTGTATTAGCAACCAGGACACGGACAACACGGACAACTACCGACAAATAACCCGCCCCGGTATAACGTGTGTTCGGTTAACCAGGGTGATAGTCTGGGTTTCTCGTTAATGTCAATAAACCGCTACAGCAGCTCGTGCATGGATTACGTTGGCAATTAAAAACCCGGAACAGACACAGAGCAAAACTCTCGAGACAACGACAACAACAACAACAACAACAACGAGGAATACAAATTGTGTAACTACTGAGATTGTTGCCTGTAGCTAAAGTTATTGTCAGGGCAGGTAACGTGAGCCAAGAAGCCGCAAGTAGGCCTAAGTAATCCAAATATATACCAGAGTTACACTTCAAAGGGACCTACTGTAAGAGTGACTTGAGATGGGAGTATTTACACAAGTAACGTGCTGCCGTCGTCAATATGTTAGAACTGTGTTATTATTCCAGTATAGACATGTGGCCCCCGGGCACAGAGACCCACAGATCTGAGCCACCGCATCCAGTCGCTCCAATCACATGAGACACACACAGTGACCACATCATTTGTTTTTATCCCAATGAAAATGTCAATATGGGAAGACTCATTGCTGCTAATAATTGTGAGATAATGAGGTGATATTTCATCATGCATTTCCTATTAAATACAGATGAAGGCTGTCTGTGTATTGCTACATGAATAAAAGTATGCTGCGTTCTTCACATGCAGTTTGCTCCACACATTTATGTTATGCTGCAGCAGGCTCCATGAATGATTATGATGAGGTAATAATAATAAACATGTACATGATGGCAGAAAGCAAGAATTGCAGTTTTGAAGCATGATGTACTGTGTATTTATGTTATTACTAGTCAGCATTAACACAACAGACACACTTCCTGCAATGTGCTGACCTCAGGCCAGCATGGAACGTGAGGTTGCTTTATTTCATCGTGATACCCTGCTGTAGCTTAATCACCCAGTGAAATACAGTACATCATACTTGTTTCCACCTTAGTCCTGAGTCCTTGTGTTAATGGTTAATTTATCTTTTGTAAGATGCAAATATACTGTATGGGTCATTGATGATCTTTGGACAGCTGAAGATGTTTGTTCAGTCCTGTCTTTAGTGCACCAGCAGAGTCGTGTTTATAGCTTTTAATATGTGATGTAGTCACATGGATCATTTTTAACCCTAATTTCTTAAAAAGTGCAGTTATCAAGGTATAACAAGTCTTAACTGTTCATCTGTCTGATGTGTTTTTGGTCTTTGCATTGTCAGTCTAAATCCCTGTATTTATTCACGTGTGCCTTCAGGTGTTTATTGGGGAGCTTCCCCAGGAGTTCCTTCGGATCACTCCCACTCAGCAGCAACAGCAGGTCCAGCTGGACGCTCAGGCAGCCAGGCAGCTGCAGTTCGGAGGCCCAATAGGCACCGTAGGGCGACTCAGCATTACTGTGGTCCAGGTAAGCATATCTCCGAAACATTACTGTGTCTTATTTGAATATTTGTACCACTATGGATGATAATTTATCTACGATGTACACAACTCTCTCAGACACAAAACAAACCGACCCACACATATTTCTTAACTCACACAAGAGGAGGTATCATCGCACACAGACAATGTCAGAATCAGAATCCAAAACTTTTATTTATTGTTTATTTGCCAGGAATATTTACACAAACGAGGAATTTTTCTAGGCAGAAGGTGCATACATTAGACATGAGATGTTAGACGTTAGACAAACAACAATCAACGACAACAACAGTGCAATGATATTAAATCAAATATTAAATAAGTATAAGATAAAGTGCTCAGATAACGTTAATGTAAATGTGTGTTTAAGCTAGAGTGTATGTTAAGTGGCATGAGTGTTTAAATATTGTGTGCACGGGAAAAAATAGTCCGAAAAATAGTCCTGGGGGTGAAAAAATATTCCGAAAAATAGTCCGAAAATGTGACTCTCGAGATTCATTTTCACAGGTAAACGATGGTTCTAGGATTCTTGCGTTATGAAACTGATGTTATGCAACTTCGACTATGGCAAGTTTAACAGTAACAGTAGCCAAATTGAATGTACCACCTGAAACCACCTTGTTTGTTCGTCTGTACAGGCCAAGTTGGCTAAAAACTATGGAATGACTCGAATGGATCCATACTGTAGGATCCGACTGGGCTACGCAGTCTACGAAACACCAACCGCTCACAACGGAGCCAAGAACCCGCGCTGGAACAAGGTGATCCAGTCCACGGTACCTCCTGGGGTGGACTCCTTCTACCTGGAGATTTTTGATGAGGTGAGGAGGTGGAGAGGGTTGCACGGGCCAGACTTGTTGGTCTGTCAGATCCAGCTGAACTGCAGCACCTACACAGATAATTAGACAATTGTAAATTCAGTTCTCTCATTTCCTGCTGCAAATGACAAAAATAGGAACTGTTCTAGTTTTTCAAATTATTATTGTTCTAATCTACTATTTGGCTAATTGCTGAGGAAAATC
Source organism: Taurulus bubalis (assembly GCF_910589615.1). NCBI lineage: Eukaryota > Metazoa > Chordata > Actinopteri > Perciformes > Cottidae > Taurulus > Taurulus bubalis. Next base: position 2,576,643 of record NC_136592.1, read on the forward strand.
AGAAAATAAAGTAGTACATAAAGTACACCCATACTAAAGGTTATAGCCCACTGAGACTTATATATAAGCTATAAATTATACAAGCAGTTAAAATCCAAAAATACATTACAGTACTGGCCTTAATAAACTTCTGTGGGAATTGTTTTTCATAACTGATTAGAAATGTGTGTCTTATTTATAACTTCCGCTTATTTTTAAATTGTAAACCTGTCTACAAATGGGAAAACCACTTTCCCCCTTTTCATGTCATGGAAATGTCCGATGAAGTGTGGTGGTTGATAAAAGTCAGTTGTCCCTGTCAATGAGTATTACATCATTTTCATCTGGTTCCCTCTCAGAAGACAGCTGCCTTCATAACACCACTCATAGTTTAGTTGCTGGGCTGAAAGTAATTCATTAAATGTATTATTTTAACTGTAACAACTGTAGGTTGTATTTTTATATTTCCTTTTTTTTTTTTTAGTATTTCTTTTAAATCAGTAATTTCAATGTAACTTTCTTGCAAGTATATTACTGCGCTTCATTTAGCCTCCATCACAGAGTAAGATGTAAATGTACACAACGGGTGCAGCAGGTTTAGTTGTAGATACTGCCCCCTAGTGGTAGTTAGTGCATTTCTTCGAGCTACAGAAACTGGCTTTAAACTAAGCCACATCTTTTCTATGAACCACAGCTTCTGACAACATGGCATTCAGGTTTAAGGGACCAGCCCCTCCTCCTTTTTGCATGTGTGCATCGTGAGCATGTTGTTTCCATGTTGTTTCCATGTGTTTCCGTCCAGAGAGCGTTCTCCATGGACGACAGGATAGCATGGACCCACATTACCATCCCTGAAGGCCTGCGGGAGGGCAGTGTGGTGGATGAGTGGTTCAGCCTTAGTGGCAGGCAGGGCGACGACAAGGAGGGCATGATCAACCTGGTGATGACGTTTGCTGTAAGTAGATCCAGAGAGCCTGTCAGACAGACTCCTCTTGTCCTGTGAGGCAAAAAGACAGTCCAAAGGTTTTGTTGTCCGCATTGTTGTACTTTTTACAGCACTCCTTGGATCACTTCAAGACATTAATGTGCAATGCAACACTTTATCCTGTATGGAGGAAAAGCTTTGCTGCGCCGACAGGGGCAGTGATGCCAGGACTATTCACAATCAGGCAGGATGCCTGTTTGTGAATAGTCTGTTTGTCTGCATATTTTGAGAGAACACTCATCTAATCTGATCTGATCTACCTCACACTGGGCTAGTGTCTTGCAGGGTAAAGTACATCACTCTGAGTAGCACTAAGGAGTCACAGCTGTCAGATTGAGCTCATCAGAGCGAGGAGGACAAGCCGTCTGAGGCAACACATCCACCCAGCAACATTCCGTCTCCACGTGGCCCATCGAGTCCCACAGCGTTTGGTCTTTGTTAGGATATTGTCTGTGCAACGTGTAAAGTTCAGTATAGACATACACGGCCAAAACAAGAGTCGACAATTTTCTACAGTGACATCACCAGTGCGTTTCTGAAAAGTTCATGGATTTTTGACTTTAAGCTTTCGGAACGGTCACACCGAAAAGGGTGAAGTGCTCAGAAAAAGATTGCAATTGGTTCATAATGAACCGGAAATATTTTTACACTGAACAATCTTAAGTCTACTCTTAAATAAGGTGACCGTGTCTGCCTCCCGGACTGAAAGTGAAAGCTGGTTCCACAGAAGAGGAGCTTGATAACTGAAAGCTCTGCTCCCATCTTACTTTTTAAGACTCTGGGAACCACAAGTAGCCCTGCATTCAGTGAGCGCAGCTCACTAGTGGGGTAATATGGCACTATAAGATCCTTAAGATATGATGGTGCATCACAAGTTAAGGCTTGCAGCTTAATGTTGCAGCTGGTAAGGGTGGAGCGCATGTTTACTACTTTATTCATAATTAAGTTCTGGAGTGGCTTTAACACATAAGCAATTTAAATCTTAAAGCCAGGGGGGGCGAACTTGTTCTATGCCACAAACAAATCACTGCCGGGCTCTGTGTCTCTTATGTTCAATATACTGGTTTTATCCTTAATATACTGGTCTTATCCTATATTGTGGTGTGTATATGTATATATATGTATATGTATGTATATATGTATATATATATATATATATATATATATATATATATGTATATATATATATATATCTCTCCAGTTGATACGACCACGGTCAAAAGAGTAAGTCCTACATGTATTAAATGAGAAATCTAGGTCTCCAGAAGAATACATATTGATATAGCAATACAGAATGCCTGAAAGCCTTACTGTAATATATTCCATTATATTTTGAAATGTCACCAGTTGCCTACAATTTGAGTTTTCCCGTACATAAATGAAGACATGTCCACCATACATTGATGCAAAATTCACCAGAATCCGGAAACTGTAGTGACTGAGGCCCACACTGGGCAACCTCTAAATATACAATAAACAACCTCTAAATATAAGATGAACCGGGTCTTTAGCATCAATGCATCTGTGCAATAGTAGCTCGGTCTCAGGCCCATTCACATGAACTATAGCTATTAGCACATTTTACAACTTTTAGGACTGAATGATTTCAATTGGGTCTATATAAGTGTTTGAGCTGGGATGTTGATTTACCTGAAAATAATCATTCGCTGGGTTACAGACATCTCTGTTCCAATGTAAGTATATGGGAGTATATATTTTTGTGCCCGATGGCATCGCATGACTTACTCAGAAGTTGTAATTGACTCTTCATCTCTTTTGTCTTATGACAGTCCGTACCAGCAGGGATGATGAGTCAGCCTGTGGTCCTGATGCCCTCTGTGTATCAGCAAGGAGTCGGATATGTGCCCATTACAGGTCGGTCAGACACACACACACACACTCTGTCTGTGACAACATGTTTACATATTTTCTGTGGGTCTAGACGAGCTTAGGCTTGTAAACTACAAATGTGTAATTATGTGTCGCAATTGGATTTCTCCACGTTCATTTCCATATCTTGAATCCGCTACATTGATCTGGTTACATCAGCAGTGTGTGTCCTGTATTGCTAGGAGTGCCTACAGTCTACAACCAGGGCATGGTGCCCATGGCAATGCCAGCCGCCCTGCCAGCTGTTGGGGGTCAGGTGCAACTGTGCAGCGAGGAGGACCTGAAGGCCCTGCAGGACATGTTCCCCAACTTGGATCAAGAGGTGGTTCGCACAGTGCTGGACGCACAGCAGGGCAACAAGGACGCTGCTATAAACTCTCTGCTGCAGATGGCCGAGGAGCTCTAACTTGCAGAACACAAGTTTCCAGCGGACATAGCAACGACCGACACACACACACACACACACACACACACACACACACACACACACACACACACACACACACACACACACACACACACACACACACACACACACACACACACACACACACACACACAAAGCTTACTCCCTGGTCCCCACGGAGATCAGTTTCCTCTCCCCTACTTGGTTTTAAATGCCATCAGTGACAGATGTATTTGGGAAAGTCATGTCAGGATGATTGAGGTTTAAATCACAGCTGATCCACGGTTTGAGCTGTGGTGAGTTCAGAGTCCCATCTTCTGTTCATGTTGAAGTTGCTTGTCATTGGATGTGTAGAACATGTCTGTAGTAATCTGCAGTGAACTTCTACTGTTTCATATGTTGCTGTAAAATGTTTAGTGTATTTGAAATCCAACAGATTATAATTTATGTATTACATTATATAGAATTTTATATGGCGATGAAAGTGTTGAGAATCAACTAAAGGGGTTAGGGTTTAGAACTGAACTGGATCTTTTACAGTGATGACAAATTATTTGCCAAGTTTAGATTAAACCCACTTTAATCAGAGAAGAGATCTGAAGACTGTTGTACACTGTGGAGTAACTTTTAAAAATGATGTCCCTGCTTTGATGCTCAGCAGGATGTTGTCCGTAGGCCGAAACGCTCCACAGGGACTTGGGTAAAGTGGAGACCTGAAGAATGGATTCCGGGAGCTTGTTCATGCTTCACAGCTTCATGGAATGAGCTGCATCTCCTAACACCGACAGCAGAGCTTTACATGTTTAGTCTGGTTTTTAAGCAGTGTTTGTTTTTCCTTCAGCTTTTCATTGACACACACGATCTTCATTCTAATGTGCTGTATGCCAAAGGTTTCATTTAAGAGATGTTGTCTTTTCGCTTGTGATTCCAAAACCATTGTCATGGGATTCTGTTACCGACAAATGATTAAATTCATAAATAATGTCAGCCCTGCAATAGTCTGGCGACCTGTCCAGGGTGAACCCTGCTGTCGACCAATGGGATCGGCTCCTGTGACAGCTGTTGGAAGGGGAAGTCTTTCTGTGAGCCAATAACACAACATACCCTCCCTATATGTCCAATGTTAACGAGAGCTTAAAAGCCACTTGAGGTCTTCAAGCCCGAAGAAATATAACCAATGCCAAAGGAAGATCAGGATGATTACAAGATATAGATTCTTGTGAAAATAGCTTTTCATCTGCATCTATTCATCCAAGTATCATGAATGTACTTTGTCAGGAATTTGCAGGTTTAGTAAATACACTTCCTGTAGAAGTTAGAGACATGGTGGAGCGGTGACATGCCTGTAGCAGCTGACGGCTTACAACAAGGCGTCATGTTGAAAGACGCCTGACCCTCAACACCCTCATGCGGTCCCACTGCAAGCAGCCTCATCAACAGGTCAGCAAAATGGATTATCTCTGAAACTAAGTAATGTTAGACAGTCATACAATCCATAGAAAGGCAACTATGTGAGTAACAGTGTTGAATCAACGCCTTCTGTTGACACTTTAAGCTTCACAAAACATTTGCATTGCATTAAATATACACATCTGACCAATCTCCCACAGGCTTCAGACTAGACCGCTTTAACAGGGACATGTGAGCGCCATGACATCATACTGAACAGACCGGCTGAGTGGACTGGTTATAGTGGGACCAGAGAGGCTGAGTGGACTGGTACCTTGGCGTTTCTACATCTTGCTTGTGTAATTTGCATACTGGTTGATGATTTATTTGTTGTACTACCACAAACTCATGCTCAACTAAATCATATACATCCCCCTTTCAAATAAGGATTCCTCAGGAAACCCTTATCAATTTACCTGAAGAGCTGGGTCAATGTGAGCTTTTTTATAAATGCAGGCAAAGACTAGGTCCATATTTATGAAGTGATCAAATTGTCTTTATTCCTTTGCCATGTTATCTAAAGCGCCTCAATAATGCGTTGTACTACATCATATTCCCTCAGTACAGCTGCTAGTCCACAAAGCAGTATAATGTTACGAATGCATGTTACTGCATGGAATTTCACAATTGAGATATAAAACATCGGAGATTTTGCTTATACACATGCAAATAAAACCAGGCGAATGGCAGCAAACATACCAACAGATACTCGTGCTTTATGTTTAAGATCTTCAATAGGAGTTAAAAATATACCGTAACCAGGAATAAGTAAGAAAATAAGTCGCACCCAATCTACGTACACTCAATATAGGATATTGCACTTAGAACACAGTATATACACAATACATTTTACAATGCAGCACATTGGTAGACCAGTCAGTGATTTGCCTCTGTTCTTCACGTGTAATATCGAAATAATTTTACAAAAGCTTCGGTATTGTCATGGGTGAGAATAGAGTGGCGTTGATGGATATGTAAATATGAATTCATGTTCTCCCAACTGAAGCCTCACCATAAGGTGACATTTGACTACAACCCAGCGCCTCCACACAAGAGGATGGTCTGTAGGCATTTTGATCCCAAATTGTGTTTTTATCTATGATTTTAAATTGTTAATTAAACAAAAGACTCACTGCTTGAATATGTGGCTCCATCGGTGTTTTACCAGCCCAGCAACCCCAGGGATTATGTTCATACAGGATGATTCTGCAGTACATGATTTGTGCCACTATTTTTGCCAATGCAAAGAAGCATTCTTTCCTTTCAGTAAGGTTGTGGAGGCTGGAGTGGTGGATGGGTGTGGAGCACATCTAACGTTCTTGCAGAAGATGGACGTTTGTGACCCTAACCAACAGGCTATCCTTGGTGATACCCCTATCCAAGGATAGGGGTATCCTTACCATCCTTGTCTCAACCTTTCTATCCTTGACTACCAGTTCATTCTAATCTCAATCAGCCTTGCGTCTTTGGGTCTTGGACTCTCTTTCTGGTCCTGGCCCTAATCCCTCGACCCGAGGGCACTGAACGTAATCAAGGCCTTTTCTGAATCGTCCAGTATCAACATTCCAAATGGTACTTTCAATGTAATACTATTTGGGTATGTTTGTGCAGTTTTGATCATTGTTATCATAATAACCAATATTTAATAATATTATTCACTCCTTATGGGTGCAGTCACTTTCAGTTCTTACCTCCAAATAAAGTGGTGTGGACAGTACACCCTGTTTACCTCTCATGTAGCACTTTTACTATGTTGCCAGATATAAGCAAATTGGTGAGTAGAAAGGATGGTCAAAATTATGATTTTCTTTTTCTTTTTAAGTTGTAACCGGAATTTTGCTTTAATATTTTATGTCTAACGAAAAACAACAATTTGACAGATAAATAAAGAAAATATACTGTATGTTTGTATGACTGCAATAGTTCTGGGCTGTTTTCATGAAGCTGCGAATTTGATGAACCCCAATATTATATCAGCATGACATGACTCATAGGGTCGGACAATACTGTCGACCCAGTGCCTCAGGGCTGTTTATCGGGGGCAGTGGAACGTGTACAATGCATTTGGCTGGGCCACCAAAAAATTACATAATCAATGAATATCCCTCGAAACTAAATGTTCAGTTTTTGCAGGAGAGTCCAACATTTTGTATCCACATCGGGAACACCTATCCTCATATTAGGAGGTCGGGTCCAAATTTGAAAAAATAAATCTCCTTCATCTTTCCAAGCTGTTCAGATTTCTTTGAAGAAATGAAAAAATGGACTGAAGCACGTCCAGTTTAAATATGTGCGGTTCTTTTTATAGATGATGTGCATCCTTTCATTGACAATGTCCTCTCAGTATTTGCACATTCGTCTCATGAAGTCCATCTTTTTTACAAAATGTAGAGTGGTTATGACTGCTCGCTGCCACTAGGGGGAGTCCGGATCCTGTGAACAGGACCCACAGCATCTTTGTTTGTACATATCCAGGTAACACAGCTTCAGTCTCTTCACCACACTGCAGTACTGGGTGGTGTCCTTGCATTCACCTGCATGTGAACAAAACACTCGATATAATCACTAAAGAAAAATGTATTTGCAATGTTATTTTACAGGTCCCATAATTCCCTTGAAAGACACTGATGGAGCTGTATTTTCTTAGAAATGTACTGGAATGGACTACTGTGTAATTTAGTAATAATTCAATTATATATTTGTATTATACTGGAAATTGGAACATAATTTCATGTGTATTATATCTAAACGTCTTAACATTCCTATAGCTATTATGGGCATCTTAGTTGGGGGACCACAGGCCTTGCCTGATAATCAACCCTAATTATTTGGTAAACAGATTAATTGGAACACTTTCAACTGTAATGAAATGCAGCTGTGACATATTTGTTATCTATTACTACCACTTCATGCATGCTTCATCGTAAACTACAATGAAGCATGCATTTTCCAATAATAATTTAGTATTCACATGGGATTAAATAGATTTCAGTCATTCATTCAATGAAACTGTACACTGTTTTACCTGTATAAAATCAAACAGTTTCTTGTTTACAAAATGTAATTTTCCTTGTGGACACACACTCACACACACACACACACACACACACACACACTTACTCCCACAGCTCGGGGTGTTGCAGTGCTGCCAGGTGGGGGGCTGCTGGAGCCAGGCACAGTGCTGGTCCGCCAGAGTCCTGCCACTCCTGCGGTAAACACAGTCCACCCTGCGGGACTGAAAGCCACTGCCACAGACGACAGTGCATGCCCGCCACGCACCAGGACGCCACTGGACATCACATAGGTCAGAGGAACAGTTGCGCACCGACGCAGGCCTGAAACAGACGTTTTGGTTTTAGTCATTACTTTTGAACTCTTCTGCAATCCACTTTTCATAGATCTCCTGGAACCTGTTTCACAAAGCAGGTGTTAGTGTCCTCTGCAGAAAACCCCATTAAGAGTTTCAACCAAATTTAACATTATTTTTTTCGATAATCAGAGACAGATATAGTTGTTTATTAAAGGAATCACTCAACATTTTGGGAAATACGTTTATAATTTTTCCTCAGCCATAAATCAGATGAGGAAATCAATATCAGTTTCATGACTGTTAAGTAGAGCTGGAGTCAGTTAGTCTGTCTTAGAATAAAGACTTGAAGCAGGGGAAATTGCTTGCCTGGGTCTATCCAAAGTAAATGAACCCTGTAAAAACCTTCAAAATCCACTTGTTAGGTTAAATGACATGTTTGTTTTTTACAGAACAGTTCTATCTGTAATACGTCTGTGGGGTTTGTCCAATATTGAAATCAGATGAAGGGCACACTGTCCATGAATGGATTGGTAATGGCCAGAAGAATGATGAAATTCTTCAAAAACGATGTCAACATACATATATGTATGTATATACAGGTAAAAGCCAGTGAATTAGAATATTTTGAAAAACTTGATTTATTTCAGTAATTGCATTCAAAAGGTGTAACTTGTACATTATATTTATTCATTGCGCACAGACTGATGCATTCAAATGTTTATTTCATTTAATTTTGATGATTTGAAGTGGCAACAAATGAAAATCCAAAATTCCGTGTGTCACAAAATTAGAATATTACTTAAGGCTGATACAAAAAAGGGATTTTTAGAAATGTTGGCCAACTGAAAAGTATGAAAATGAAAAATATGAGCATGTACAATACTCAATACTTGGTTGGAGCTCCTTTTGCCTCAATTACTGCGTTAATGCGGCGTGGCATGGAGTCCATGAGTTTCTGGCACTGCTCAGGTGTTAAGAGAGCCCAGGTTGCTCTGATAGTGGCCTTCAACTCTTCTGCGTTTTTGGGTCTGGCATTCTGCATCTTCCTTTTCACAATACCCCACAGATTTTCTATGGGGCTAAGGTCAGGGGAGTTGGCTGGCCAATTTAGAACAGAAATACCATGGTCCGTAAACCAGGCACGGGTAGATTTTGCGCTGTGTGCAGGCGCCAAGTCCTGTTGGAACTTGAAATCTCCATCTCCATAGAGCAGGTCAGCAGCAGGAAGCATGAAGTGCTCTAAAACTTGCGTTGACCCTGGATCTCAGGAAACAGAGTGGACCGACACCAGCAGATGACATGGCACCCCAAACCATCACTGTGCCTCTCCTGTCCTCCTCCAGACTCTGGGAGGCACAGGATCCACGTTGCCTGAAGTCTAGTGTAAAGTTTCCACCATCAGTGATGGTTTGGGGTGCCATGTCATCTGCTGGTGTCGGTCCACTCTGTTTCCTGAGATCCAGGGTCAACGCAAGTTTTAGAGCACTTCATGCTTCCTGCTGCTGACCTGCTCTATGGAGATGGAGATTTCAAGTTCCAACAGGACTTGGCGCCTGCACACAGCGCAAAATCTACCCGTGCCTGGTTTACGGACCATGGTATTTCTGTTCTAAATTGGCCAGCCAACTCCCCTGACCTTAGCCCCATAGAAAATCTGTGGGGTATTGTGAAAAGGAAGATGCAGAATGCCAGACCCAAAAACGCAGAAGAGTTGAAGGCCACTATCAGAGCAACCTGGGCTCTCATAACACCTGAGCAGTGCCAGAAACTCATGGACTCCATGCCACGCCGCATTAACGCAGTAATTGAGGCAAAAGGAGCTCCAACCAAGTATTGAGTATTGTACATGCTCATATTTTTCATTTTCATACTTTTCAGTTGGCCAACATTTCTAAAAATCCCTTTTTTGTATCAGCCTTAAGTAATATTCTAATTTTGTGACACACGGAATTTTGGATTTTCATTTGTTGCCACTTCAAATCATCAAAATTAAATGAAATAAACATTTGAATGCATCAGTCTGTGTGCAATGAATAAATATAATGTACAAGTTACACCTTTTGAATGCAATTACTGAAATAAATCAAGTTTTTCAAAATATTCTAATTCACTGGCTTTTACCTGTATATATGGGCTAGCTGTTTCCCCAGTCTCTATGCTAAGCTAGGCTAACCATGTCCTGGGTCCAGCTCTATACAACACAGACAGGATGTGGATATCCATCTTCTCGCCTCACTCTTGAAAAGAAAACTATTTAGTCATTTGTTGAGTATGTTTCTTTTAAGCCCACTTGAAGGAATACTACAACAGGAATCCTGCCATTAATTTAATTATTTGTGAACAGAAAATGTCATGCTAATCTTATTAAAATAATGCTGGCCACTTTATTAGGTACACTATATAATCTAACACAATCCAGTAAAAAGCTCTGCCACATCTAGCTGTAAAATGCTATTAAATCCCCAGTTTCAGTTACAACTTTGCGAGAGGTGTTCTGTTTCTATTCTAGTTGTGTAAGAACACTGATCTGACGGTAATAATAGTCATTAGTCTGATCTATTAATAATAGTCATTAGTCTGATCTATTAATAATAGGCATTTTCCTTGTGTTTGAACATGTGTGTATACCTGTCTCTGAGATCACAGTCTGTGTACGAGGAGCCGTTGGCATGATGGCAGATGACAGATCTCTTCTGTATGGTGGCCGTGGGGCCCAAACACCTCCCTGAACACTGAAATTGAGTAACATAGAATTGTCACGCTACATTTTCTACATGTGTAACATACACACACATCATTCTGTGTTCGAGTGCATACCTTTCCCCATGCACTGGCTACCCAGGTTGGACAGTTATTGGCGGTGCACTGCTCGGAGTCTGAGGGCCGGCTGGTCCTCTCACAGGCAGCTGCTGTCAGAGTCCTCACGGCACCTCTGGCATCCAACTGCTGACAGGAGACCTGCCTCCTTTTCCAGCCACCTCCACATGAGGCTGAACACTTCGACCACTCTGATGCCGACCATCTGAAATGATGACGCGACGCAAGAAATACACAGAACAGAATGGGAGATAGCTCTGCTTGTTAATATAGAGACATAGAACAATCTCAATACAATTACATTCAATGTGGCTTTATTGGCATGGAAGTAAAAATAAATAAAACAATGTTGCCAAAGCATCAAGAAAAAAGTACACAATAATATCAATATGAACATTAAAATCAAGATACGCTTATTATATCATTATATATACATATTTGAATTTGTCAAAATCTGTGTTCCTTGTTTCACTGTTCTCAGCCTCAGGTTGTCTCGGGGTCCGGATTTAAAGTGGTTAAAAAATGGAGCGCTCTCTGTTGAATGTAAGCTATCTGCCTAAGTTCTGCTCTAAAGGCATTTATTGGTGTGTTTTTGTGTATGTGTTAATTGTATTGTATCTGCAGAATTCTGCATGTCAACATTCTGTTGGACATCTGTCACAACGGGTACAGCTTGGATGACTGGGTGGAACCCATACTTCACTTCAAATTAACAGGAGGTATATAAATAGGACAAACAAATATCACTTATGCCAAGGGTTTGATCTAACCTTCACCAAATGTGTCATTTATACTATTTTACTGGTGAGATCTGATGGCGGAATGTTCCTTCATACCAAGACCCCTGATGTTTGGCCCTTTCTTTGGTTATAGAGGCAGACTTCATTATATCCTAGAGGAGTGAGCAGATCCTTTTGACACCGTGATTTGAGTGCATATTATTCATATTATTACATCAACATAATGAAAATTAAAAAACACACAATCATTCAAAATGAACCCATATAATAAGACAAATATAAAACAAACTACAACTATTTCTCCATTACAATACTGAATAATAATGTATATATAATAATGTATAATGTATGTATAATGAATAATTGTCTTCCATGGAGGCAAGTACTATCTACTATTCTAAAAATATATTTACATGTTGTTCTGTTACTCAGGTGTGAATATATATATATTTATATTGTCCTTTTTGCTTAAATATGCAATGAATTTACCTCTAATAAAAGCCTGAGATATATCCCATACAGTGCTGGTTTGCTCTTCTCAAAGAAGAACTTTGTTATAATCTAACATTTCTTTAAACAACGGATCTTGGAATAAAGAGGTAATACATCTCCCTCTTGACTAATATATCAAGCATCACTGCTGCATGCTCAGTGCAATAACACAAGTTACAGACGTGCAGGACTGCTCACTTGATTTAATTGTTAATTGTTTTTGGATGTTTTATCACGCATACTTTATTTCAAGATAATCAATTTTCAAAAGCTTTCTGTTATGCATTTGTAATTTTTAATCCAGTCTTTATTTTTCTTTAAATAACATTTATTTATTATTAGAGTATATATAATGTATCCAGTTCAATTTGAAAACTGACAATAAATATTGTTGAGATTAGACTTTCTTTATTTGACTACATACATAGGTTGAACTGCCAGACTACTTCAATATATATGGCACTAAATCATAGTACTAGTTGGACATTATTGTGATGTTCCAGACCTTTGTATGAGGACATTCTCTCTAATTGTACCTCACTGAATTTGAATTGAAACCTTGCCATACTCCCTGTGCATGACCAGGCTTCGTTTACAACCTAATGTGACTTTCAGAAATTGCATCATGATGCCTACATGTGTACCTGGAAGGGCAGTCCTGTCTGTTGCAGGTGACTGGGGAAGTGATGGGTTTTGGTATGTGCTGACACATGGTGGGCTGAACAGCCTTTCCATCCAGATTGACACAGTGAATCCTCCGCAGCCAAGTTCCTCTATTCCCACAAGAAGCACTGCATGTGGTCCATTCTCCAAAACGCCATCTTAACTCTGTGGACCCAAATGCACAACATAATCCATAGTATAAAGGAAACGATAATGGAAATATTTCTGAACACCATAGGAGCTAAATAGCTTTAACCACCATTCAACTGCCTAAGGCAAAGTCCATATATATATATATATATATATATATATATATATATATATATATATATATATATGTATATATATATATATATATATATATATGCAGATCAGGTAAATGCTCACCTTCAATGTGAACGTACATCCAGGCAGACAGCATTTGTCTGGTACTGTTGATAAGGGTCTGGCATCTGTATTGGCCTGAGAACTTAACCTGGAGTGTATTGACCTCAAGGACACGACCTCCCACTAGCATCCTGTACTGCAGACCTTGTCCCGGACCAGATTCCTGGGCCTGTTCTGGACTTGAAACCTCATTCAGGGTCAGGTTGTTGTAGTCCCACAGCACTGGCAGTTTATAGTCAGTGAGGACTGGACACCCTTTTGACAGACCAAAGCAGACTGAATGTAAACATTTGACATAATGGGCCGCTGAAAATACTGTATTTCAAGAAGAATTCTGTTTATAGGTGGAAAAGATTACTGCTGAATTTGAGAAGTCTGATTAACTTGTTTCAGGGCTGAAAACTAAAAGTTTGAAAAAGAAAACTATCTGGGAATGTGGAGTGAGAAAGAAGTGAGCTTACCAGGCTACATTAGCACCTACTATGACACAAAACTGTTGGTGGTTGCACTGTGGGTAATAGAAGCCTCAGGTTTAAAATAAAAAAGACAACATCTCTGTAGCATTGATTTTGAGAATTATTTTAACTGTCCATTGTGATTCCAACTATGTTGCTGTAGTGGATCACTAATTTGGTGGATGTGAGAGGAGCTTACTGATGGAAAATAACTAACACAATTTGACATTATTTAAGTAATGACATAAATCAATGGGAATTGTGTCATGGTAATATTTTCTTGAATTAAAAATCTCAAATTCAAATATCTGTATACAAACATTGTAAAGCCATAGTGTAGAACATATATTATAGAAAATAAGTACATTTGATTTAGGCAGTGGAACGATGGAAAGATATTTTGTAGTCATTATAGGTACAACATATTTAAACACAGCTGAATGCACATTTACATTGTGCCACCTTGTTAGTCAGCACCTGGTCTTTTCACAAGGTTAATATCAATAGGATTATTAACATATATTAACAATAACGGGGCACCACCCCGGGATCAGGGGCATAAAACTAAACTGTAGCTTAAGTCTCTAAATTGGTGTTCACTCACAGTGTCAATAGTCAAAGTACTATTCCACATTCAGAGTAAAGGCTGAATTTGAGCACAGCCTATCACATCCAACTATTGTAACACGTGCATAAAATAATTACACAAACTGCTCCTTAAAATATAACAGTTTATTTATCTTCAACGATACTGATCAAAATCAATAATATTATAAAACAAACATCTATTATACAACTACAAACACACTACCTAAAAACAACAAACAATCATGTGGTGAGCAGTGTTTGTGTGTGTGTGTTTGTGTGTGTGTGTGTGCGGCAGGGGGAACAGCGAAAGTCGACTTGAAAGCGTGATCCTTCTGCAGGTTAGAGTGGCGCAGCAGGCGGTCCACTCCTTCTTTGATTGTGTTAGATTGTTCGTCCAGCGTTAAGACCATCACCCAGGAGTTTTTCTTGAAAGGCTCCAACGTTGTTACAAGGAAATGCAGATTGACTCCCGTCTGGTGAATTTTGTCTTTTAATATCCCACTGATGCTCAGTAGATGGTACCAATGATGTTCTGTTCGGGTTTAATTACCGCTGTAGAGCCCTCCTGTTCTGGTCCTATGCCAGTTTGTTGTGTTTCCAGTCAGGATGCTTTCTATTGCTCCTCTGTAAAAGTTAACAAGAACTTGCATGGACATTTTCCCTTCTTAGGTTTCCTTAAGAAATACAGACATTTATGAGCTTTCTTCAACATGATGGAAATGTGGAATTTAGGTCAAACGGATCAGAGGTTTGTTTGATTAAATTCACCAGCTCTAATACAAATACCATCTGGTTGTTTTGTCATGTGTCTGCTGGTCTCAAGCAATTCTTGTGGCGCATTTATTTTTTTGCATTGCTAAGAATTTCAACAGCAGTAACAAATACACTTACAATTCTCTGGGCAGGTAGATACCAGACTGGCATCTTACATTACAAATTTGACATCTGGGAAACATTGTCCATAAACTGTGACTGCGTGTAAGCATAGGCATCATTGATAGTCCTCTTCTTACCGACAGTCTTGTGTTCTATCTATACAGCCCGCCTATCAAGTGCCAAAGCTTAATCCGGGATGTTATGATGAAGCCAGGATTCTGTAAATATGTGTGCAGAACAATCTCTGATTTCCTGTTGCTGGGTTCGCCTGAGTCTTATTTCATCCATTTTATTTACTTACAAGGAGCAGACTGTAGTCCTTTTCCCGTCTCTCCTGATGCCGTTTTGTTCAGCCGGTCTGGCTGAGTGGTCTGAAGATTTTGTGGGAGTGTGTCCACATCCTGCGGAGGCAACCTGGGAGTCTTCAGGTGAATCTTTTGGTATGACTCAACCTACTCATTTGCGAGATGGAGGAATCCATCTCGCATCTCACAGTCATCCAGAATTTATAGAACTGTAGTTACATTCCCCACTCGTTTTTTTTTTGCTCCAAGGGTTTGGAGATATTTGTCTCTGAGATTATCTAGCTTCTAGTAAAATGGAGGTGAATGTGTTGAGTTTGTCTGCTATAGTTTGAACATAAGGACATGCAGAATGTGTTTGTATGTAAGCTTGTTGGAGTACCTATACGTAGAATGTCTCCAGGCTTGATAAAGACACTCGTTCCCCGGTGTGACGCCATGAGGACCCTTCTTCTGCTCAGCTCTTGTGAGACTGGAACTGCCCTGCTTCCCCCAGCAGGGTATTGACCTGAATACACACAAACATTCACATGAAGAAGTGTTATTCCAGATAAAGACAACAAAATAAACAGATTTTTTATTATCTGAGTATGTGTGTTGATATTTTTGGTATTTGATGAAAAGTGTTGTACTTGTGTGTAAACCCACCATAGACCTGCAGAACAGTAGAAGCAGTGGACTTTCCGATGGCGTTAGTGGCGGTACACGAGTAGATGCCCTGGTTGTGCAGAGAGACATTTCTGACCCACAGTGAGCCAGAGGGCAGTGAAACAGCACTGGCACCTAATAGCCCGTTCTTTTTGTTCCATGTCACTGTTGGCGGAGGAACGCCTGACAGACAGAATACAAAGTGGGTCACACTTTAGATCACAGGTCTCTATTACAGTGCAATTACTTTGCATTCGGAATCAATAAAGTATACCCTCCGCAGATGAAAATAGTAAATGGCCTGTACTTGCTTTTCTAGTCCTCTGACTACTCAAAGCATTTTAACACTACCTGTCATCATTCGCCCGTTCACATATAGGCATGTTGTATTATTTGTGGTACAACTTAAGTGTTGAGGTTGGTGCCAGAGCGCCAGTTTTCTCCCTCATCTACCTTTTTAATATATACTGTATATATATATTTTTTCCTCAAAACCTGAGGCTTTTGATGTGGCAGGGCCTACCATGCCAGGTGCCACCTGCCCATCATGACTATTTGAGCATTCACACCATTGCAGGAGCGAGGATTGAACCGCCAATCCTTTGAATGAAGGATGACCTGCGCCACCACTGAGCCACAGAAAACATTATTTATTCACCTACATTTTCCGAATAAAATGTAGTTTCGGACCATTGTTTTGAGCCTCACCAATCCAAGTTCCTTGCAAATATATATTTGCAAGGAACTTATATATATATATATATATATATATATATATATATATATATATATACATATATATATATATATATATATATATATATATATATATATATATATATATATATAACCTTGCCCTGCAATATCACTACCTGGCTTAAAATATGAGTGATACTACTACACCTGAATTCATTGCTTCAGATTTCATTGCAACATACTGTATGTAGAAGGTGGAGCAGTTTAATCCCTGGCTCATCCTGTCCAAAGTCTAGACACAGAACCCTACAAAGCCAGCACCTTGAGGGTAGCTTGCTGTCCTCGCCGTGAGTAGGTCAATGAGAGGCACATTTTAAAGTACTTTGGAAAAAAAGTGCAAAATAAAGGCTGTCCATTCAAGTCTATCAATTGAGAAAATATACTTTTTCCTCATTTGGGTGAATTGGCCTCTTAAAATAAACATTATTTATGAATACGTTATCGTGACCTACCAGTAACGGGGCAGTCCAGAGTGAGGTTGGCGCCGAGGCGAACGCCGACTCGTCCCCCGACCGTGGACCTCAAGCTGTGGCCTAACACCACCCCGTGGTCTGAAACATTCCTCCATGAAACTGCGATGACTGGTGGCTCTAAAGTTTCACACACAGAGAAAGAGTGTCAGTCACCTTAAGTTACTGATGCTAATCCTGGTTTAATACCTTCTAAACTAGACAAAACATTTTTTCAAGTGGGATGTATAAGAAATATACTGAACAAGAAGAACATTTTTATTTATAGATTCATTATTTTATCCACCCCCCCTGCATCTTAATAAAGGTGGAAGGCTTACTGTAAAAGTAGGGCAGGGATCAGCAACCTTTCCTATCCAAAGAGCCATTTTGCCCTTTTTTCCACCAAAAACAAATTGTCTGGAGCCGCAAAAGCTATTTCATATCACAGCTTCTGAAGTTTTATATACAGTCATATTATTTATACAAAGGGTTCACCCTGTAACCACAAGGTAGCAGGTTCGATACCTGTCCTCCTCATGCGAGTTTTACATTTTAAACGCATATATTTTGCTTCGTTTACACTGAGCGTCCTCACTACGCTGGACTTTTAGATCACCGCAACCGTTTGCCAGCACCTTGAGGAGGACGGATCTGTTTTTACTAGCGGACGCCTCAGTGTCTCATTAGCTGACACAGAACCAGCTTTACTCAGTTTGCTGCAGCAGTTGCAGCTTGACACTTTTCAGCAGATGCTTGTTCTGGAAGAGTCCCTGAGCAAGACACCCAACCCCCAACTGCTCCCCGGGCGCCTCTCAGGGCTGCCCACTGCTCCCTATCCAGGGATGGGTCAAATGCAGAGAAGAATTTCCCCAAGGGGATTAATAAAGGATACTTTCTTCTTTTCTTTCTTTCTAACAGGATGTGATGCACATTTTAGTTAAAGAAATATTTAAACATTTATTTTTATTTTCAGTGACCCAATATCGCCTAAAACTCCAAGATAAGAGGAATTCCCTTAGAAAGTTTTTCCACTGGGCAAAAAAAAAAAGAATAAAATAAAAACATCTTGCAACAGACATCTCCAACATGCGGGCGGCTCCGGAGCCGCGGGTTGCCGACCCCTGAAGTAGGGACTGTATGTGTAATCTTTGCATAAAATTGTTCTATACAAATAAACGTAATAGGTAAATGCATTTTTAATTGATTTAAAATGTATTAGGTTGACAGAAATATTGAATCATAATTAGAGATTTGCATAATAAGGACACTTAGGATATCTACCTGCCACCAGTAGCTGAGATGTCTCTGAGTCCGAGCCATGTGTGTTGGTAGCTGTGCACTTGTACTGGCCTCTGTCAGACAGTCTGGGCCGAAGGATGTGGAGTCCTTCGGCGGTATCCCAGGACACCCTGCAGACAGACGGGGAAAACATTTTTTTTGCCATAAGTTTAGGACCAAAAAAGTAGCTGAGAAGTACAACTTACACAGAGGAGTAAGTTAAGGTAATTACTTTAGATAATGATGCCAGGGACGAGATTATGACATGACCCTCCAACAGCAGCCACCAAAGTCAAAAAACACACACACACACACACACACACACACACACACACACACACACACACACACACACACACACACACACACACACACACACACACACCAGGGTAGTAGTCTTCACAGCGTGTAGCTGTCTGTCATTGTCTGTGCAATGCTGTATTTGAAGCAGTCTCTTGCATGTAACATCAACAATAATCAGCCATATTTATGTGCTCAACTGCCATCTGACTGCAGATTGTGTGCTCTGTGTGCAAAGAGCTGGGTGGGTGACAGCCCTGATCATAAACATTTCAGATCCTGGTTTGTAGTTGAACACGAGGATGAGCATGCTATGAAAACGCCTGGGAGAAGATCACACGATCTGTCTCCACTGTGATATTATACTCAAACCGATATTGCATATTATGGAAAAATACAACTTATCAAGCTTTACATTTTCTTCATTATAACCAATGTTTGTTATTTGATAAGCTATGCTCCCCACTCCTTAAACACTGTATTCTAACAGCTCAGGGTGAAATAAGACATCTATGAGGGGAGAATGTAAATATAAGACATCGTTCAGCAAGTTGTGCTTAAATTGCTTCGTCAATTACAGCAACAAAAGGTCTACAAGGCCGGCCTCTTGAGCGCTCCAGCCGAGGGGTGCCCATGCAGCTGAACTCAGACTCTGCTGTTCCAGCCAGCTTACAGCAGGGACTAGAGCGGGACCGGCCTGCTGGCAGCTAGTTCCTTGTTATTGTGGCAAAACATTTTGCTTTTCATAAAACTGCCACTATTTGAATCTACAGAGTTTATTTCTCTCTCAAAAGCGAATTTAGAAGTAAAATAGCATAAGAAAGGTTTTTGGCCACTGTTTGTGACCATAGACGGTGAATTTACAGTGCTTTGCATTGTGGGAGGTGAGGTACACTAGAAAAACAATTTCAGATTTTTGCCCATTTTTTTGCATTTGTATTTGATTTGAATGAAACGCAATGGTATGTTTTAGGTACAAGTTTTGTGATGATTGGCCAAACGGTTGCTGAATTTGTACGAGTTATGTGCTGACTGAGCCCTTTTGAAGAGATGTCAACTTTAACTTTCCAAAACAGACATGATTGTCTGTTTCAAACAAAGACTGTGTATAAATATCTCTATATACATAGTTTATACAGTCACTGACTGTCGATAGCAAGTCTAGCGACATTTCCACTGACTGAATAACCAGCGTGTGTGTTTCCATCCCAGCACACATGCAGCTGGAGTTTCTCAAATATGAAACCCATATCCTCATGGGATTTGGAAAGAGTCGATTTTAGTTTTGATATTAAATGTTTCTATGACACAGAGTTCACTGAAAATATCTACACTGTACAGGGTTGTATTATCAGGCACATGTGATATCCTGATCCAAATACATCAAAGTTTGAAAGAACTTTGTGAAACACTTTTCAATTTGATTGCTAAGTCAGCAATATGTTACCTGTCAGTGTGCTGCAGCAGATCTCCATCTTTGGTCCAGCTGATTTTGGGAGGAGGGAAGCCCTCTGCAGGACAGCGAATGGTCAGTGATCGGGTAGTATTGGTAAGGAGGGTGCTGTGTCCAATGCTGATGTTGATGTTCTTCTGAAAAGCCAATGGTTGAGTCTGCTGCTGTCTGTTGATTACTGGCCGATTCACATGCGTTTGCAATGAAGCGCGTTCTGACCAGTTGGGCAGTCTGTCTGTGAGACAAATCAGATATTAACACAATATCGAGCTTATTTCATAGATTTGAGACCAAGATAGATACTCTGGTTTACTAATAACATAAACACATATTGTCTTTCTCTTAAAAGTTATCCTATTTAATATATCATATATTCACATTATTCTTTATCAACCAAGATGACGTGTGTGTAATTGCTGCCAAAAAAAGATAATGGCCTGTATTTTTCCTCCACTTCTTATTTGATAGAAATGAGAAATGTAAAGTCAACATACATGTACAGTATGTGCATGTACAACTAATTAGTAAGTCCCTAGTATTTTCAACAATTTAGACATCACAGTTTAAAGCTGCCATTCAAAAAGAGGTGACAATGCCAAATAACCAATGTGTCAACTGCGTCTAATAGGAAGGAAAATGGAAAGGAATAATAATCACATATTCCTGCAGACAACAGGACATGGTTAACAGGTTCAGAAGTCTTGTTGAAAGCGAAGGAAACTGAAGGAGGAGGAGACTGAAAACTGCATGAATATTGAAAGTAAAGAAGACTCAATTGAAATAGAGTCAAAAAAGGAAGGAACGTATTGTGGATGCCCTGGGGATCACAACTGGGTGATGGGTGAAAGCTTAGTCAATGGTTAGTCAACTGATGACCTGGCAATGGGAGAAAATGCTATTATCAAGTTCTGCCAAAAAGTTAAGATTTAACAGTGTGATTTGTACTCTGTTGTCTGGAAAACTGAAATAGTTACTCTTCGACTGCTGAGAGTCGGAAGCCTGTCCAGCATGGCATTGCCAGAAGAGAGCAAAACATCCAATCATCCTCTCAAAGGATAAGCACATTTCCATGTTAAAACTCAAAAACAGTTTTGAACAGATGAGGCCCGCAAGGAGAAATACATCCCCTCACGCCAATGCACAATGAGTCTTGTCTGGTGTTTAATGCAAGCGTCACAAAGGAAAGATGCATGATCAAGATGGCTAACTGGCCCAAAGAAAGAACAATTCGGACGTGTCTACATTCAAAATATAAATATATAAAGAGAGAGGACCTGTATATATACACACACTCAATATAAGTTGTTCTTATTATTGTGAATCACTTACAAACAAACTTAATAAATTATGTAACTACATGACATAAACACACACATTAAAAGGAGAATAAGCATCTCAAGGTATTTTATAACAGCTTCAAAGTGAAACACACACTGCAGGGCATACGCAGCTGGGGTTATAATTACCTTTAGCTTGTCCGCCACCTCCTGGAGTTATGGTCCAGAGCTGGGAGGCAGGCATGTAGGTCAGCAGGGAGGAGATGAGTTGTGAGGCCTGCTCCTGTTGGATCTCTCCTCTATCAGCTTTTAGGGTGATATTAATCAGTCTCTCTTCAACTTGTGGCTGCAGCAAGGCCTCCTGGACACCAGGGGGCAGCAAAGACACACAAATGCGAGGCCAAACATGCTCCATGCCTGAGTGGTGCCGATGGCAACTAGGCAGCATGTCCTCCCATCTGGGAGGACTGGCAGTAAACAGTCTGCCAGTTAATTTGCTGTCACTACCTATAAGCTGGAGGGTGAAGATGTCTGAGGCGGGTCCAGCGACACACTTGTACACCCCTATGTCCTCTGCAGCAAGAAATTGGATCTTCAGAGAGCTGAATTTGGTGACACCCAGGCGTTTGGAGCTGGGGAGGGGGCGTCCGTCTTTGAGCCAGTGGATGTAGGCTTTGGGGAACCTTCTGACGGGGCATTTGATGACTAGAGTTGTGTTGGGTAGGAGGTAAGCGTGGCCACCAACAGTCAGGTGGAGGCGCTTCTCCTTGCGAGTTTGGATGTAGATTGTGTGCATACCCATGAGCACTGGACACCGTTTAACCCCGTCCTCATAGCCTCTGGCCTCTCTCACTGTCTGCATAACTTGATTCTTCACCAGAACCTTCTGGCTTTCTTTGGGTCTCATCTCTTGCTCTGCTGTAGGGAATAGGAAAGTGAGAGGTACATTTTTTTTAATGCAGACTACAATTTTACAAAGTATTGTGTCCATATATGCCAATATTATGTTCTAACTAACAAAGGTTATGCCCTCAACTGGACGGTATGGCTAATACTGTTCTCCAATCATGGACCTGTACTTTGTAAAGTATTTCTTTCCAGTATTACTGGGCTGTAGTGTATATTTTAGTGGGGCTCAAGCACTTCAGCCATATGCTTTAAATCTGTATTGTCGAGTATACGATCGGGTGTGGTCACATATACTCTTTCAGAGTAGGCAGAGGGCTGTGCCTGAATGCTGTGAAGAGAAGGACTCGCCGTCCAGTCTGTTTGTCTTATAGACCCATTCTGGTGATACTGCCGTAAATGAAACGTTTGAAGTGTATTCACAGATATACTCAATTTATGTTTCTCAATATTAATTAATGCACACAAAAGGATTCACAGATGCATTTTCTTTACATAAATTATTCCACAATATGTTTGAATGCCTGCAAATATAGTTATTATATACAAACAAAAACAAATGTATGAATATTTCTGTGTGCATTCATTAATATTTGGACTAATCTAACCCATCATTGAATGTCGTTGAATGTCATGTGAACATATAATACATAAGTAATTTCAAAATGTGTGTTTGTTCTTACTGGGACAGGCCATCATGCGACAGCTTTGTACGAGTGGTGGGGAGGGAAACCCTGAGCACTGTTCCCTGGCCAGCGTCACCTGCTTCCCCATGGCTGTCCACTGGCGACACAGTGGCTCCCGACGCTGGATCCCCAAACCACAGGACACCGAACACTACAGATTGAAATCCAACAGTTTGAATAGTACAGTAATGTTTCCACAGGTTAAACTTGTTCTATATGTCTCTATAGGTAAACAGTGGATTCAAGAGATGTATTTGGAGCAGTGTGCACTCTGATTGGTATATGGGCTGAGCAGGACTACATAAACACAGCTCAGGGCTCTCTGGCTCTTCTTTCCCTCAGATGTCAGCATTGTCGAGGCATTTTGCTATTGGTCACCAAAGACATTGAACAGATTTTTCTAAAAATAGACTTGCTTGGGCCTTAGTTCAAAGTTGATCTGTTTCTCTGGGAATATTGCAATATTGAAAACAAACTTGTATTTAAGCTTGCAGCCTCCAGCTCTCCATCATTTTCTTTCATACTTCACTGGAGCTCACCTTTTCCCATTCTCCTCCTGACAAATAGGGCAGACAGTCAATGTTGCTGCAGTCCCTGTTAGTGGCAGGTTTGCCCCCCCAGCATGGCCCGCCTCCAAGCTTCCTCTGGGCCCCTGTGGACAGGAGCTGCTTACAGTAGACCTTCCGCACCTGGACACCCCCACCACAGGACTGGGAGCACTGGACAAAGGAACAGAGGAAGAAGATAGGAGGAGTTTTTAAAATCAGATTTTGTATTACACACACAATAACATGTTTATAACAAAGTCCACACCTGTTGCCACGGCTCAATCTCCCAGGCTGGAGGACAGTCCACCTGGTTGCAGGGTTGCAGGATGGCAGGTTTGTATTCCCTGCACTCGTCCTCTGACACAGTCAGAATATCCTGCTGGTCAACGGACAACAGACGCATGCAAAACACACTCCTGGTTTGTATGCCGACGCCACAAGACGCAGAGCAGCTGGTCCATGCTGTCACCTCCCATCTGCAAGAGGTATTGAAATGACAGACAGTGATTATCACTGGTGCACTATAACATACCTCCAAGTGAAAAGTGAATCCAACGTTTCCCAAACATGTGTTCTCTCTATTAGCCATCAGGGGACGGCTCTCGTGGTTGCAAAAAGAAGTCTCATAGAAGTCTATGAGAAAAAGACTCACTTGATTAATTACTGATTGTACTTGTAACGCGTCTTTCTAGTCTTCCAACCACTCATAGCGCTTTAACACTACATGTCATTCACCCTCACACTCATTCATACATCAATGACACAGCCTTCAGGAGCAATTTGGGGTTAAGTGTCTGGCAGAAGGACACGTGGTCATGGACTAGCCGAGCCGGAGATCAAAACTTCTGATTCCTCAAACAACACATCTCAATCTCACATGTAGTGTTAGTTTCAAATCTGGATGTGTCCTTGTTGTGCCAATGGTGTTTGAATAGGTGTGAATGGATAGTGGCACCTTGCAGGGTAGCCTGCCATCAGTAGACTAATGGGTGTGAATGGGTGAATGATGATAGTGTTAAAGCACTTTGAGTGGGTGGAAGAATAGAAAGGGGCTATAAACATACAGTCCATTGACAGAGAGTATAATATGGGAGTTTATACACCTCACTGTGTTCTCACTGTTGGTCTCCCAAACCAAAGCTGTACCCTGTGTGTTGTGCATGAGTATGTGTGTGGGCCTTCCTGGAAAATAAGGTGTCATACATGTGTGTGTAAGGCCCTGCAGTCTGCAGCTTCCTGTAAATGTCCACTAGAGGAGGAGAACGCAGTAAATCATGTGTGAATCAAACATGCCTCTCAGGATATTCATTTGCTGCCTGGAAATGCAGTGACATGCATGTATAAGCATGCGCGGACCCACGCAGGCAGGCAGGCACGCACGCACGGTAGGGTTGGACAACCTCCACCTTCATCATTCTGATTGGAACATTGTGTTTTTAGACCTTGCATGAGTCCCAGCCTAACTTGCGTTTAGCACATGTGCACAGGGCGTCCAAAAACGACCCATATGTTTTGATCTTGTGTCCAAATTGGCAGTACACATACCAATCATTTTATTAATATCAAACATTTAATTTCCATACTAAAGAATACCATTGGTGAGCGAGCAGGTGAAAACGTTCTTACCTTGGGGGGCATGGCTCGGGGTAACAGATGCGGATCATTACTTGAGGCTTGCTGGATGAATCACACAGAGAGTCTTCCACTTCCTCACTCTGCTTCCTGTTAACACACCTCACAACTGCTGTTTGCTTCCCTAGGCAGATAACACAGACAAGAATCAGATGGACATGAAAGGACAATAGAAATGTTCAGAGCATTTCAACTGCCAACATGCATTTCAGAAACCTCACCAGCAGCACATGTGGCTGAGCAAATAGTGAAGCCCCTGTAGTCCCAGCTGTACAGTTCCTTTGTCTGCATGTTAAGGGTCTCCAGGGGCTCCTGGAGGCCTGCAGATATGCCTGGAACTTTGGTACATGTCCCATGGTTGCAAGACCTCTCCATCTGTGGCCTTTCCTCACCACACTCCTCCTCTGGAAGGTCCACCTCCGTCTTGGTGAAAGAGAGAAGCACCTGGCACTTCACCTTCCGATTTTGCATGCCATGCCCACAGGTGGTGCTGCAGGCTGACCAGGGCCCAGGCACAAATCTAAACACAGGGGTATAGAACATGCTGTATACAGAAAGAGCCAGAGCATTTAAACTAACAGATTTTTTTTGGGGACATTTGTTTTAAATTTGGTAGCCAAACAGCGCTTGCAATCAGTCAGTTTTACAGTAAGATTGACTAATCAGTAATAGTTTTTTCTTCTTTTTTTATATATTTATTTTATTGGTGAGTATGCACAATATGAAATACAGTATTTTCTTTTTGTGTGTATCAGTTTACAATAGTAAGGAAGAAAATAACAGGAAAGTAAAGCAAACAAACAAAGTAAAGTAAAAAATTAAAAAGAGGAAATACAAATAATAATAATAAAAGAAAAAAGTAATACTATACTAGTAATACTACTACTCACATATGTATAACATTAAATATACAAGATGGACAGAAAACAAAGGTGTCTAATTCAATTTAGAATGGTGAGAGTCTACACTGGACTCAGAGACGTTTTGTCCCACCTGCTGGCAATTGAAAAATGTGTGTTTTTAGTGGAACTGAAACATTTTAGAAATGAACAGTTCTGTATTGATGCATGACATAAAAAACCTGTGTTGCTGCTGATATTTACCATGAATCTACAATTGAAGGTCAGTGGCAAGATAGAATAGTTAAAATGGGTTCATATTGTGCTTAATTGTGGTGGTTGTTGTAGCTACTATGTGTTTTCCTTTGTCAGTACATACAACTTACAGTATATATGATAACACGCCTAAGCCAACACATACTGTGTACCACTTGTACACATACACACTTGTGTATACATGCAAATAGCCGTCTGCTAATGTGCATCCCCGTGTCCGGCTGCTAATGAATGGGTATGAAGAAGGCAATTGTGCCAAATGGGTAAAATTCTGTGACAAATCATTGTATGATGTGCATTTGGTTTAAGTTTAGTGTTGAATAGTTGTGCACTCAGTTGTATCACACGGTCACTTACCAAGAATGCCTGTAAAGCCTGATAATGTATTTGTTACAGTGCAATGACTAACCAGAAAGAGAGTGATTGGTGATTTAGAGAGATACTTGGTGAAAGTCATTATTTGAAGTGGAGCCTGACATAATCTTGACATTTCAGGTAACAAGTTTCAACTTTAATTTGCCCTGATCACCTATCAGATATACCAATACAGAGTGGTGCTTAAAGGTAACCTATTATGCAAAATGAACTTTTAGTGTTTTTTAAACATAAATATGTGTCCCCAGTGTCTATAAAAAGAGAACCCCCTTTCTCTTTTTCTCCTGCTCCATCTATCTGAAAACCTGTGTAAAAAAAGAGCTGATCAAAATAAGTCCCTGTTTGTACATCATTAGAAGTCCGAAGCCATTTATGTGTTTCCTGTGTGTACTTCAACCTAAACTCTCCCAGCTCACCGTGCCAGCCTCCACCTGTCAGTGGATCACAAACTTCCTGACAGACAGGACACAGCAGGTGAGGCAGGGAAAAATCACATCCAGCACCCGGGCTAAAAGCATTGGCATCCCGCAGGGCTGTGTGCTCTCCCCACTGCTCTTCTCCCTCTACACCAACGACTGCACCTTAGGGGACCCGTCTGTTAAACTCCTGAAGTTCGCAGTGTGCTACAAATGTGAGACTAAAGATTAACAGCGCTGAGCTGCATCTCAAATACATTTTCTGGTTCCTAGCTTTCAGATGATGTACACTGCTATTTGTACTTTTTATGTGGCTTAAGTTAAGCAGCATGCTTTTCAGAGCAACCTGTCAAATGTTCACACCCTAACCCTAATGGGTTAGGGTGTGTTTGATATACTCTTCGATACTTATACTTATTTTTGCTGGAATATCCCTTTAATACATTCAAGTTATTTACCCTGGGTTTGTGGCATTGGGACGACTACCAGAACTGAGCTTTACAAGCTCATCAAATGAATGTGGCTTGCATAAGATTTGCTTGGCCGCATGGGATAAAAAAATGTGCTGGGGCCTGCTGAAGGTATTTGTGCAAAATGTTGGAGATGTGTGTGAGCTGATGGATCCCAGGGAGGCTATCAGAGTGGACCAGGCCCAGAGCAGCAGGCAATAATCACATGCTAATCATCTGCAGCAAAAAGAGAGGAAACGGAGCTGGACCGACTCACACAGCCTGGATAAGCTGTGTGTTTGTGTGTGCATGAGGTGTGAAAGGATTCAGCACACTACGCACAGCACCTTCAACGGATACCTGCTTTGCCAAGGTGTAGTAAACGCAACATCAACACACTTGCATTGTATTTGATAGCTAGGCATGCGTATAGGTCGGCATGATACGTTTTGCAGAGGCTGCATTTGGTGCACTGCAGCAAATACCTGCAAATATGGGTAGCTCTCCCTCTTTATAAGCATTAAAGGAGGGAGACTATTTATATTGGTAAATGGTAAATGGACTTACTTGTATTGCAAAAACTAAAATTCATCCATTCATACACTGATGGCAGGGGCCACCTGCCCATCAGGATTAAAGTTCACACACAGCAGGAACAGCCTGCAGGAGCAATTTGGGGTTAAGTGTCTTGCCCAAGGACACATACATCGGCATGTACCGCTCTTGCATCAGTTTTGGACGTTCTAGGGATGGCCTGTCAGTTCCTACTCGTTAATTGCAAAGTATCTTTTAAAAAACGGTCGGAAAAAAATGACCGGATACATCTGTCTGTGCGTAGCCTCAAACGTAACCCCTTGACACATGTCAAGAGGTTATGTGATACGCTACCCCAAAAATGAATTTTTTTTTTTCAGTTTCAACTCGATGTTCTGGATTAAAATCAAGGCAGAGTATACTGAGATTGCCAAAAAAGCTCTGAAACCCTGCTTCCATTTCAACATCCTGTCTTTGTGAAGCGGGTTTTAATGAAGTGACAGAGTGCATATAAAGGTTTAAGTTACGGAGTAGAGTCAGTAGACTGGACATAAACGTCGGGGCTCGGTCTTTATCTCCCGTCACCCCGAGACGGGACCGGCTCGTAGCAGAGAAACAAGCTCAGGGCTCCACTAATGCAGCGTCATGGTGAGTTGTATCTTTATGCACTTTATAATTGTCTTTATGCCAATCGTATCATTTACGTCTTATTTATGACATATTTTTCGCCCACACCGTGAAAATATTGTCTGACTCAAAACCGGTCCGTGGCTCAAAAAAGGTTGGGGACCGCTCCGCTAGCCCATGTCCATGTGTCCTTGAGCAAGACACTTAACCCTAAATTGTTCCCGTAGCTGCGCCTACGGTGTATGAATGTTAGATCATCCTGATGTGGCACCTTACATGGTAGCTCCTCTCATCAGGGTGTGAATGGGTGAATGATGTCATGTAGTGTTAAAGCACTTTGAGTGGTCGGAAGACTAGAAAAGCGCTATACAAGTACGGGTCCATTTACTGACGTGACGTTACTTTGAGTTTTGCGCGGTACATGAACAGCGCTCTTGTGGACGAACATGGCCCCCTCATGCCTTGCATATCTTACACTTTACACTACTTCAGTTGCTCTGAGTGTCTAATAATAACATGGATGGGATTACATTAATGTCGCGTCGGTATCACATGCCAAGGGGCACCGACCAAACGTCAGTATTTGACGAGTTGGATCGGCTTCGTTGACATCGCACACGCAATAGCAATCGCCAAGGAAAATAAGACTCACTGTCAGTGATGCTGGATTGAGAGGCTTTTGCAGTACAGTCATACAGTAGATATGCATTAGACTGGTCTCCAACCAATCTCAGCCTAAAACAGATTAAACTGTTGCCTTTCAACAGGTTGGTTATTATACATTTAAGCCTATTGATATCTTTTGATTCAGTCATACTGTACTGTAGTGTTGAGATGACTATCTATAGAAAAAGCAATATCCAGCCACTGTGTTGGATCATTGATCCACTTGTACAGGGGAAGAATGAAGGGGCGTGAGAGAACAACGATTAACTTATAAGGTATCACGAATGCTCAAGTTCATGCATGGTTGCAAAGTAATTATTAGACATGTGTATCAAACAAATGTTTGTTTAACAATAAATAAATATCTACAAAGTCCCAATCCAAAGACACGTCAAATTGCATATATGTTTTCTATCCCTCAAAAGGGGCACATCATAGATATCTACATTCATACATACAAACACACATACCTGCATGACAAACATTCATTCATAGTCCATGTCGTTGCGTCCTTGAGCAAGACACTTAACCCCTAATTGCTCCCCGTTGCTGTGTCTGCGGTGTATAGCGTTAACATGTAAGTCGCTTTGAATAAAAGCGACAGCTAAATGAAATGTAATGTAATATAATGTACACCTGTCATTGAAAATAAACTGGAAAAAAATTTAAAATAAAAGAATTTGCTACTTACGTACATGCACTTAAGTGGGTCTCATTAAAAATAGTATGCGCTTTAATTTGTGCACTGTGCAACTGTACCAGATGAAATAGAAAATAAACCAAAAGTATCAATTCATCTGATTAGACCAACACTTTCTAAATGGACTATGCTTTGTGAAAACGCCCTATGTACCTGTAGACAGCTGAGCATTGCCATTCTGACTGGTATCATCAAGTACCAAAAATACAAATATATAAAAATACAAAAATCATAATGGCTTATGGAGCAATGCATGTTGTTGATGTGTAAATGTGTGCTTAAGTGTGTACGCTCACGTGGGGTCCTCTGTAGCAGTATGCTGTTCTTCCAGTTCGTGGGATTGTTTTAACCAGGGCACCTTGGCCTCCACTGGCAGGGATTCTGACCGAGACACAACAAAAGTTAGTTACCCCCTAGTCAACTCAATCTGACACCATGGAGCAGGACCCACATTCTTCAAACACCTCAGAGTAGAACACTAGTTCTAACTAACTGGACAAAAGATGTTTAACCTGAGAAGGTGATTTGCAAGGCTAATCGCAGGGTTCATACACATTTAGACCAATGGATTTCCAGAACCTTTCCATGACTTTAAACCAAATTTCCATGACCAAACATGGTGAAATCTCGGTGCAAACATGAAAAAGCTAGAAAAGGTAGTATTTAAACTAACAATGAGAATACAAAGCATTCAGTAAACCTTAAATGACAAATGAATGAGACAATAGTTTGATTAAAAGAATAAACATTTGTATAGATGCCTGTATGTATGCCTGCTTATATTTTGAGCGTCTTTCTTTTAAAAGCATAGTAATTATTTCTAACTCGGCTTAAATGAACGTCATGAACACATGAATATAACACATTTCAATGACTTTTCCAAAACTTTGGGGATTACATTTTTTTCAAGGACTTTTCCAGGCCTGGAAATAAGCATTTTTTTTCCATGACCGTAAGATCCCTGTAATAGCTGATAGGCTTGGTCAACCTGCATATAATATAGAACATCAAATGTAAAATGACAAGAACAAGCAGGATATTGTTGAAAACCTCTTGGAACTTCTTTTGTGCCGAATGTAATCGCTTGTTCACCAACATCAAGGATTTTGACTTTTATTGCAAATGTTTTGCTTATATAACATCGTTATTCCAAATAAAGATGAGGATACATTGTGGTTAGTTGTGGATGCGTTGTCCTTGAGGTTGCTTTGGTTTGCATGATATACACAATAATGGTATTTTGCAACAATCAACACTGGCAGTATTTGCAAACTGTGCTTCTACTCTGTGGCCGCTGGTGACTGAAACATTGGGAATTGGGCCGTCGTAAGGAAAAAGAATATAAGATTACTTTTATTAATAGCTTGAGTGTGCATTTATACCTTGTTTGCATGTGTGTTTGCATGGCTTCCGATACTAATACATCCCTTCCTTTGTCCAAAAGTGGAATGTTTATAGAATAAGATATGCAGAAGAAATATGGTTATCATACATTTGTCTCGTAGATAAATTTGTGAGCTGTAAATGCTCGTCCATTATGTCCATCTTGGCTTCCTGACAACACACACACTCTAGGAATGAATAGTGTCCTACCTCGGGGCTTATGGCAGGCAATAGGGACCAGACAGTCTTCTTTAACATGAGGTTTGAGTGACGCTTCACAGCCGCCAATGTACTGCCCACGATGGTCGATGCACAGAACCACCCGGTAACGCAGGCCATGACCACATGTCACCGTGCACTGCAGTGGGAAAGCAACACACCGACATAATAAATGTCATGATTAATTTAGGTAGTTACTACTCGTTAGTTAAGTATGTTCTGTGACCCCCAGCACCATCATATTAATGTTCTTCATCACTTTGTGTTGTGTCTATTTCCCTTTTATGTTGAGAAGATAACCGAGACTTGTGTTTAGCTTTGAGGCACAGCTTCTAAATGCTTTGTAAAGTATAGATAGTCTTCACTTTAGATGAGGACACAGAACATACTTAATACTTAACTAACTACGAGCAACTACCTGAATTAATCATGAATTGCAGCATTTTTGTATCATTTACTAACACTTCACACTTTATTAATCAAGAATGAAACATTTATAACTGTGTTTATGAATTGCATACTAATGAGTTACTAATGAGTGTTTATGTTGGAATAATGCTTTATAAATGATGAATTCAGTGTTTATTCATGCTTTACTAATGCTAAATAGTGTGTACTTATTATAAAGTGCTACCGCGATTCCCAATAGTTTTGGTTTCATTTGAATATTTAATAGGTAAAACTATTGTAATTTTTAAGAAACTGCTTTTCTGCTTTCTTCTAGTGTTAATGATTTCCTGACCCCTCCCGATTGATCTTGTCTCGACCATTTGGGAATCCTGCCCCCCAGGTTGGCAACCACTAGTTTCGATATCTCAATTATTTGTATCATTTGTTTTCTTTTAAATAGTTAATTAACTAATTAATCAAATAATATGTTTTTAGATTAAGTGATTAAGTTAATTCTACAATATACAAATAGTGGAAATGCCTACAAGCGTTTCCCAAAGCCCAAGGTGAAGTTTTAGTATGGTTTCTACGGTTAGAACAACAGTCCAAAACGCAAAGATATTACATTTAAAATAATAGGAAAGATAGAAAAGCAGAGAATCCCAGCCCAGTGTCATTCCCAGGCCGTCAGATACTGACGCACAAGGCATCTGTATGAGACGCATCAGGCTTTCAAGTAACTTGAATGTAAACCCATCTATGGCAATATTACACATTCAGAGTAACTACTCCGGAAGTAAGTTGACTTAGTCAAAAGAGCAGCAGGACTTTCACCCAGGACTCTGCTGACGTCCTGAGCAACACATGTGAGGAGTTGGGAATGAGAATGGCTTAAAGTCAAAACTAGACCATTTTTGGGCAGTTCTGTTTGATAATTGACTTGACAAAAGTAAAACTGATGAGAATAGGTGGATTTTATACCTCCAAATAAAGCCTAGTCTATGACTTATGGCTGGTGTACACAGACTCACTGACCTGGGACCACTCCATGGCCACCCACTGGGGGCAGGCAAAGGTGTTGCAAATCTGTTGGGTGATAGGTCGAGGGGAGTGGGTGCACTTCCACTCCTCCACCTGGGAGAACTGTCCCTGTGTGTCCTCCTCTATGCACAGCACGCTGCGGACCTGCCACCCACCACCTTGACCGCAGGACACGGAGCACTGGGTCCAGGGGCCCTGCTCCCAGCTGCACAAACAGAATGACAAGGCCCAAGCTCACTTAGTGCTTTCTCCAGTCATTTAACATTGTTTGATGACAGTATCGGTTGCATCTTCGTGATGCACTCCCACCCAACCTTAATGAACTTTCCAGTTGTTATACTCATTATCATAACAAGGAACTTTCAATAACGGTCGCTTGATATACTATTTCATATGCTTTGCTCGTCTTTCATCAATGTCTTCAAATTTTCAATTTTGTTTTATTCAGTGTGAATTATACATCCAAGGGATATCATCCTGAGATGTCCATCCTGAATAAATGTTCATAAATCTACTTAAATAATAGAAATGACAGGAAAAAGATCAAAGTCAGAAATATTAAACTTTTTTCACTTTACAAAATATATTGTTAGCAACTTCACTAGTCTAGGCAGAATTTCCAATCAAAATGGTTCTTATATAAGACTGACACGCACCTCTATCCATTCATATGCAAATTACTTTCTTTATTGAAGACCTGTGGACAGGTGGGGGCATCATTTTTTTAATAAACTGACTTAATTTTGATGTTATAAAATAATTTTGGTGTTATAATAAACAGTACACTTGTGAGACATTGTTCAGATGTGTTAATACCACTATATATGCTACTGTTTAAGAATAAATGAAGATGGCACACAGCCCAAATTAGAGATTTCAGGTTCGCCTAAAAAAGATAGCACTTTCAGGATGATTATCTCCTTGGAATGATGCATCAGCCGGCCTCTTCCAGTGGTAGCATAATATGTGACCAGTCTCTCTGTAAAGTTTTACTTTGAAAAAGTGAAGCAGAACAAAATTAGAGCATTTTTAGTAAAGGCAGTTTAGACGAGGCCCCCAAAATGGACATTTGGGCACATTTGGCACCATAGGTGCCATTTGACTTTTCTCATGTAGCAAACAATATATTTCACTTGTATATTACTAATGTTGTTCAATACATCCAAATACAGTTTTTCTTAAAAAAAAAATTGTTTTGGATGAAAATTATATATACACACATACATACATATATGTATATATACACACACACATATATATATATATATATATATATATATATATATATATATATATATATTTGCAAGGATATATAACAATGAATCATCATTGTAAGCCAGATACTCAACGTCCTTTTGAACTAATTAACTAAGGATTAACTAAGGAGCTAGAGAAACAGTTGTTCTCCGTCCGTTTGTCTGGTGCGTAATGAAGACGTTCTCATCCCTGGCCACTTATGACTACGCACGGCGTTATCTCGGTAATTAGTTGGCCGAAAATGAACTATCCCTGGAATCGTCACAGCCTATAGAATCGATCTGTAAACTCAAAAAGACGTTTGACAGCACTGTGAGCCAATAGGCTACAGATAGGCGTCGTCATTGATGAAGCATATGATCCGATATGCTGATAGTCTGCCCATCTACCTGGTCAGAACGGCCCCTCCCAAAGTTTGCGATGATTTGAAAGAGTCTTGAAAACATTTACTATTTCCTTCACCAACCAGGTAAATAACCACTAGTTCTGCTTTATGTTAGTTGAGGAAGTCCCACACACGTCGGAACATCAACCGCCCCCATGTCTGGGTTCATAACATTATCCGTAGTCGCCATGCATCTCTGCTGGGAGGGACTAAGATGCAAGGAAAAGATGCAAGTGAAGGAAACCAGGATGCAATTAAGAGACTTGGGACGTACCCAATGTTCTGACGTGGCTCTGGTTAAATCCAAGAAGGCTTGCAGTGATTAGCTGTGAGCAAAACCATGCAATTTTTCTTTCTAGAATTCTGAGCACAGAAAAGATTGATTGCTCTATTAAATGAGTTTGTCACCTGCTTAGCTTTCCCTCTGCCTCCTTTAGTGCTAATGCTACATGTAATAAATGTATAATACAGTAAGATAGTTATACATGTAGCGGTAATAAAACCCGATTACGGTTGGTTTACATTAGAGTGTACAGAAACCCACTCACTGTTTAACCACACCCTCAAACCTTTTCTGGCGAATGACATTGCATTTAAAAATGTAATAGTCTGTCCACATAACCCTCTTTTGTCAGACAAATAGTTCATAACCTTTGAATTTGTATTATGGGACTACATGCCAATAGGCAAACGTTTGCACACTAGATATTTATATTTATATATAATATTTATACTTAAATATTTGTAAGGATTTATAAATGAGAGCGTAAATTCAGTTTGTAAAGTGCTCACGTTTCCGTCATGAGAGAAAATTGTGGTCCGATTTAACATGGAGGTTGATGGAGCAGTTGGCCGGTCTTCATGTCGCTTTCAGACTTGCTGACAAAACAGTATACATTTGTTGGATTCCACGACGCATGTGTACCACAAGCACAATATTTCCAACGTTTTCATATATATATATGACTATGCCTCAAAAGTCAATATTGTGGAGTGAATGGCAAAATACAAATACAAAAAGGTTTGTTAGGACACAGCTACTCGTGCTCTAGGAATGACATCACAGCTCTAACCTGCCCCATACACACCCATTGTAAACTCTGAAATGGTTCCCACATTTTCCTAAACTTGAACAATAATTACATGAAAACTGTGCTAGCTATCAAAAAATGCCCAATTGGGCAAATAAACTCCAGACTTTTGTCAACGTTGCTCTACGATAAATTATGGCGAGTCACTGTGGACACAAAGATGTATGTTTTTTTGCTCTCTTCAGTCCGAAACCCCAGTCAAGTGAATGGGACAATTTCTCTACGTTTTTCGCACTTTTTGGGAAAATGGCCAGTCGAATCTCTTAGAAAAGTCATAGCACACGATTCCCGATCAGGCCGCACGTTTTGATGTATTTTTTACGCATGTGTTGGCAACGCTGTGGGAGGAGATACGCGCCAAAGTTTTTGTGGGACTATGATTATTAAGTGTGGCTTCAGCTACAGGGGTCATAGACCCCTATAGCAAAGCGCACTTCATGTTCTCCTGCGGGCTTAATAATAGTCCCACAAAAACTTTGGCGCGTATCTCCTCCCAATCAAGCTGCCACCATGGCAACCGGTGACACGCGGGACACGGGGCTTTTATGTCTACCTGTCTGTCTCTCTGTCTTCCCTTTCAACATAAAAGCCCCGTGATTCAAGTGTATCTTAACATAAAGCTAAAATGAGGATTATTGTATTAAATAGAAAATAAATAGACAATTGTACACAATATTTTGTTTTGTAATCACGTGATATGTTGCAGCAAAGTGTTGTCCCATTCATATTTACACCATCAAGCCCTCACAGCTAATGTTGGCATATATATATATATATATATATATATATATATATATATATATATATATATATATATATATATATCCAATCCACACATACGTGCACGCGGTAATACGGTAGCCACACTTAATAATAAGCCCGAGCAATACTATGAAGTGCGCTTTGCTATAGGGGTCTATGACCCCTGTTGCTGAAGCCACACTTAATGAATAGATCAATCATTGCAGAGAACACCTCAACAATATGTTGGCTTTCAAAAGTATGGTTCTTGAAAAACAAACCATGACGATTACGAACAACTGTCAGAGTAGTAGGATTTACATGTTATGACATGACAATGTTATTATGTCAATTTGTCGTGTAGGTAAATTCCTCCTCGTCTTGATTACATTCTATTTTCTTCTATTTCTGGTTACTTCAGGGTGCTTCATTGGATGTGATGTATTCGAACAAGTAATCGTATCACAGATTTCTTGACACATTCCTGTGTTACATCTCAGCCAACACTATGTAAAAATGGAAATATGTCAAAGAGAAGAAAGACAGCAGTAAAGTAACTTATAAAATGAAGGATTGTAAGGTTACTTACCGAGGCAGAGGTTGAAAATGGTCATAAGGCAACACCTCTTTAAAGCCATCACTGGAGGAGACAAAATATCACAAAACATTGCACGTTTGAGACTGGAATCCAGATTGCAGCCCGAAGTCATGAGGTCATAAGGATCTTGGGAAAGCATAGATGATAAATGTAAGCCGGCACAGTTCTTATTAATAGAAGTTAGGCCTTCAAGGTTACAACAAAGGCGTTCAAGGATATGAAGAGAAAATGCTTCGCACTGATGATTCAGCATTTCTGCTATTTAGCCGATATATCTCTCTTATCATTGGCGACTTCCTTGATATATTTAGCAACATTTGGAGGTAGTGCTGCAGGCTACTTTTATTATAATAATCCTTTATTAGTCCCGCAGTGGGGACATTTAAAATCATGATATTACATATTGTACATACATACATGCAATTGGCAGGGTTCATACACATTTTGAGCAATGGATTTCCATGACTTTTTCATGACTTTAAACCAAATTTCCATGACCAAACATTTTGTGAAATCTAATTTAAATAAAAAATCTAATTTAATAACAAACAATGAGAATTACAAAGTATACAGTAAACCTTCAATGAATGAGAGACAATAGTTTGATTAAAAGAATAAACATTTATATAGACGCCTGTATGTTGAGCGTCTTTCTTTTAAAAGCATATTAATTATTTCAAACTCAGCATAAATGAACGTCATGAACACATGAATATAACACATTTACATGACTTTTCCAAAACTTTGGGGATTTGATTTTTTTCTAGAATTTTTTCAGGCCTGGAAATAACCTTTTTAAAAGTCCATGACTTTTCCAGGTTTTCCATGACTGTAAGAACCCTGAATTGGACTCTGCATTTTAACCCATCCTTTGCAATTAAGGAGCAGTAGGCGAAACTATGGGGAGACCAGGGATCGAACCGTTGAACCATTCAGCGTGTCAAATCTAATATCTAAAATATCATGTTTGGATTTGGGTCATGAGATTGTTTGACCCATCCATACAACCCAACCACCTCTCCACGCTTCCTTGCCGTTTATACTAGACCACATAACTTCCAAAGCACTTACTTTGAGCTGGCCATGCCGTTAAATAACATGCGTAGGCAACAACATTCATTGCAATTATTTTTTTTGTGACGACACAATGTAAAACTCAACCTGTATTGATCCTACCTCTCTGGACAGGGGTCCATATTGCACTCCTTGAGCTTTGGTGTGGGTTTGGTGTTTTCAGGATAGCTGTTACAATGATGCTCGGGCAGAGTCTTGTTGGATCTGATGTCTGTGCACTCTGCAGAGTTCAGCTGATAGCCTGGGGGATGAAAGCGGACACAGACTATTTTTTATTTTTTTTTCAATCTAGTTTATTTTTTTGTGTATGTATTATTATTTTTTATTATTATTATTATTATTTTTCAGGGGGGCGTGCAGGCACCAAGGAAAGAGTTTGTAACAGCAGGTCTCGGTATACTACTACAACACCTCATCATCAGGAGTAAGTTTATCAAAACACAGACTATTTAAGTATATGTTGCTGAAAAAAGTGGAAGATATCAACAGATGACGCTGGATATAATAAAGCTGAGGATCAATAAAAACTAAAGCAATGTTAAATCATTGTACAAAGACACCCGTTTACAATTACTGATGGTCACCTCACCTACTCCACAGGTAACTGAGCAGGGGAAGAAGTCAGTCTCTCTCCACTGGTACCTGATTGGCTGGTAGAAGATAAACTGGACAACTGTATCCTTAGAGCCTCCATACTTCATCTGCACAACATATAGGGAGAATGAATAGTTATGAAGAACATTGTTATGTTAAGGAGCGTAGGGTAGAGAAGATGAGAGAACAGAATGGAGGAGCAAAGTAAAGCTCAGTAAAGGAGAGAATCCCCACGAAGGAGAATTAAGTAGAAGAATCATGTTAATACTCCTGAGAACAGTTGTATCATGTGTTCAGGGAAAAAGTTTTTGATACAAATATGCATTCCTTTAAGTAAAAGAGAGCAAAACAGAGTTTTGAAATTGTGTGAAAAGAGGAGCATAATATCATTTATAATGTGAAATATAATATATTTTATACAATATTACACAATTAATAAATTGCAGTGCATCAAGCTCGTTGGTAATACTATTTTGTCACAGGCTTTTTTTTAGATAAATTATTTCACCCACATTTTTTTCTGAAGCTTACATATCAATGAATGAAAATCTAAATGTTGCTTTATCACTATTATGAGAGTACGTGATTGACCACTTGAAACAAAATAGCTTCAACAGGTTTTATCATGCTGTCAACCAGTCCTGACAGAGTTTACCACCCATTTCCCATTGAGACAATAAAGATTACTTCATTGCCATCTGCTTTATGTTCCCCTGTGAACACCACACAAAGCATCTGCTTTGTCAGTCCCAGGTTAGTCAGAATAATATACGCTCCAGTCCCAATACAGCATGACACTTATCCCAGTACATACCACTCCATTATAAGAGGTCAATGTATACACACCCGTAGCAAAGTAATGTGCAACAATATAAGTAAAAAAATAACACAAAGTTAATTACTATGAATAACTAAATAAAAGCAGAGAAGCAAGAATCAATCAAAGGTAATAGCAGGTCTCTTGAATCAGTTTTATTAGCGGAGATTTCAAATTAGACACAGGCCTCAGTCTGAAGCCTAGAACTGCCTATGATACTTGATACTTAGGGATAGCGGCAGTGTCAATGTTCATTAAGAGTTCAGCGCCAATGGTATTCTTTGAATAGCACTACCCCAACACGGACTCATGCTTGAATTACAATTCATATTCTTCGATTTAGTTTTTACTCGCTGAAAACACAAGCAGCCCAAGCTTAAACTATTTAATTGTCATTTACATACAGGTAAAGTTCTCTGAATTGAACTCTTCCTACGAATTAAAGCAGCTGCCAGCTGCACTTGGGGAAATACCCCATCACTTTTAAGGCGCTGGCTACCTCATTGGAGACATTTTTCAACATGCAGATAGTCCGATAGACTTCAACATGTGGTTAATGATGTGAAATCAAGGAAAACTACTCGGAGAGGTTTGGGAAAAGATTCATTATCATTACTTTATGCTAGATCTATGTTACTCTATGCTACACACGTTAAAATAAGTCAATGTTTTTTGTTTCAGACGAGACACGAACAGCGCTCTCGTGGGCGAAAGTCCTGACTGACTATTGGATCCATCCACATAACACGGTTTATACTACCTCACCTGACTTCTTCCTTTATTCCAGTCTTAACTACCTCAGTACTGCAGCCCTGCACATGCAAAAAAGACACTAGAGGGGTTCGTGGAGCGTCAAAGTTTGATGCATAGGGCCACTGAACAAGCTGCCGTATGTGACGAGTTGGGAGTGAGGTTGATTTCTTGCAGCAAGATT
The DNA here is from genome assembly GCF_910589615.1 of Taurulus bubalis. Taxonomy (NCBI): domain Eukaryota; kingdom Metazoa; phylum Chordata; class Actinopteri; order Perciformes; family Cottidae; genus Taurulus; species Taurulus bubalis. Next base: position 2,617,324 of record NC_136592.1, read on the forward strand.
GTGTGTGTGAAATTGAGTCAAAATAAACTTGAGTGTGCGTTCATGGTAATGAAGGAACATGTCAGCCAGTGCAATATGCAGTTACGTTTTTGGATTGAGCTTTGTACGATAAAGGAATAAAATATATCAGGGTTTGGGCACACACACACAATACTTGTTAGCAGGATAGACATATTGTTTGTTTGGGGCTGCACATGGGATTTGTTGACATGAAATAACATATAGAATATCACCGGACTTATTCTTTAGAAACGTAGAATAGTGTTAGAATGTGGTCAAAATGGTGACGTTGCTGCAAAATGCCTTCATCTTCACAAAGACATCCGACTGTTTGGAATATTGATTACAAAATGTCTACATTGCCTAATATAATGCAGCAGACTGGTTTATTTATTATATTTAATCTTGAATAAAATATTTACATCTGAAGCCAAAAGTCCTAAGGCTGTTTTGCTATTAACCTACTACTCTTTTCTTTGTTTCACCTTTATCATGAAATCAGCATTGAGTGGGCCATGTGTTCTGAGTGTCTGCCTGTCCACCCCTCTCTGGAAGTCCAAGGAGGTGTTTCCTATCCAATAGAAGCCTGTAGACACCAGGCTGGTCTCCTCCACTCTCCCCTGAAGAGAGACGGCTTCAATAACTGAGGGAGACAGAGCAAGATGGACGTTTGTTACCTTTAACCTTCAATGTTAAAAAAGGAAACCCTTGTCACTTTATAGGAATTATATCACATTAAATGCAGAAAACCCTATTTGTGTCACATTCCACCACATTTAAAAAATTCCTTTAAATTGCATTGAATCCCTGTGTGTGTGTCAAACAACCTCTTCCTCCACTCCTGTAATGCTAGCAGTTGCTGCTTATTTTCTTCTAAGCTAAGGCTACAACATGGCGCCTCGCAAGCAAGTGGTCGTATACTGTAGAGTTATGTAACCCCGACTCATTCCTGCCGACACGTGATGGCTATAGCAGTGTAGTGCCCAGGATTTACTAAGAGGTGAGGAAACGTGTCAAAACATGACTCCCCCTGCAGAGAGAGTAGACCTGACGTGCAACGACCAACGACTCAAATGTTACAATTACGTCACACCACATCACGACACCACAGCACGAGAGCCGTACACGCAGTAACATTAGTTACTAACAGTTACTAAGAACTGAACCTGAATATCTTTTGAAGTAGTTTTGATACAATTTGTCTGCTGAGTTATCAATACGTATTAGACTATCCAGATGATACGCAGCAAGTTGTATATCCAGCTCTATTGTTCAATTTTCCTAAAATAAAAAAAAGTATCGTAATATATTGTGATATGTCGTATTGTGTATCGCAATATGTATTGCATCGTGAGTTGCTTGCCACAGCTCTAGATGTAGACAGGAAGAACAAAGAGATGGATGACAGAAGGAATGTAAAATAAATTTAAAAAACTGGGTTATAGTCATAAGAGTATAAGATTGGAGGCTGTTTATTTAAGTCCAGGAAAGACTAGCAGTTTTAAATAATCTCCTGATCTTAGAATTTTCCAGAAGCCAGATGCGATATAAATTCCCTCTACTTTCTTTTGGGTCTTCCTCAGGTTTTCCCAGTTGGATGTGGCCATACAACAGATCCTCATACAACAGTTAGTATGATATCCTACTTAACAGTAATTCTTCATTTTTCTAAAATGTTCCTATGAAGTCGAGCAACATGTGCCAATTTCCGCTTGTTACATGCACACATTCTTTTAAGAATAAAGTTAATTCTTCATAGGAAACAACTTAGTTAGGTTTAAGGAACAAAACTATCTAGTTAGGTTAAAGACAAGATCGTGGTTTGGGTTAAAATAACTCCCGAAGTGATGTTACTAAAGCAACTCAGCATACTAATGTAAATCAAAAGATTTAATTTTGATGAGCAGGAGCAGCAGTTCTACTCCAAGCTCTTTCCAGATATCTGACCTCCTCTCTATGCACAACAACCCTGGGAAAGAAATGAACTTTGTCCACTTGTATCTGTGATCCTATTATTTTGCCCAAAGCTCGCAATCATTGGTGGGGGTTGAAATAAAGATGGACCACTACAGCATATTGACAGCTGCACCTTCAAGCTCAGTTCCATCTTCACCACAGCCCTATACGATACTGCAACAAACTGGCAGCAAACACCCAAACAAGTGATCTATTATTTTCTGTTGGAGTGCTACCATTTTACAAGTCATTGACACTGGCTGAATCTGCAGGAAAAAAGTGTAATCCTAAAACCACCGTATTGGACACTCTCTGCCCAGATGGCCCAAGATTTGGTCCTTAAAAAAATAGAATCATAAATAAGGCCACCAAAGGCTAAGGCATCAATCAGCAAGTAGGAGCACTTTGAGAGTTCCTTGAACCCTAATGATGAACTCCTGTATTTCTCAAACAAATATTGGATATAGAAAGTTATGTGTCGTACGGAAGATACATGTATTTTCCATAAAACACACAGAATTAAATAGACTTTGACAAAAAAAATAAATGCATGAAATTCGTTCTTTCTTTTCTGTTTTTAATTAATTGTTATAACTTACCTATCATATCGGGTCCTTTGGCATTGAGTCTGAGGAGGCGGCTTCCTGATGGCATCTCCAGCACTGTCTTCATAGCTGCAGGCAGACACAAGGTTGGAAAGGTTTAATTTTAACATTCAGTAGAATACAATATTGACACAGGGGTGGCAGAATACAGGAAAAACCTGCACAACTGAGTGGGGAATTTAACATCTTTCAGGGGGTTTTGGGAGCATATTAGAGCGTTATCCACCCTCAGCATCAAAACACAAAGAGAGGGAATTCTGGAAGAATGGTGCTCAATGGCTCCAGTTGAGTAGACTGAACTCTTTGCAGGCGCAACCTCCGGTTCTGCCGAGTGAAGTCAGACGGTTTCTTAAAATAGGTCGCTTAAAAAATACAGTAAAGTTTCAAGTAATCTTCTTGTGTGCAAATTCAGTTTCTTCTTGTTCCAGAATCTATGCGGATGCCTGCCTACAGCTTGCCACTCACAGCATGCCATCTCCGTTACCGTGTTTACCAGTAGGTATCAATCGTCATTCTCTGCAAACTTACAATAAACCTTGTTTTCTAATTAGTACCGTATTCTTCTTCTGAGTTCTAGACTTGCATTCCTCCCATCAACCTTCACCACTTGACTTCTTCATCCAAGCCATCTACCTGTCTCTTAGACCCCATCCCAACTAGGCGGGTTAAAGAAGTTCTTTACAATCTGTCTTTATTAAACAGGCCATGTACGGTAACCCATAAAAGTAGCTGAAATTAAACCTCTTCTTAAAAAACTCTTGAGGTTTTAGCCAATTATATACATCTTCCCCTTTTCTCCAAGATCCTTGAGACTTATCAGTAGTGTGACTTTCGCTTATTTGAGGATTATCAGTCAGGATTTACAGTGCATCATCAGCAAAGCGACAGCTATGTTGAAAATGACTAATGACCTTCTAATAGCATCAAACAAACGACTTATTACTGCATTTGACACCATTGATCATTACATTCTATGAGAGAGACTGTAACATTTAATTGGCATTCAAGGAAATCAGATTAAACTGGTTTAAATCATATTGTCCTTATCCTTATGATGGTTTTGAATGCTGAAATTAATATTGACATTGTATCATATAGCATACAGCATTGTATCATTCTGGAGGTAGGCAAACCACTCTGCCACCCACCCTGGACCCCCTCCGTCCAGTATGGGTGGCAGAGCGGTGAGATGAGCCAGGAATATTCTCTTGAAGTTTTGTATTCCCGCAGTTTCATTCATTGAAAAAAAAAGTGGTGGTCACAGTGAACAACGCCGTTTGCGGATGAAATGGCTTTGCTAGATGTATGTCAATGAAAATGAGAACATTTTTTCACTTGCTTAAGGTGGTTTTCACTCGCAGCCCTACAGGTATCGGAATTGTAGGAGAAAGCGCAACAAGCCAAAGCTGACCCATTACAGTTCTTGTTGTCACAATGTCTGTTTGAGTCATTGTAATTGTACTCAGTACCACAGCTACTTCACACTTCCCTCAGGCACATGCATTTCTTTGGAACTCTCTGGACCATCCATCAACCAGCCTCAGTCTACTCTCTCATTCACTTGCTCTACCTTCCCTCAAAGTTAGTACATCCACAGCAAATTTTCCTCAGTCAGTCGCCAGATTGCTCATGCCTTGCTTTCCAACCTCTGCTTCAAACTGCAGCTTTCATTTGAAAAGTGATGAATAGGAAATCCTCGGGGATATTAGATGTATTAAGTCCTTTAACGGCATGAGATACCTATAATATTGTATATATCTATAAGTCCCTTCCATAAAATAAAAAAAAAAAAACCCTCTTAGCTACTCTTGGGGTCTTTTCACACTAGAAGGGTTCCTCCCTCTATGGTTAAGCAAGGAGGTGTAGTATTGAAAGACCTTTTGAAGTCAATGGCATGTTAATTATATTCCGGGTTTGTTTGCTTTGCTTTGTAATACATTAGAGTTGGTTCATGTCTTGGTTACCCCTCGTCTTATTTAGTTTGGCTTAGCCACTATATATGCTCCCTAAAATGTCAAGAGGCTCATTCGAAATGAACTGCGCCTCGACTGGAAAGTGGACAGGATCAGGCTGCAGCATCGGGGACCGATGAAAAAAAGCTGCCGTCAAGACAGTTTCCAGTAGCCTTCAAAAGCAATATACAGGATCTCACAGAAATAGTTACATCCTGTAATAGACTACAGACTATGTTCATTTAATTTGTAATAATAATAATATAATATATATTTATCTAATTTGTTGTCAAAACTAAGAGCCAATCAGCTCTTCGATCAGGTGACATCCAGGCGTTTCCCATCATGCTCTTGGTCTTGCAGTCGGTGAAGAGCAACAGTGGCCTGGCTCTAAAATCTGCGTCCAATTTTATGAGGTTAGAGTACTTCAGAGCAAGTCGAGATCAAGTCGGACACAAACTTAACCAGCATGCATTGTGCAGCGATCGCCGGTGATCGAGTCTATGCAGGCCTGGGTCATCTCAAACGAGCCTTTTGGTAGATCACTTTGTTCTGTTAAACCTTGTTTAGTTGCTGTGTTAAGTAAAGTAATGTTGAGTTCTTTTAAAGGCCCATAATGAAATTCTTGGATTATATTGTGTTACAAGGGTAAACTCTTACGTCACACTCAGGTAGGGTATGGGGTTGAAAGCAAAAGTAGGAAACTAGCCAGAAAGCTAACGTTTTGTTTGCCCAATAATTTGACACCCCAGTAAAGCGTTGAAGCAATCAAACATGGCCTTAAGAGACATCTGGAGAAGGTAAAGGGTATTTCACAAATCCAGTGTGTGAAACATTCAGGATTAGCTTGGTAAACATGAGGCTTAGAAGTGGAACCAGAGTGAATGAAGGCATGTATGTAATTTGGACACAGATCAAGATTGCATGACCTACATTGTTCTGGTGTAAGGTGCGGTAGGGCCTGTCCTCGTACCAGCCGGCATGTGGAGCCATCCCCACCACAGACGCCGCAGTTATCCTCTCTGGCACCACTGGCTAGCTGCCGATCACAGCCCACCTCCTGCACACACATTATAAATAAACACTCGGAAGGACATATGTCAACCCATGAAGAGATGAGAAGCCTCACAGGCTTGACTTAACATTTTTGGTTCACAGTAAAATGTCTCCACAACTTTTGGATTGATTGCCATACAATTTTGAACCGATATTGATGTTTCCCTCAGAATATATGTAATATCTTTGGTGAGCCCTTACCATTTCATCCAGTGTAGTCATTGGGCAAATATAGTGTAATACTTAATGAAAAAGTAACTGTAAAACTAACAGTAATCTCATCAGCCTTAGCTACACTTTTAGTTGTGTGTTTATTAGCTTATACATGCAGACATGCTAAACTAAGATGGTAAACGTTGTAAATGAAGAACGCTTAGAGGTTAAATTGGCCGAAAAGGATAAAATAAAAAATACAAATATACAGTCCAAATAACAACAATACATTTTGAAAATTATATTCCAGGGTGATATTAGTGATTGTCGCAATCACTTTGGTCGCAATCACTTGATTGATTGCTGTAAAAATATACAAACAGCGGTGGCACACGTAATGCTTCATGATGGATGCACTGCTCCACATGAATGGAAGAACAAGGAAGGAACGAGTGATCAAGGACCACCTCACCCACGTCAGAGCTGGAACGCCATATCCCTTGAAGTTTGCGTAATGTTTTCTTTAATTTGTGGGTTTAGGGTTTACATCATTGATCTAACGTCCTTTGTTTTTTGTAATCTTTTTTTTAACAGGAGCAATAGTGAGCCGGGAGCGCTATTGGCAAGATGATCAATTTGGTCTGCCTCGTCCCATTATCCCCTTCACTGAGCTTACTAGGAGACATTTCAACAATAAACCTCAGGAAAACAAACCGTCGCTTACTCCTCGTGGCCTTAACTATCGGCAAGAAAACTATCCTCACGAACTGTAAAATAAGGAATAACATACATATCACACACTGGAGAAACCTAACGATTAATACATTTCAATGGAAGATCTAACCTCCTCCATCATTTACAATACAACAGAACACCACTCCATCTTCACTGTTTTTACAAACTTGACCCATTCTAATATTATTCATATATTTGTCTTTTTTAGCCTGAAACCCAATTGAAACCCACGTACACGCATATGCACATACATATAAATATGATCTTATCTATACTTTGTGCCTATGTTTTAGATGAAATAATAAACACGCACGCACACACACACACACACACACACACACACACACACACACACACACACACACCGTACTTCTATACCCTGAATATATGATGTTTTGCCTGGCTCGTATCTCACCGTTTTGTCGTCCTCTTGATGTTATGTCTATGTATTGTCTTTTTATTTTTACATTAAATAAGAATACTTTTTTTTTTAAAAAGATGATAAGATGAAGTGGTGTGGTGACTATTTCATATGGTTCTTGATCATACAATTAAATTAAAGTCAGTTCATTTTATATAGCCCAACATCACAAATACAAATTTGCCTCGAAGGGCTTTACAATCTGTACACATAACATCCCTGTCCAGGGACCTCATCACATCGGATCAGGAAAAACTCCCCTAAATAAAGATAGTAAAAACCCTTTCACAGTGAACAAAGAGAAGAAACCTGAGGGAGAGCAACAGAGGAGGATCCCTCTTCCCAGATGGACAGAAGCAATAGATGTCATGTGACCAGAATGAATAACTTAACGGAGTTCCAGCACGTTACATGAATATGACAGAAAGTATTAATATCATGAGAAGTAGGCATGGTCCACGATCCATGAAGCAGAAAGAGGTAGAGAGGACGGGCATCAGCAGGGCCGCCATTGCAGGAGGCAGGACTGGCTCTAGGCACAGCGACAATCCATGGAAACTTGAGGCGAGGAAGCACAGAGGCTCCCGAAGAAGAAGAAAAAGGAAGAAAAAAAGCAAGCTGTTGTAACTCAACTGTACTTTGTCAAAACTGTTCCAAAGTTAACATGCTTTATCAGAGGCATGGCTTGAAGACTTCTGCATGCCAATATTAACTCATAGTCAGAGCGCCACCTACTGGGAAACTATGGCAATTTGAACTAGAAATGAAGGACGAAAACGAAATTGGCCGACTTCTGGTACGGTTTAGAGCATGGTCCCAAGAGAGTTATTTTTAAGTTTATATGTGGTACATCCATCCATCCATTATCAGCCGCTTATCCGGGGTCGGGTCGCGGTGGCAGCAGGTTCAGCAGGCCGACCCAGGCTTCTCTCTCACCCGCAACACTTTCCAGCTCATTCTGGGGGACCCCGAGGCGTTCCAAGGCCAGCCGGGAGATATAATCCCTCCAGCGTGTCCTTGGTCTTCCCCGGGGTCTCCTACCAGTTGGACGTGCCTGGAAAACCTCTAATGGCTCTAATCTAAACGTCCAGGAGGCATCCTGACTAGATGCCCGAACCACCTCAGCTGACTCCTTTCGACACAAAGGAGCAGTGGCTCGACTCCAAGCTCCCTCCTGATGTCCGAGCTCCTTACCCTATCTCTAAGGCTGAGCCCAGCCACCAGGAGGAAGCTCATTTCGGCCGCTTGTATCCGAGACCTCGTTCTTTCGGTCACGACCTAGAGTTCGTGGCCATAGGTGAGGGTTGGAACGTAGAACGACCAGTAAATGGAGAGCTTTGCCTTCCGGCTCAGCTCCCTCTTCACCAAGACGGACCGGTACAGCGCCTGTTTTACAGCTGCAGCCGCACCGATCCGCCTGTCGATCTCCCGCTCCACCTTACTTGAACTCCTTCGCTTGGGGTAGGCAGTTTGTCCCCATCTTGAGGGAGCAATCCACCGGTTTCCGGCAGAGCACCATGGCCTCAGATTTGGAGGTGCTAACTCTCATCCCTGCTGCTTCACACTCGGCTGCAAAACGCCCCAGTGAATGCTGGAGGTCACGGTCCGAGGAGGCAAACAGGACCGCATCATCTGCGAACAGCAGAGAGGCGATCCCGAGACTCCCGAACCGGATCCTCTCCGCCCCCTGGCTGCACCTAGATATCCTGTCCATTAAAGTCACGAACAGGACCGGTGATAATACGAACACAGCTCCTACTGCAGGCGTACAGAGACCGGATGGCCCGTGCCAACGGGTCCGGCACCCCATACTCCCGCAGCACCCCCCACAAAAACCCCCGAGGGACCCGGTCGAAAGCCTTCTCCAGGTCTACAAAGCGCATGTAGACTGGTTGGGCGAACTACCAGGACTCTTCCAGTAGTCTTGCGAGGGTTTAGAGCTGGTCCACTGTTCCACGGCCGGGACGGAATCCGCACTGTTCGTCTTGAATCTGAGGTTCGACAATCGGTCGGAGGCTCCTTTCCAGCACCCTGGCATAAGCTTTTCCCGGGAGGCTGAGCAGTGTGATACCACGATAGTTCGAGCACACTCTCCGGTCCCTCTTCTTGAAGATGGGAACCACCACCCCTGCCAGTCCATGGGCACTGTTCCCGACCCCCATGCGACACTGCAAAGGCGTGTCTGCCAAGACAGCCCAACAGTGTCCAGCGCTTTCAGCATCTCAGGGCAGATCTCATCCACCCCTGGTGCCTTGCCACCAAGGAGCTTTTTGACTACCTTAGTGGCCTCTGGCAGGGATATAGGTGCATCCACCCCAAGGACTTCAGGCACTGCCCCCTCTCCAGGGGACATGTTGGCTGGGTTTAGGAGTTCCTCAAAGTGCTCTTTCCACCGGCCAACGATGTCCACAGTCCGGGTCAGCAGTCCCCCCCCCTGCGCTGAGAACAGCCTGGGGTAGGCCCTGCTTTCCCTTCCTGAGCCGCCGGATGGTTTGCCAGAACCTCCTTGAGGGCAACCAAAAGTCCTTCTCCATGGCCTCCCTGAACTCCTCCCATGCCCGGGTTTTAGCATCCGCGACAACCACAGCTGCAGCCCTTCTGGCCTGCTGGTACCTGTCAGCTGCTTCAGGAGACACCTGGGCCAACCAGGCCTGAAAGGCCTCCTTCTTCAGCTTGACGGCTTCCCTCACCCCCGGTGTCCACCACCGGGTTCTCAGGTTGCCACCACGACAGGCACCGATGACCTTCTGGCCACAGCTCCTAGCGGCCGCGTCCACAATAGAGGCTTTGAACATGATCCACTCGGATTCCATGTCCCCAGCCTCCCTCTGGATGTGTGAGAAGCTCTTCCGGAGGTGGGAGTTGAAGACCTCCCGGACAGACGTTCCCAGTTCACCCTCACTACACGTTTGGGCTTGCCAGGTCTCTCTAGCCGACTCCCCCACCATCTGATCCAACTCACCACCAGGTGGTGATCAGTTGACAGCTCTGCTCCTCTCTTCACCCGAGTGTCCAAGACATACGGCCGCAGATCAGATGATACGACTACAAAGTCAATCATTGATCTACGGCCTAAGGTGTTCTGGTACCAGGTACACTTATGAGCCACCTTATGCTTGAACATGGTGTTCGTTAGGGACAAACTATGGCTAGCACAGAAGTCCAACAACAAAACACCGTTCGGGTTCAGATCGGGCAAGCCGTTCCTCCCAATTACGCCCCGCCAGGTTTCTCTGTCATTGCCCACGTGAGCGTTGAAGTCTCCCAGGAGAACTATGGAGTCGGCAGGCGGCGCCCTTTCCAGGACCCCTCCCACCGACTCCAAGAAGGCCGGATACTCCGAAATGCTGTTCGGTATATAAGCACAAACAACAGTCAGAGCCTTACTCCCCGCAACCTGTAGGCGAAGGGAGGCGACCTTCTCGTTCTTCGGGGAAAACTCCAACACAGCGGCGCTCAGCCGGGGGCTCGTGAGTATCCCCACTCCCGCCCGGCGCCCCTCACCCAGGGCAACTCCAGAAAAGGACAAAGTCCAACCCTTCTCCAGGAGCTTGGTTCCAGAGCCCGTGCTGTGCATTGGAGGTGAGCCCAACTATATCTAGCTGGTACAGCTCCACCTCCTGCACCAGCTCCGGCTCTTTCCCCGCTAGCCAGGTGACGTTCCACGTCCCTAGAGCTAGTCTATGCTGCAGGCGATCGGCTCGCCCAGGTCTCCTGCCTGGCCCGCCGCCCGGTCTGCATAGCACCTGACCCCGGTGGTGAGTTTGTGGCGGGCCCCATGGGTGAAAGCCTGGCCACCAGACGCTCGCCGTCGAGCTCCCCTCCCGGGTCTGGCTCCGGGAGGGTGCCCCGGTTTCCCTTGTCCGGGCGAGGTAGCTTCATTCCGTGGGCCGTAAATCATCAGGGTTTTTTGAACCGCTCTTAGTCTGGGCTCTCCCCCGAGACCTGCTTGCCTTGGGAGACCCTACCAGGGGCTGACGCCCCGGACAACATAGCTCCCAGGATCACTGAGCCACTCAAACTCCTCCACCATGTTAAGGTGGCGATTCAGCAGAGGATGTGGTACATACGCCTATCAAATATTGTATATCTATGTTGAACGTACTGCAAGGGCTGCTTTGTTGAATTTAGTTGAATTTACCCCTAAGAAGTTAATGGGTCCTTTTCTTTTGAACACAATGAGATACAAACAAGCTTTTGATATATTTTCATGAAATTGAACCTTTAGTGATCCACAGAGAATTTTGTACAAATCGAAGCCAGCGTTTAGGAAGATTTGAGGAAAAAATAGTTTTTATCAAAGTTCAAAATGGTGGAAATTCTAAGTAGGCGGACATTAGTGCAACCGCGTACTTTTTTGTAGAGCAGACACAACCGGACATGTGTGCCAAATTTCAGGTCAATTGGTGATAGGGGGCAAAAACTGTGGGCTTTCACAACTCACAGGTTGTCAAAAAAAACACGTTTTTTTAGGGGGCGCTATCTGACTTCCTGTACAGTTTAGAGCATGGTCCCAAGAGAGTTATTTTTAAGTTTACATGTGTTACATATTCCTAGCAAGTTTCATACATGTAGGTCAACCAAAGCGCTGGGCTGCTTAATTGAATATTTGTAGGGGGCGCTATCGAGCCAAAGTGCCATTTTGAGTCATTCAAATCACATCAGGTAAATACATCTTTGCCTTTAATTGTGTGTGCCAAGTTTAGTTACGTGTCGAGCATGCCTAGTCCCTCAAAAGTGACTTTGTTGTTGACCGCGAAGGATGGGTCGCCACGGCAACAGCGTTTCCCAAAACATCAAAAGCTTTCTGGGCTCGCGTCATGAAAGTCTTATGTTTGTATGGAAGTTATTTGGAAGTTGATCTGATTGACCGACTAAGAGAAGCAAGCCAAAGTATAGAAATATTTACTTCCTGTTGCCATTAGGTGGCACTATGACTCTAATTAAAAATTAGACTGCACATGTCTTCAGGCCTGGAGGCTGATCAAACATGTGAAACCTGGAAAGGATCTTATCATGTGGAGTCGAGTTACATCGGTTTATTCGGTCATGGCGAAGGATCGAACTTCCGCGATGCTCCCACGCGATGCCGTTCAACGGATCCTTACAATCTTCAAGGTGATGCATTACCAATGTCTTAAGTCTCTTCCGACACATTTTGAGAGGGATCTGAATAATCTGTGAGGAGCACGGTGTACAAGTAGAAAACATGTAACTTCCTGTTGCCTTTAGGTGGCGCTATGACTAGGATTAAAAATGATCATATGGATGTCTTCAGGGTCAAGAGGTCATGGCATATGAGAAATATGGAGTAGATTCCATCATGTACGGCCGAGTTAAAACAACTTCCATTTTCATGGAAAATGGTGTCTCTTTGGCGCTGCTCTGTGCTCACATAGTTCGATATTTTGAAAATCCTGAAATAACTTTTCCCTGCAAAGGTCGTCATATTGCCCGAATGTGAAATCAATCGTGTTTAATCTCTAGGAGGAGTTCGTCAGAATACAACACCTGAAAACAAGGAAAATGCCAAAATTGAGCGGTTCACTGCAGCGCCCTCTAGTGTTTGAATATTATGAAATAATTTGGGTACGTTAAGGGACACGATGTTGACATATGCTACAAAGTTTGTGAAGATAGGCCAAGTAGGAAGTTATGTATATTGACATTGAGCCACGCCCCTAAGAGGTTAATTGGTTAATAACTTCTGAACGCAATGAGATATCAACAAAGTGGGCGATATCCTTTGATCACATTGAGCTAATGATTATCCACAGAAAATTTCGTAAGAAATGGACCCAGCCTTTAGGAGGAATAGAAGGCTTGACATGGGAGTTGCTGTGACCGGCTCACAAAACAAAGTGACACATACAAACACTGACAGGCACTATTACACACCACTGTTCTTTTTTCCTTTACTCTGTGGAATTTTATTTATTTTCTCTTCTACTCATGTACAGCTGGATATCATGCTGCTATTTGGTGTATTAATCCATATACATGCAGTAGAGGAGGGATTGGCCTCATTCCGTCACAGACAAACTTTCTGCTGCAGCACCACAGCTACCCAGCACCGGTCCTGAGCATCTGCCTCCATCACCAGCCATGTGATGCCATTTCATCCCGGTCATGCCCAGATCCCTCTCTGCATGCCAAGACAGTCAGCAGCTGCTGTTTGAGCACACATCCATCATCCATCTCCCATTACGACCAACCAGTACTTGTATTTGTCTGGCCTGATTGTTGGCGTTATTAGTTCAATGATGCTCCAGAAGCAGCCCGAGTGCATCCAGCAATTATAGCAATTATGTGCTGGATTTTCACGGGCAGATTCCAGCACATTCAAATAACTTCAACTCGTTGGCCGAGTGCTCGCCAAACAAAGGAGGAGGGGGTTCACTTTTCTGGCCTGGAGGAAACAAGCTCCAATGGTGAAAAGTGTTTTCCTGCCAAACAGCAAACAGCTTACAAATACCGAAGTCCACTATTACAGAGGACGTGCTTCTCCTGGCAGGCTGCAAGTTTTTGCTGTCGCAAGCAGAAATATCCTGTGCGGAGTAATGTGAAAGCTCTCCCTGAAGTAATTTTAATGTGCGGCTGTTTGAGTGGATCTCATATGGGATTGCGGCTATTGACATTGATTTGCCCTCATATTAACGTAAAGGCTGCAGTTGCATCAAGTTAATATGCACAAAGAGGGATAACATTGTTGCAAAAAAAAATATTTACACCGTATGTGCACATCAAGAACACAAAGAACAAAAGCAACTGTTTGCCAACAGGTGGCACAGTGTGCAGCCGGTGAGAAACCAGAAAACATTCTTCAGCCGTCACATCATTATTACCTCTTGTGTACCAGGTGTACCTTTCACTAACACATTGTAGAATGTGTGCAACAATGAACTGGCAAAAACATAAATTATAGCATTACTAATAAGATAAAACTATTAATAATTTAATTGTTTGTTAACCATCAACTTCCCATTCATTAATGCATGCACGCACAGAAGCACACACACAAGAGTATTACACAAACACAGTATGCATTACAGATCCTTGCATTAATATCATAATATAATATTATCAGAAAACACTCCATAAACTTTCATCGTTATACCGATGATACTCAATCATTTCTATCGATCAAGCCAGATGAAACCAACCTTAAAACTAATAAAATGCACCAAGAGCAAGCTAAACAACAGAGTTAATTTGAGCAGAGACATACAAAGAGCAAACTAAACTTCTCTAAACTTCAAGCGTGTCTGAAGACATAGAAACCTGGATGACCTGCAACTTCCTGATGTTAAACTCAGACAAAACTGAAGTTATTTTATTCGGCCCAGAACACCTCAGAAATAAGTTATCTATTGATATAGTTTCTCTTGATGCGATTGCTCTGGCATCTAGCACCACCATAGGAATTTCTGAGTCATCTTTGATCAGGACGTGTCCTTTAATTCCCACATAAAGAAATCTCAAGGACTGCCTTTTTTCACCTATGTGACATTTCAAAAATCAGGCACATCTTGTTTCAAAGCGATGCAGAAAAATTGATTCACACATGTGTTACTTCAAGACAAGATTACTGTAACTCCTTATTATCTATCTACTAAGAAAAGAGATCACATTACTCCTGTATTAGCTGCTCTGCACTGGCTCCCTGTAAAATAAAGAATCCAATTAAAAATCCTTCTCCTCACCTACTAAGCCTTAACTGGTGATGCACCATCATATCTTAAGGAGCTTATAGTACCATATTAACCCACTAGAGCTGCGCTCACTGAATGCAGGGCTACTTGTGGTTCCTAGAGTCTTAAAAAAAGAACCAGCTTCCACTTTCAGTCCGGGGGGCAGACACAGTCACGTTATTCAAGAGTAGTCTTAAGACTTTCCTCTTTGATTGCGCTTATAGATAGGGCTGGCTTTGATACGGGAAGCTTTTCTCAGAGGGAGTCAGACAACTCCCCTCGCGAATCACGAGGGAAACTCACCCCGTGATTCCGTCAGAGATGTGCCCTCCAACATTGGAGATTGGACATCTTAAGATACACTGAGCTCCTCTCTCCTCTTCTCTCTCTCTCTCCCCTTCTGGATGAATTCATGTCTATTCAATGCACATTACTAACTCACTATAAATCTGTGCTTTCGCGGCTCAAGTTTCGATGGATCGTGTCTGTCTGGAGCCGTCCTACCTCCTGTCTCCTGTCTCCTAACATGGCGGCCCTGCTGATGCCCCTCCTCTCTACCTCCTTCTGCTTCATGGATCCTGGTCCATGCCTACTACTCATTATATGAGTAATTTCTGTCATATTCATGTAATATGCTGTAACTCTGTTACGTTGTTCATTCTGGTCACATGACATCTATTGCTTCTGTCCATCCGGGGAGAGGGATCCTCCTCTGTTGCTCTCCTGAAGGATCTAAATACTGACATGTAATGTTGACACAAAAAAAGCCGGGAGAACTATTTTTTTACTTTTGAAAATACAGTACCTGTGCTGTTGTAGCCTGATATTACAGGATGACAACTGTAGAGGGGTAAGGTTTAAGCCTCCTCCGACTCGTGTATTAAGAAATCATTACAGGATATTATGCAGTTTCACATGTTATCTGCCTTCTCTAGTGAAGGAGCTGCATTGTGAGCTGGTGCTTTGTGCTGACAGCTGGATTTGCATAAGCAGGGCATGTTGTTAATGAATCTGCCATCATCTCAGCTGTTGTTGAGGAAGCAGAGAAGACATTACTCTTCTACTCCCTTTCTTCAGTCTGAATTTTCCCTTTTTTACTCTTCTCTTTGGCCTCGAGTTCCTCCCATTCTCTTTAGCTTTTTATTTTATTTTAACATGCCTATTCAATTCAGCTGATGTTTACATCAATATTTTTTATGTGTTGAGTTATAAAGATGAATACTTATTAATCAATTTTAGTACAAATTTCTCAATGTCAGAGAAAGTTCTTAACTGTTTTGATGGTTTTGTCAATTGTTTGGGTGAGCATAATTGGAGTTGTGATAATGTGCAGTGTGTTGACACTTTAAGGAAAGACTCCATGTTCAGTGGTACATGGTTATAACGTGTTCTCAGATCAAACTGAGGCTAGAGTGTACGTAGAACATACTAGTTTGAAGCAATATAAGATTTCATGGCCAAGGCAATACACTAGGCTATAGCATACACCATTTGCACACACATCACCAAGGCTAATATTGTTAACAATAAGGCCACTCACACAGCAGCCTCTTTGTTTAACCCCCATACCCCCCCCCCCCCCCCCCCCCCCCCCCCCCCCCCCCACACACCTTAAACCTAACCAAGTACATATTTTGATTAAACCTAAGGATTTCTTGCACAGAAGGCTTTCTTTCCTGTGATCTCTATAACCTTATAGTTAGGGCTGGCTCAGGTTTATAGTAAGGGCTGGCTCAGGTTTAAATTTAGGGCTGGCTCAGGTTTATAGTAAGGGCTGGCTCAGGTTTAAATTTAGGGCTGGCTCAGGTTTATAGTTAGGGCTGGCTCCGTCAGGAGAGGGAGAGTCATGATTCCGTCAGAGTCCCCCCCCCTCGGATTTTCAGAAGTGCTTTTTTCTCTGTGAAAGTTTTTTTACTGATCCGATGTGAGGTCCCTGGACAGGGTATGTGTACAGATTGTAAATCCCTCCGAGGCAAATTTTAATTTGGGATTTTGGGCTATATAAAATCTGCTTGAATTAAATTCAAGCTGATGGCTCGGTGTTTTTTCTCAGACACGGAGTGATACTGAAAGTGTAAAGGAATCAGAAGTCATAGGAGTGGTATGTGGATATCATATCACATCTATGAACCAATCAGACTGCTTGATTTAAGATGAGCATGTTATAGTCTATATTATATTTCATTCCATTTGTCATGATTTCAATGCAGTAGTAGCTGGTGATAGGAATGCATTTTTCAGATAAGCAGAACTTTACCAGTGCGTTTTTAAAAGAAATGTTTGGTGACCTCACAAGTATGAAATGTCTTCCCTGCGTACAGGCCTGGTAATTTGGCTTGAGTACTGATTTCCAGAGTAGTTTCCAAATATTATTTGTTATATTCATTTGCAAGCAGCATGCCAAACCGACAAATAAACTGTCCAAAACTCAGTAGTTTTCCACTTTAACAAAGCTGAAGGTTCAAGAACACATGCTGGTAATAGTAATCTACTCCATCACCTATGTGCTGAAGTGTACATAATTGTTTGGAAAATGGATCTTTCAAGTGTGACACATGTGCTCCGCCTCCTGTCACAGACACCTCTTATCAAGCAGCCAGCCAGGGAGCGGAAGCATTCCACATAAATCCAGCTCTGTGTACCCTAAAACAAAGCTCCACTAAAAATAGTCGGTGACATGATTACGACACCATAGGGAACACAGTTTCCATGTCCCAGCCTCACCCTCTCAGTTCATGATGGCCCCATTAACACATGGGAGACCATATTATTGCCTGCAAAGGAACGGAGCAATGAGGAAATTCTAAACCATGGAGCCGTGCTTGCAATTTATATTTTATGCCGTTATCTTGAAATCGTGAGATCATTATTTTATTATCTCAAGAAAATAAGCTTTGCACTCAACTCAACACAACTCACTGAACTCGGCCGTTTGTGTTGCTTCCATCATCGGTAACATTTCATGTTTGTTTGGTTATATTTTATTGCGTAAAAACAGCCAGCTGAAAATATATAGGCAAGTCATTCTGTTTAATTCTGAATCCTAGACTACTGTAGACTATGGCTGAGCACTAGGGGCAATATGAGATTTAAATGTAAGAATCAGTATTTTAAGCATATGGCAAACATGTGTTTAGTTCAACTAAGTCCTATAGGACCTATATTAATGATGCTCATTGGGAGAAAAAGAGGAAGTCATGCGACAGGCATTATAAAAGAGCCAGTAAGTCCAGAGGGAGGAGGTTGGGGTGTGAGGACGGTAAGCGGTTTATTCCATAATAACCTGCAGGGAACCCAAACCATGATCTTTCCCTCGAAACCAAAATGCATTTGTGTTTAAACCTCACCAAACCATAACCATAGCTGTGTTAGATAGGGAGACGGCATCATGTGTCATTCTGGAAGGAATGGATCTACTAATGATTATTATTATATTATTATTATATTAATTATTATTATATTTACTATGTACATGATATACTTATTAATATATACATTCTTATATTAATTATTATTATATATTATTGTTAGATTATTATTTATATTTTTTGTGCAATATATTTTGTGCCTTATTTTTATTTATTTTTTACCTTAAGTTTATTCTAATTCTATGTGTTAGGAGGACCCAGCAAAATAAGCATTTCATTGTATAGAATAACTCTACCTGTGCATATAACAGTAAAAACATCTTGAATCTACAACGTGTTTTGTTGTTCAATTGGGATGACTGGTTGGGTTGGCACTGCATGTTTGGTAAGGTTTGTGATAAAAATCAGTTTTTGCTTCTCAGACAAATGGTGGTAATTAATCACATCAGAGGTGGATGACACCGACTGTACTTCGACTGACTTATAGTAGAATCCGTTACCTGACACACTCCACTGATGCACATGTCAAATGCATCCACCCGGCATCGTGTCCCATCCAGCACCTTGGGAGCCAGTTCAACAGTGAGACTTCTCCCTTTGGTCTGGCACCGGAGTGCACAGGGTGCTGAGGGGTCATAAGGTGATGGGGACCACTCATAGGTGACACCCTGGTACTTGATGTCATTGTGGGCTGAACATTGCTGGGCCCGGAAATCACCCAACTCTGCTGGGCAATCCTGAGGAGGAAGAACAACAAGGACAATTCATTTTTCGTCTCACAAAGGATGTTATTCAAATGTACTACTACTGTTACTGTTGTTTTTATATTTACCAATATTTCTCTCATATTTTCTTTTAAATCCACCCTTTTGACCACCAAAAATACATTTGCTAACAACCAACATACCAAACAATTAAAAGAATCTAGGTTTCAGATTTGAAAAATAAATTTTGCTAATATTTTATTGAAGGACATGCATTCAACATGTTCGAGAGCTCTCAAGGATAAACTCAATTGACCTTACGGAAGAACATTTTCTAATTCTTATCTTAACTTTCTCTTTCATGGGCTTGTTTCATGGGCCACTTTAGATGCAGCAAATGCTCCTAACTTCAGATAACTGTAAATTACATGATAAAGGCCTCCTCTGCATAAATGAGTGTGCATTCATGATAATTGTAAATTTGTATAAGGAACGCCCCAATAATACCACATTAGTGAAAAATGAAGCCTTGGATAATTCTTGCATGAGAGCCAATATGTTTTGGTCACTGTACAAGGCATCTTTAAAGCTGCATGAATCAAAAGTCTACAGTGAATATACAGTACTCATACTATGTGTGACATTGAAAGGTGTCATTTATAGTAATGAAACCACAGAGAATCATCACCAACTCCGTCATCTCAAGGAGACATTTTTGTCTCCTTCAGATCATTCATCGTAACAGGTTTCTGTAGTTTTCACAGTAATATTACCATATACTGGCCATCCATATTGTTACTGTAGAACTCCTATACAGCATGTTGCTGTAGATCTGCAAAGCATCATTGCATTACACAAAAGGTGACAGTAGACTATAACGTTGTGTGCCGATGGACACTTGCTTCTCGACACAATTTTGGACCAAGAGCTACAACATTTCTGACTATAGTCCACTTCAACTTCAGCAAGGTAACAAAGCTCATAATTATTCCTTTATATTTCCTTTTTGCCAGCATTTTGCAAATGTACATTAATTACAGACAGCACAGTCTTCTCAAGTAAAGTTACCGTGGTAGTTTACTCGCTCGACAATAAAAGGGTGTTCACACCGAATATTCGCGTCGCGTCAAAGGGGCCGTGGCTTGTCTCCGTTGCCATGAAAAGATCTGTCATTTCCGCTATCGACCATGGAATAAACAACCACTGGTTCTGCTTTATACTTGTTGTGGAAGTCCCAAAAACGTCGGAACATCAAACGCCCTCGTGTTTAGGTTCATAACATCATCCGTAGCCACACACAGCTCAGTGAATTTTACCGACTCCTCCAGGAACTGCGTCTGGCTTATCTCCGTGAAACAGATGTCGTTTTCTTCATCCACCATGGAAATAACCACTAGTTCTGCTTTATACTTGTTGTGTAAATTCCACATACATCGGAACATCAAACTGGGTTCATAATATTATCCGTAGTCCCACAACAGTGTCTCAATGAAGCCGCTACCAGCGCTGGTTCAGGCGGAGCAGCAGCAGTTTCATTCAGGAACGGCAAGACGGTGGTGGTGACGGGCGGAGCTTCTCAATGCTGACTCTCAACGCTGATTGGCTGACGCAAACTTTGTGTCATGCGATTTCTTCGCCGGAGTTGGGATAATTCAACTCGCGCGAATTCACGCGTCCTTCGCTCTGTTCGCCACGCGCCAAACGCGCTATTCACGCCGCCTCAAACGCGTTGTAAAAAGCACTTTTTCGCTGGGCGTCTGTACATTGACTTTGCATGTAATCTGGTCGCGCGTCAAATTCCCACCGCGTTCGGTGTGAACGCAACATAACACTACGTGACTTTAAGAGGGAAATAGGGACACTTTCCCGCACTAGTAAGCTAACGTTAGTGTTACTAATATTACCAAAATATAGTATTTGCTTATTAAATTGTGATATAAATCATTTGGCTTCATATAGTTGATAAATGGCATGTGTTTAGTGTAACTTGTAAATTAATTGGAATCGTTTATGTGTGACTCTGTTGCCGTGAATGTGTGTGTGTTGGTGCGCTCGTTAGCTAAGGCTAGATCCGTTTGAAGAAGTTTTGACTCTTTTCTCTCTTGCTAGCTACCGTGAGGCACAAGTGGCACGAGTAATGTTACCGAGCACCACTGAAGGTGAACCAGAACGTTGTGAGTGAACCAGAACGTTGTGAGCACCACAACAGGTCAGACAGCACAACATGGCATGTGTTTTCTGAGCTAACACTACATGGCAGGGCAGACTGCAACAACTGGTATAACGTTGTTACTTTGTTGCTAGCTTAACCCTCCTGTCGTGTTCGGGTCTAATCTGACCGATTTACAACTTTAATCTATAATAAATATTGCGTTTTACGTCGGATTGCCTTAAAACCTTATGATATCCTCCACACTATGCATTTAAAACATATACAATTGTAGATCACATTCTCTCACACACACACACACACACACACACACACACACACACACACACACACACACACACACACACACACACACACACATTCACAGCCCAATATATAAAGTTGTACCAAAAAATCTGGTGTTTGTTATGGCAACCATCTCTGTCCTGCTTCATGTGCCAACGTGAACCACACCTTCCAGACTAAACAATGCTTCTCTTCTCCCTTTCCCCCTAAATACACCGGGAACATCAAAGTAAGGGTTTCTTTCATGTCTATCCTAATAAATATGGTACTAATGTCTGTTTATTTCCTGCCTGTGTTGCAGGAAACCTCCACCAGGCTGATGTTGAGGTCCATGGGTCCCTGCTGAGCCTCAAGGCTCATCATGTTGGTGAGATCCCAGTACCAGATAAAACACCACATAGGCTGACATCGTCATAGTAGAAACATATTGTGGTATTTCTAATGGGAATCAGTAACCAATGTCTCTCTGTCCTTCCACTGGAGGGAAGAAGACTCCAGTTCATTAAGAGACTCCAGTTCAGGAAGAGACTCCAGTTCACGGAGAAGACTCCAGTTCACGGAGAAGACTTCAGTTCATGGAAGAGACTCCAGTTCAGGAAGAGACTCCAGTTCAAGAAGAGACTCCAGTTCAGGAAGAGACTCCAGTTCATGGAGAAGACGACCGCCCAGGGAGAGGATTCCAGTAGGATTCCAGTAACAATAAAGTCAGTCATGGACATTTTATTTACTTTTTTGAGTTCAAATAGTTTTTATACTTTTCCCCCTTGACCTGAATATTTTATTGCTTCCAGTGCTTGAATTTTACAGTTTACTGTCAAAATACTTTAAAACATGTTTAAATTGTCATAGTAACTTGAAGAAAGAGGAACATTTAAAATGTTGTATGTTCAAGAATACCATACATTTTTTTTTGTTTTTTTACAAACTAAATGTAAAATTTGTATTTAAAATGTTGAAATATTAAGATATATGACTTTTATTGAAAAAAAACCTTCATTATGTAATTATTTTTACTGGTATTCATTTACAGTATTACAATGCATACAGTGATGCATTTTACAGTAGTCTAGGATTTGCTGTAAACTGTACACGGTTACTGTGATGACAAGTACAGTATTTTGATAACTACTGTAATAGCAATGACGGTACTGGGATTATTACTTCAAAAATGACTACAGTATTCCATAGGTACTGTGATTACTGTGATTTTCCAGTAAGCATATTCTGAAATATACTACAGCTACTTACTTGCTAATTGCGGCGAGCAAGTTACTGTACATTCTACAGTTATCTTGTTACAGTGTTGTTTTGGTTTTACTGCAGCAAAAATAATGTTTTGGTTCAATCTCACAGCTCTCACAACCGGGATAAGCTTAAAGGTTTAAATGCTTAGACTCTTCTTGGATCGGTCAGACTTTCCACAATTCAATCGGTTAGAATATTTTACGGAAACCAAGAGCACTAAAATGTAATTCATTCAGATTTATCGGCATATAAATAAGAAAGATGGAATAACGTGGTGAACCGTTGAAGTGGTCATAAAGTCTAAATATATGTTCCTTTGTCAATGATTTACATTCCTTTAGTCTGTAAGGGTCCACCAATCAAAACAATCAAACAGGTTTTCCATGAAATTAATCCAAGTTATTAATCCAATCCAATATTGCTAAATATCGGCTAGCTCTGTTCTTCAAACGAAGACTGGATTCCATTTTTTCCTGCACTGTGTTGTTGGGTATGCTTGCTTTCGTAACCTTGCTGGCTAAACAATACAACCTGTGCACCTTATGCTAACCCTATCCCAGTGACTTCTCAGCTTTTAATATTCTTCTTTATATATAAATGAGATGCAGATCTATGAGAGCAATTTAGGCTTTTTAAGGTCATAAGGCAGACCTGGGCATCTTACGGCTCTGCCAGGCTCTCCCAGTCTGGCCCGTGTGAGGTCAATCAAAAATGAAAAATAAATAAGGTGCACGCCATGAGTGCAATACAAACGGCACTGCTTTTACTTTGAAGGCGATTTATGTGTGCGCGCACGCGCGCGTTTACGCAGCCTCACGACGGGCAGTGTTGCCGACTTGGAGACTGAAGTGAAAGCGTATTGTTCTGCAGTTTCTGTCCTCAGCGAGCAGCGGGTGTTGCGGCGAGACCCCCGCCTCCCAAGGAGCCTCGCACTGCAGTCTCCGCCTCCAGATTGAAAATGTATCACGCAAAGCTGCCGCGGATCTGACCTGCGGTCTGATACACTATAGCAGAGCACTTTAACACCGGGTTGCTTCTTGGGACTGGACGCTTCAGATTAATAAGGGATGCTTGTTCCACTGGGTGACAACTAGGGATGGGTATCGTTTGGGTTTTTTCCGATACCGGTGCTAAACCGATACTTTTTAAACGATACCGGTGCCTACACGGTGCCTGAACCGATACTTTTTTATTGCCAAGGCAATTCTTTTTCTTCTTTCTACTTTTTCTTCTGCAACAGAACTCAGACACTGTTGGATCCTAAAACTGCTGCTTTACTGGACTACACGTCATCATTAAGATCAATTGGAGAGATTTGTTCCATCAAGCCGAGGACGACGTTCAAAAGCTCGTGCTCGTGTCTCCAGCGATCTCTGTGTGCGCACACTGTGTGTGTGAGCGCTGGAAGCCCCGCCCCCTCGAGCCCCGCTCTGCATGCAGGCGGACAGAGAGCAGAGCAGCGAGTGCGCTCTGATCCGCGCTATTTTAATAATCGTTTTTAACGTGCGGGTACCGCGCTACCTTTTTAGTATCTATATACCGTGCAACTTTACAGAGTAGGGTAAAAAAAAAAGGATTTAAATCGGCTCAGGCACCGGAAGGAAGCACCGAAATCTGCGTTGCTTTTCGGTCCGGTAGGTACCGGACGTGTTGGACGTTCTCGGTACCCAACCCTAGTGACAACTGGCAGACATTTAGCATCCAATAAATCTCTCTTCTCCCAGACTGAAAACTGGACACATCAGCTTCACTCAGCCTGTCTACATATTCGTCAGACGCCTGTATGGAGCCTATTCAACAGAGGCTTCAGTTCAGACCGTTAGCCTCCATGTGTAAATGGGGGAAAGGGGCTGAATATTATCCTGGGACCATTTCCCACTGGGTGTGATTGAAGCTCTATGATGAATCCAGACTAAACCACTTAAAAAACGGTGTAAGAAGGTTGTTTCAACAGGCTGGATGTTCTTCTGTGGTTTGGGAAAGTGAAGTCCTGTAAAACTACCATCGTTGGAGTGGTTGTGGTAGCCGTTTTCTCATGGATCAAATGACAATGTTGATATTACATGATGCACTGTCAAGGACTGGTGAAGGGATTATTTACTTAGAACAGACTCTATTATCGCTAAATTATTGATGTTTCCTTTATTTCCCAACCTGGTGCACACAAAGCACGATATACTTTTGTGATACACAAATCCTTTATCCTTTTAAAATCTATTTTGGTTTGATTTTAAGGAACCAAAGTTAGAAATTACTCAAACTCAAAAGATCCAGTTGAGATCTTTGGTTACCTTTTTTTTCTTGGGACAGTCGGGGCACAACTATTTTGAGTGGCATGAATATTAAAGAACAGGTTCGACCTACACACCTTCATTTTCCCAAGGCCCCTACTTCAAATACTAGAGCTCAGAAGAGTTTGAATTATAAAGTGGATATGCATTAACTTAGAGATTCCAATTACTGAGAACTGAAGAGATGCCATCAGCTTCCCAAAAGAAGAACCGTCACTCCATATATCTAATATTAAATATAAAAGACACAGTTCAATTAAAGTCCAACTAAAATCAGACTTTGTTTTTTGAATGTATTTACTTTATTATTAAAAAAAGGGAGAAAAAATGTCTTTAGGAAAATATTATAAATGCTCCTGTTGCTCTAAGCAGCTGGAGCAGCATGTCGGTGTCTGTGTTTGGTTGACAGCAGCTGGCAGGCTAAGCCCTGGAACGAGAGACAGAGGAAAAACAAAGTTGCGCTGGAGGATACAAGTTGTTACTGGTACTGAAGAGAAAGGACCACAGCAGCATCAAACTTGGGTTGTGCAGCAGGCTGCTGTTTTGCTGTTAGACAACACATATCTGCTTGTGAAGATATGTGAATATTACCACTTTAATATTTGATTGGCTGTATGAAAAAAAAAACATCTGCGTAAACTGACAACAAGGAGCATTACATTGTTTAGGTTAAAGGAAACATTTTGTTTTGGATTGAAATGACTACTCTAAGTTAGGGGTCATCATGTTACAATGATAACCATGTGGCTACAATGATGTCCATGTGGCTACAGTGATATCCATGTGGCTACAGTGATATCCATGTGGCTAAAATGATATCCATGTGGCTACAGTGATATCCATGTGGCTACAATGATATCCATGTGGCTAAATGATATCCATGTGGCTATGTGGCTACAATGATATCCATGTTATTACAATGATAACCGTGTGGTTACAATGATATCCATGTACCATAACATTTGGGTTATAAGCTGATATTTACGTAGGGCTGTGCAGTATGGGCAAAAATTCATATCACGGTATTTTGTAAGATTCTGGCGATTTCACGGTATATTACGATATATATTTTTTTAAACAAGTAAACACATTGATTCCATTAACAGCACGGGTCAACTAGAAGCAGTACTGTCAAGTACTGCAAGTCGTCCATAGCCGCAACAGCAGTAGGCAGCAACATTGACTTTTTACAGTTTAATACTGGGAGCGCAGTGGAGCTACTTAACTGTCAGTGTAACTGGGCTCAGTCATGGTTCACACTTGTTATAAAATTACAGCGCCGAATTGCATGGTGAATAGAGTTCGTGCACAAAAAAAACAGGAAGAGACAGACCGGAAGACATGCCACACAAACAGCTGTTCGCCGCCCAACTTACCAGCATTCAATTTGGCCGTGTAATTTTGAGAAGTGAACCAAGTTACCCTGACAGCTAAGTAGCTCCACTGCGCTCCAGGTATTAAACTGTACAAAATAAATGTCGCATGCACATATCACCTTCAAAAGAGGTGTGAATGTAACAGTTACAGCTTTTCTTTTTCAAGTAAAGTCTCAAAGTAATTTAGTTACAACAATTACATTTTTAACAACATAAAAAATAAAGTAAAGTTCAGACTCACCATGTTGCTACACGTTCTGTAGCGGATGTTTTTGCCGCCACAGCTTCTGCAAAGGAAGGTAAGGTACTTTAATGAATATGCTGTTCTTTCTAAATTCCTTCTGTAACTATTTTTAAGAAATAAATATTGCATTTTCTGTTATTAGAAGTAAAATCCACAGAGTTCAGAGTGAACATAACGCTATAAACTCATGACACAGAGGTGTGTGAAGAAACAGGAAAGAGGATCTTTCCATGCAATTCTTTGATGCTTTAAGTACCAGGAGTGTATCCTCTTTGTATGGGGGTGACTGTATACTTGCAAGCAGTGGAGATCGCCACTGTCAACTGCTTTCATAGATAGAGACTACTTCTAGACCCATTTTACAAGACTATGTATTTTCCCTTATCAAAAGAAAGATGTGAAATAGGTAATTATTTATTACATTTCACATGTGAACAGAATAGAACCTCACACACACACACACACACACACACACACACACACACACACACACACACACACACACACACACACACACACACACACACACACACACACCATCAAGCCAGCAACCATCTCAGAAATGTAGTGAGCTCCAGCTGGCATAGCTCAAAATGTCAAGCAAAGCTGTCATCTTAGGGCAGAATCAGATAGAGAGCTGGAACCACACTACAGCCTTTCAGTTGAACCAAAACAGACAGCAGTGAGCCACGGCTCCATAGTAATGCACAGACTACAACCCAACATAACTGCTCAACAGACAAAATGTTTGTGTGTCTGGAAATGTCTTCTACTAAACTCAGAATACTGATATGACCGCTGTACAGGTCTGTTTGTCAGGAAAGGGCACAAATACTATGTCACACAGTATAATGTAAAAAGGAAAACAGGTGAACAATGTTAGATAAATGCTGTAGAAGCAGGTTTCATTTGTCTCTGTAAAGAACTGCAACAATACAGTGATGCTTTTGTATGACACGCCAACAATATCCTTTTCAGATTAGCTCTACTGATGGCCGGGCCATCATGTTCCAAATGTATTATTCTGTCAATTAGTCAGTTAATAAATCGAATGGTTCTGAAATTGCTTTTGACTCGGTATAGTCTCAAGTTTTTTGTTTATCTTTTTATTTGTTTGATCAAGACTGCATTTGTAATCCCTCATTCATTTTAGAGCGACAGAAGCTGGACTTTACAACCATTTATCAATCACTTTTAGCAATACATGATGACTGCCCCGCCCCTGCAGGTTCTATACATTGTTAAGGCGTCTCATCTACTGTGTGGCGCCCAAGACAGCCCCGTAGAAAAGCTCTGGGATGCGGGTTACCATTTGGAGCATACATGTGCAAAATGTGTTTGTTAGTTCGTTCAGTTTTGCAAAACTAAAGTATAATTGGTTTGAAAACAATTCCATTAAAGCATAAATTGTGTCCCTTATTGAAGTTTGTTTTCCAGTATGGAATGGGCCCATTGCTGCCCCTTGTAGCCGTCGAGGGAAAGAATACCAATTAGGATCGTCGTTCTAACCAGTCAAGTACCAGTGGGTTTCCAGACTCATTATGCTACAGACACAAACAATTGGCAGTACTAGAAAACTAACTCGAATAAGTGACACAACAGTGAAATTTAATCGAAAGTGTTTTGAAATTTCCTTTTTGGGGATTTGCGAGATAAAAAATATCAAAGAGCAACTTGCAGGCTAGAGATTCCAGCAAATTAAAGTGTGGAAAAAATAATGTTGAAAGTAAATTTTTTAAAAAGGTCAGTAATATTTTGTAATGTAATTTTATTTCCAGGCCTCCTTTTTTTCAGGCCTCCAAGAGACCAGGAACAGAAACATATTGGTAGGAATAACGGACGAGCAAGAATCAGTTGAGTAAGAAGATCAAACCGCTTGAGGTTTGTTCTAGCCTCCATCAAGCTAGATACTCAACAGGACCCACTTCACCTCACTTTATGCTTAAAGTGAGGTGAAGTGGGTCCTGTTGAGTATCTAGAATGTTTTGTATTTTATTTGTTGAGTCTTTTATTATAATGCAGGACAAACCTCATCATCCTCTTACACCGATCCTGACATTGTCTTTTAATGCCATTTTGTGTAATGACAAAGCCCAAGAAACATTACATTCCTTGAGACCAGATTAAAATAGTAGTATTTTACGGAAAAAAGGAAAGGAAGGACAATAATTTACTGTTCACCAATGATACATATTAAAAGCATTCTGAATATGCGAGTTATGCCTTTGATAGCGAAATGTGAGAGCTTTCTATGGCCTTTCACCAGGAAATGCACAGCTGGCAAAATGAAAAGTGATGATAACAACGAGTGTCGGGTGTCTTTTAGAGCCCAGTTGAAAAGTGAGGAAAAGATAATATGACAACTTGTCAGGAGACAGACTGAGAGATGAAAGTAATGAACCCAGAATCATATCAACAGAAACAAGTTTTCTTTATACATTCAAGACTGGCTGGCTGTAATTCAGTTCACAATTCAGGCATTGATAAACTATGCTTTTGAACCACTGCTATTGCCATATTCTCCACAGCAGAGGAAGACTGGAGAGGCACTACAAACAATGAGGCACCATACTGGACCAAACCGAGAGGAGGAGTTACTCAATGTGAACTGCTTAAGGAACATTCACAGTGACATTTCAGGTCATGAACGTTTTCTTGCGTATATAAAAACAAGACATTGTGGAAAACTTGCTGACAATTTGTGTTTAATTTTCTAAATAAATAATGAATACAGTGATTTCACATTGTTACACTGTCACATTGTTAGCCATGACGCAGAGCTTGGGCCCTTATCCTAGGTTAGCGAGCCCAGTAAATCAGAATTTGGTGGTCTCCAGTGTTCAAGATACTGAACCCCAAATTGCTTCTAATGGCTGTGCAGTGTATGAAGGCTTTAGTCGGAAAGGCTATATCAAAGCAAGTCTATTTAGCAAGTTTATTTACCATTTCATTTTCCACAGTATTTCATAACGAATCTGAACCCTGCTAATCTGTTTTAAACAGCATTCACAGCTTGTCCCGTTTCTGACACTTAGTCATGACCCCTTGGCATGAGGTTTAGTCAACAAAACTACTTGGTTTAGTAAAGGATTGTGGTTCAGGTATATTCGTAATGCAACTTCAGCTAATTAGCCTAGCCTACTTACTCTGTGTGTTAAGTTATGTATGTTATGCAATTCACTAATGTTACATAAAATAAGTCACTGTTTACTTTTGGTTTCACACAAGTCTCGAACCACGGTCATCTGAAAGAAAGTGTTGTTTGGCCTAATCATCGACCCAGGCCTCTTCACCTTACAGACTGTGTGGCTCTTACTACATCACCTGACTTCCGGAGCAGCTGATGTGAGGATCTAATGTAGCCGGGACTGGGTATACATTCAAGTAAGTTAAAAGCCTGACGTGTCTCATACAGACACTATGAATGAGCAGGTGGCACCTTGCATGGTAGCTATTAGTGTATTCATGGATATTAAGTAGCAGGTGGCAACTTGCATGGTAGCCATCAGTGTATACATGGGTCTTAATTAGCAGGTGGCAACTTGCATAGTAGCTATCAGTGTATACATGGGTGTGAAAGGGTGAATGACATGTGTAAAAGTGTAAAAGTGGTCGGAAGACTAGAAAAGCGCTATACAAGCACATAATTGTTTAATCGGTTTGAGTAACTTTTTGAAGGAAAAGTTTCTTCACTCATCTATGACAGTAAAATTGAATATTTTTAGTTGGGAACAAAACAAGACATTGAGTATGTAATTTCTCACAATTTTCAGAAATGTTATAGACAAAGCAATTACTCGGTTATTTGTGAAAAAATTCAATGTATGAACCAACAATATAAATAATGATGTGGCTGTATCTATATCTATAGATATAGATATATATATATATATATATATATATATATATATATATATATATATATATATATATATATATATAGATATATATGTATATATATATATATATATATATATATATACATATATATCTATATCTATATATGTATATAGATATATAGGTATATAGATAAATAGATAACAAAGTTGCTTATGTAATCAGTTTTCAAAAATAAATCATTTAAGTAACTTAAATAATAAAGTAATAAAATAAAAAAACAGTAATTGCAATTTAGCAAATCCTAATTAAAGGAAAGCTTGTACAGCTTAATTTAACTTAAAAGGTTAAGTAAGTATAAAGTAAACAATTCCGTAAAGAGGAAAATCTATGTGCGAGATATAAGATTATAAACCATTTTGATTTCCTATCAAAAGCTCTCATTCTGTAAAAGGCAAGCCGACGGCTCATAGCCAATGATGCTAACAGCACTAACAACAGTGAGAAGTGCTGACAGAACTACCAGTGTTTACCTGAGGGTGGCTGCTACGCTGCCGTCAGCTGTTACCGTCACATAAGAGCAGGGCAAAGCGGTGGCCGTGAGCCAGCCAGTAGGACACGCTCAAGCATGCGGGCCAGCCTCGCTAAATCAACAGAGTATGGAGAAGCTCCACACACACATAGACACACACAGACACACACACACACACACACACACACACACACACACACACACACAGACACACACACACACACACACACACACACACACACACACACACACACACACACACGCAGACTGGCTTCATTCTGTGCTCAGATTGACTTGTAATGTTTACATCGCTAATAGTGGTTTGCAGCTATATTAATGTTCAGAATGTTAACAGCTCCTTTAAAAAAGGTATTCTAAATATTTTACTTGCCTATTCTTTGTACTGTGGAAACAAAATACCTACTAAAAGCTACTTAATCAATTATGTTTATTTAACTTACACAAATGAGTTTGTGTCATTAAAGATGTTTATTTAACTTACAAAATCAAGTTAGTGCTATCAAGGATGTTTATTTAACTTACAAGAATGAGTTGGTGAAACTGACTGTCTCCCTCCACTCTGGAGGGGTCTTTCCAAAGTTGGAACTAATAACAATAACCCCGTTGATGCCCGTAAAAGGTACCTCATCCTGGGATTAATATTTTTGACCAAAAGCCTGGGTATTGGATGCAATCAAATTGCATTGTGGGAATGTGTGAGTATTTTTACCCTCTGCTTCATAACTTTAGTCCTTTTTTGTTTATCTCTCTTGTGAGTCCACCTGCTTTAGTAGATCTAGAGCGATACTAAATCACCGGACTATTGTTCAGGATAATACCATAGTCTAGTGAGCTTTGAGTGAATCAAACCTGGTTATATCTTCAGCAGTATCTATCATGGATAATGAGGAATGAACACTTGGATTACAATGTGAAGGCCTTAGTTGACATGTTGTTCAGTAGCTCTGCATCCCATAGGAGAAAACCTTTCTCCACAGGAAACATTCAATGGAGCAACACTGGCCCAAAGATGACAAAACATAACCATAAAACCGCCTCTGGACAAACCCAAAGGCCAGTTTGCAGGTTGTTTTACCTCCTATCATCTCTATTTCACGACAATCAATTTTAAATCATAACCACAAGGTGACAATTAACAAGATTCAACACTGCTGTGTGTATTTACTGCATTTGCTATTTGTTTGTGTACAGTAGAAAAGTTGTCACTTAGAGGGAGAAATTACAACAGCAGCATGGGTGAGAAAGTGAGGCTGCAGTCAGATATAATGGCGACGAATGTGTTGCCAGGAGGCGATAGAATAATGCCACGGGGCACAGTCTGAAATAGATTGCCTGTGATGACTTCCTGAACAAGCAACACTGTGCAGCACATAGCTGAGCAGAGACAGGCTGACAATGGGAGCAGACAGTCTGAATGTGGCTTTTAAAAACAGCAGAGATTTGAAAACCCACACACTCAACGCTTTTATCAGTGTGAGGAAGATACAGGACACACCCGACCCAGACACTGTCTCCTTGACTTCCACCGACCGCCGAGGTGGTCTGGACCCTGTCTGAGTTTCCAGCTCATTCTTTCCCTCTCTTCAGCGAAGCTTGTTTTTGGTGATGTTACCGTGTTCCCAGATCCAAGCAATTACTTTGATGTTATCATAACTGATGGAAACCATGGTGAAAACTACATACAACAGCATATTTGGGCCTTTGTAGGTCAAAAAGGGTACTTGATCTGCGGCTCCACTAGCCGCTGTTGATGTGTCCTTGGGCAAGACACTTTGCACCCAAATTGCTCCCGTAGCTGTGCCTACGGTGTGTGAATGTGTGTGTGAATGTTAGTTAGTCATGATGGGCAGGTGGAACCTTGCATGGTAGCTCCTCCCATCAGTGTATGAATGGGTGTGAATGATGACAAGTAGTGTTAAAGCGATTTGAGTGGTCGGAAGAACCACGTGCCAAGCGCTACACAAGTACAGGTCCATTTACCATAATAATGTGGTTCAATATAAGCAGTTATGTGGTGGGATTTCCCTTCGACTAACAGTGACAGGTGGGCACGGCCCGTTAAACACGTCAGTGTGTAAAGTCTTCTCAACGGTCGTGCTGAAATAAAAGATTGGAGTTTTTTCTCATAAATTCATAGCTGTAATGTAGCCACATTTGTCAATGTGTCACTTTAATGTCCACGTTTTCATATTCATTTATGTTTAACTCTTGTAAATACTGAAGTTTTTTCTCTGAATATAGTATATAATTTGTTTCCTCTTCTAAATAAGTTTGACAAACCTGGAAGTTTGTTTGTAACCTGATCTCAGCAATTCATTTTGTTAGAACAATATAATTATTTCTTATAGGAATGATGGCCATACATAAGAGGCAAGATTTGATACATTGAAATTGTGCCTGAAGCTTTCAAACATCAGTCTATTTGTTTTGGGCTCTAAGCGTCTTCAGATGAGGTGAAGGGACAGGAAACATGTGCTCAACAATGACAATTGACAATTAAGCAGGATCATTTGTGGCATTCAAAATGTAATGGCAAATGGACCTGTACTCGTAGAGCGCTTTTCTAGTCTTTAGACCACTCAAAGCGCTTTAACACTACATGACATCATTCACCCACTCATGACAGCGGCGCCACCAGCCCATCAGGAGTAACTAACATTCATACACACATTCATACACCGTAGGCACAGCTACAGTAGCAATTTTGGGTTAAGTGTCTTGCTCAAGGACATGGGCTAGCAGAGCCAAGGCTCAACTGATCATCTGATTGAGGGACGATCCTACTCACCACTGAGCCACAGTCGCCCACTAATGTCTCGGTTGAGCAGATTTGCAACTCTTACTATAATAGATTTAGTCATTCAACAGTCTTGTAAACCCCAAAGGGGCTGCAACTTTGTAAAGGCACCACATGCTGGATTCTGTTTATTTTTGTTAATGATACAATTTCTGCAATATTTTTCAATATTTAAAAAATGCTTTCAAATCGTGCATGTTAGATGTGAAAAAAGGTCTTACCCTCCGTTGAGACAGCGCCGTAGAGAGTAGGAGGCTCCTCCCCCGCAGGTGCGAGAGCACTCACTCCAGGGGCCCCAGGCATCCCACCCGATATACCGGTCTTCATCTGAGCGGGTCATCCTGGAGGCCTGCAGTAGGACACAACCCAATACAAAGATCACGCATTTCAACCAGAGGATGATATTCACATGCCTTTTCTGACAAGTTTATATGAAAAAATGTATATGAAAAAAAATGACATTTTTAACATTTTCCACAAGAATTAATCTTCTAAAATTTTTTAAACAGCTTTCTGAAGAGTCACAATACAAAGAATTCCAAAATTCAAGGGTATGTGGTTGTACAAAGGTATGCACTGCTATTGTGAAGGTTGAAAGGAGGAATAGGATAGGATAGTGTGTACAGATAGTGTGTACAGATTGTAAAGCATAAAGGCTTGACCAATCAGCGTTAAGAGGTCTACAGCGTCTTCATTTCCCTCAAACTAGTTTTTAATGGAAGCTATAAGCTCGTTCCAGATGAACTGCTTCTCCCATGGAAAGTGGACGAGAGCTGAGGGCGTTGAAAAAATACTGCTGTCAAGTCGAAGAGTTTTCAGCTGCCGTCAAAGAATAAACAAGTCAAAAAAACTGTTACTTGCTGTTAGATCCGATTTTACAGAAATCGTTTAGTTAATTTACAGAACCCGTTTGGATTTATTCATATGTTTGTAAATATATATTTATGTGGAAATGTGCGTGTATCTGCATTGTATGCTATCCTTTGTTCTTTTCATGTCTGCCTGTGAAATACATTGCTGCTTGTTTTGATATGTGTTGTATAATTAAGCTTTACAACTACACAGGAAATAAGGATTTTCAACAAAATGTGGTGTTTATTGTCACATCTGAGAGCCAATCAGCTCTTTGATCTGGCAACAACTGAAACGAAAAACTGCGGCCGCCTCGATCTCGTGAGATTGTCGTTGACCACGTGTGCATGACGTCAGAGTAAATGGACACAAATCTAACCGGCATGCATTGTGCAGCGATCATTGGTGATCCATTCTAAACGGGACTGGCTCATCTCGGACGCGCCTCCTGTGTGTGATGGCCTTTAAGGAGGATTTAGCAGCCATCTTAGGCGAGTTAGACAGACTTCACTGCCCATGTTCGTGGCCACCTGGTGGCTGTATCAAATCAAATCAATTACACCATAATGTCTATCTATTCAGCTTGCTTTGACAAATCTGTGAATATCTCAAAGAGCACAATGAACCCTGGCATTCTTCATCAGCCTGCATAGCATGAGCTCTTCAGTCGAATATGGGATTGATCAATATTGTGTTCATTATAGATGCAAGCTATTTGTAACATGGCTCTATACCCTGAAGAAGACTCATGTTGAAACATTGGACAATTATTATATATTTTCCATCGAGGCCACAAGTGTGGAAGTATTGTTCTTCACACTTGCGTTTTCACAACCTCTCCAACACTGGTGTGCGTTCCCTCTCCCGCTCTCGTCCTGAATAACACGGATATTTGGAATTAAACTCCCAGTAACCAGTCAACATATAAACAGTAAACATGGCCCGAGTATATCTTTATTAATTGCAGAATACATTTTGTTTAAATATACAGCTGGAGGGCAAGGGTAGAAAGTGGTTACGATATAATTCGGAGCATAGGAGGTTTTGAAAATGATTTGCTTGCTCATCGCGGGTTCTTCTGGGTATGCATTATTTTCCTGCATTACTCACAGGATATATTTTTGTATTTCATTCCATGTTGCTATGTCAGTGATTAAATACATGTGTGATTACCTCAGTGAGCAGATGTGTTATGCACGGTCAACACAATATTTTAATTACTTGATTTTGTTTAGGTTTACTGTATACACTGTAAACCAGCGGTGCCCAATACGTCGATCGTGGTAGATCGCATGCCATTAAAAACAAAATTAGACTTTTTTATCTTCTTTTTTTTCACTCTTTCAAAAACTTTATTGACAAAATGCAGCTCCCGGTGGGCAGGTCTGCCTGTGAAAATACATTATTACTGGTTTTGATATGTGTTGTATAAATACGATTTTGTATTATCAACCACACAAGATATGTTTTTAGATTAAACATGAGACTAAGAGTCAATAATTGAGTGTAAAGTATTACAACTACACATAAAATAAGGATTTTAAGCATGCATTGCGCGCCGATCGCCGGCGATCGATTCTGCGCAGAACTGGCTCATCTCGAACGAACATACTATTGTCAATCACCACGGACGGTGCGCCCGCAATGGTTGGCAGCTTGAATGGATTTATTGCCAAGTACAGGGAGGACGATGTTTTCCCCGACTTCCTTAATTACCACTGCATAATACACCAACAAGCATTATGCGCTAAAATGCTAAACATGAAAGAGATCATGGATGTGGCAACGAAGATCGCCTGTTCTGTTCGAGCGAGAGCTCTTCAAAGACGGCTGTTCCGTGCGCATCTGGAGAAGGCCGACTTTATAATAGTATTATAAAAATATTAAACAACGTTCCACCATGACTGATGATCATTTGGAAGTCTACCTGAGGCTGGCTACCAGCAGCTACTGTCCAGACTATGCAACCCTGCTGGTTCCATCCAGTGAAGTCATCAGAGTTAAATGTAATGACCAAACATTTACAGAATTGTATTGTGTCATAAGGGTTCATGCAGTTATGCAAGGTACGCCAATATTGTAAATAGAAAGTATACTCGGTAGATATATATATATATATATATTTATATATATATATATATATATATATATATATATATATATATATATATAGTAAATATTTATATAGTAAATATTTACCATTATTAATGTAGGTAGATCTTTTTGACTTGGTCATTTTAAAAGTAGCTCACAAGCCAAAAAGTTGTGGGCACCCCTGCTGTAAACCAATAAAAATGTGTTTAAAAAAGCTTACAAGTCTTAAAACTAACTGTACTGGAGGATCTGCAACAAACATATCAAGTCAAACCGTCTTATATTTTAAATCTTAACATTGAATGATCAAAATCATTTTTAGCAGTGTGGTGTCATCTTGGTTCTATGTGCAGCTACTGTATAGATAGTGTTGTCCCATCGGATGCTTTCTCCAAGGATACAAAGAGTCCAGCAGGTCTCACTCAGCTCAAGACTGGGCTGCTGAAACACTGAAGAGAATCACTTTACCCTCCGTGTCCACTGAACAGCAGCATAACCTCACAGTCCTGTGAAACACTCCGATCTGTTTGAGGCAAGCAGTCCCACCAAGCTGCCACAGCCATTATGTATCTCACCGACCTTTCTCCCTTCTTATCTGCCGTGTTTAAAGCTCATATGAAAGAGTGTGAGTGACAGAGAGAGACTTTGATGCAGGGGAGGAGAGATGGAAAGAGAGAAGGCTTTCCTGGCTGAGTGTCACAGAAAATAGGAAAATTGGCTTCCCTTTGGTCAGTGATGTCATCGCAGAACCTACAGTGCCAAATAAAAAGGAATCTCTTACAGGGTCTGCAAGTGTGTGTGTGTGCGTGTGTGTGTGTGTGTGTGTGTGTGTGTGTGTGTGTGCGTGTGTGTGGGTGTGTGTAGAAGCACAAGCTTTCTAAAGTGCTTTTAAATTGTGCCCTTCGACCCATGCGTCATTGGATCGATCGTCAGAACACATATTTATACAATACAGAAAACTTTTCCCCCTGGAAAAGTGGTAGCACAGGCCCTGTACTAAAACCTTCGTTGCCATGTCAGTGAAACCCAAAGCACAGGAACTAACTATAATTCCTCTGACACTGTTATTCATGCCTGGTCAACCAGAATTAACATTTCTGACATGCCTCCACAGGTTCCATTTCACTCTGCCTCCCAGGCCTGGATCACTGGCTGACCTTGGAGCTGGCAGAGTGAAACACTTCCCCGTTTACAACCTTCTTATGTCATGCCCCCATAGATGGGATCAATTTGTGTGTATTGGACTGATGTACTGCGGTGCAACTCGGAATTCTCCCGCTTCCCTTTCCCCGCTACATCCAGAGAGACTGATCCGCTAGAGAGGAATTAGACACGTTAGCACTCCGCTAATAGGATAAAACCACCTTTTGTTGTCAGGCTCAGCCGGCTAACAGCCATCACATACCTCCAACAGTAATAACATAGGCATGAGGAGAATCTGTCCAGCCACGACAGGGCTGGGCTGCCTGGCCTATTGTGTTAGCTCTGTTTAGTTCAGTATCACCAATCAGTGTCCACTGACAAACAAGATGAGCTAGGCATGTACAGTATATTTCTCAATTAACATGATTAGGACTCAACATGGCACCAAGATGTACCTGGGTGAACGATCTGTTGGTACTACTTTCTAATAAGACTTGAGGCTTAATAGAAAAGGGAGAAATATTTTATTACAGGGGTTCCTACCCAGATAGCAGTCGACTCCGGGGCGGATCCGCCTTCAGGTCGGCGGATCCGCCCTGCTGTCAGACTCAGTTTGGCCATGTGCACCGGATACGCCCCGCCTCCGGATCGCGCATCTTCAGACCGCGGATTAACTGCGGACAACAGCCGGATGCCGCCTCTCACTGAGTACAAGCAGAATAGCTGCTGGTGTATTTATATTGCACAAGTCTGTGTGTGTAATATATATAATTTATAAGCAAACAAACTATTTTATTTTGTATTTAAATATATATTCATAAAAGGAGAAAGGATAGATGACAACTCAAACAACCAATCATTATCATGAAGTATGTCTACGCCCTACTTCTAACTGACGTTCACGTCTCATTTCACACCTGTCTTTTCTAATCTGACGCCAGCTGCACCACACGTTTTTATAACGTTTTGGCTAAGTGTTCAATATTATATTTGTTGCGACTGTCGAATTATGCTGGACTATTTGTGGTTATTGTAGACGCGCCGGAGAGGGGGCGTGGTTAGTGCTATTTCTGTTGTGGAAGTCCCACAAACGTAACATCAAACACTCTGGATCTGGGTTCATAATATCTGTAGCCCGCTCAGCCTCTCCGTGACATGAGCTGCGTCTGATGCAGCTGCTTTCAATCGGTAGGACGTCAGTGATGACGATTCAGCGTCACGTTGCACAAGCTTTAATTTATGTCATGGAGCAATGAAGGTGTGTCTAAGCTTTTTGACCAGCTGTGGAGGATGAAGCAGGACACTGTGTCGAGTCTTGACCAATCAGCGTTAAGATGTCTCCAGCGTCTTCATTTCTCTCAAACTAGTTTTTAATGGAAGCTAGTCAGCTTGCTATCACGTTAGCTAACGTGTTTGGGTTGTGTATTGTCGTTAAAGTTCCGTTGCAGTTCAGTCTTGCTTGTAAACAACCGTAACGTGATGAAACATGCCGTAACCCCCGGTCCGGTTCACGCTGTCACTCGTTAACGTTAAACCGGCACACCGGAGGATCTGATAAAGGTTGTTGTTGTTTTTTACTCAAAATAGAATCAAATCACGGAGTTGGGCTTAGCCAACAACGTGATGTCGTGGTCATAAGAGGCCCAGATATTGATCAGGTAATGTGAATGAAATTAATGCTTTTTTGATTTTTCTATCCGATTCATCGATTAATCGAAAATAATCGTTAGTTGCAGCCCTAGATTTGATGTTAGTTGTTAGATGACCAAAAAATGTTGGTGCTTATATTTTTCAGGTTGCTGTAGTTTGTTTTTTTTGTACAAAGAAGTGCAGT
Organism: Taurulus bubalis; assembly: GCF_910589615.1. Classification (NCBI taxonomy): domain Eukaryota; kingdom Metazoa; phylum Chordata; class Actinopteri; order Perciformes; family Cottidae; genus Taurulus; species Taurulus bubalis. The sequence goes on from NC_136592.1 coordinate 2,656,686, forward strand.
AGACATATTCTGAGAATAGTATATTTTAACACTGTATTTGTCAATAGCTCAAATGAACTAAATTGTTTTGTACCTTTTTAATAAAACAATTAAAAATACATGTGTCATTTAGTGTTAGTATGACGAATGAGTATTTTTCTAACCCCCTTTATAGCCATTTCTAAGGGGACTCGGATGACGATAGTGAGGAAAATCCTCAAAAAAAAAGATCCAGAGGTCAAACGACGAGCAGCACAGGTGCCTCTCCAACTGTTGCTCCTCCTCCCCCTCTTCCACAGACGCCATCACCAGCAGGACAGCAACACCTACAAGCCAGGGGTATAGACCAACTTGGCGAGGGGGAAGGTGTGGATCAGACACCGTTGCCTGCTGTGGTGAGCAATAACAGCTATGGAATTCAAATTGAACATTTAATCATTTCACTTTTTAAAACGTTAACAATTGTTAATTGTATACCACGTATATTACAATACACACTGCCACATTGCGCACACTGCGAATATGATTATTAGGATTGCATTACTGGAATTGTATAAAACTTGATGTTTCCATATTTTAAGTGAAATCGGTTGTCCAAATTATTTTTTAACTTTATTCTAATGTTTTTTAACAGCTGCTCAAGTTCATATGATGAGCTTATCATGACATGAAACAGCAGCTTGACCAATTGATGGTCAAAGTTGACAATCTCGCCAGTAAGCAACACTCAACTGGCCAAGAAGTCGAAGTGACTGGAGACCCGGTTTGTTTACCTCAGTGGAGGAAGTGGACCTTTTCAAAGATCCCTCCAACTTTCAGCTAAAAAAGAGTGTGGTGAGTTTTTTTGTTTTAAGCATCTCAAGCAAATCTGATTAAAATGTATCTTTTATTTGAACTATTGTATGTCATTAACACTTTCGCTTTCGAAAACATTCTGTAAAGTATCAGATATTAATAGTATTTTTTTGATCCATTGTAGATTTCCTCCCTGGCAACCATTGGACATGATACAAAACGGTGACATGGAACATCCTCGCTCGGATGTTCAGCGATGACGTTGGGAAGACCATCAATTGGAAAGGGGTGAATGGGAAAAAGTCCTTCAGCCAGATGGTGTCAAAGACTCCGGCGTGCTGGAAATATCCCCCCCACTGAACAAACCTAATGTGTATGTCAGGTTGAATAATTTCAGAATGAAAGATATGCACATTTTGGGCTGAAAATGAATCGTGTGAAGTTTAAACTAAACCCCATATTATTTTCAGCTAATTCTTGCTGCTCTTCGAGTTGCAGATGCCAATCTTATTTTTTTCACTGTTGTGAATGGAATAATAATCTTCAACCAGTTACACAGAGACTTGTTGGTTCTCCAATAGCGATTGCCGTTAACCATATAACCATGTCTACTGGGTTCTATTAAGTTCTATTAGGTTAGTTATATTAGGTTATATTAAAGGTACAAATTGTTCTATAAGGGTAATATCTGTACATAAAACATGAAACCTTTCAAGAACTAGTTGTCTCATAATCATTATTAGTTGATAACTGTACACGTCGAAAAAATAATTGTTTGTCCTTTAATAAAAAACTGTTTTTGATATCATTTATGGTTGCATTTCTTTTTTCCATTGGATGCATTTTAAATATATGTTGGTTAGCTATGAGATTTTTCTGTAGTTATTTTGAGTAATGGAGGATCCGGGCCAAATGAGCCGCTTTATGAACGGGTCCAAATTGAATATGAGCGGATACGGACCGTATCTGGTCTGAATCTTTGACCCGGAGCCGTTCCGGATACGGGCCGGATCTTTGACCCGTAGCCGTTCTGGATCTGTGCCGGATCTGTGCCGGATCTGGTCCGGATCTTTGACCCGTAGCCGTTCCGGATCTGTGCCTGATCTGGTCCGGATCTTCGACGTGCATCCGTTCCGGATCCGTCCCGCTGTGCATCTAGCCTCCGACCTGTTTTGCGGATCCGTTCCGGAGCCTATGATACCTCCTGGGCGGATCCGGAACGGAGTCAGTTTGCTATCTGGGTAACCTGCTTATTGGCTCTTACAGTGGGCTATCAAGATGAATTAAAGAGGTTGTGATATGATTCATTAGACAACTGAAATCTGAATACATATATATGATCATAAATATATGAATATAGGCTTCGTCCCACAGTCCAAAAACATGCAGCTTAGGTTAATTGGACTCTAAAGTGTGAATGTGAGCGTGAATGGTTGTCGGTCTCTATACATGCCAAAGTTTTTGCCTGGAGTGTCTCCCCTAATTCAATACACAATATGGTATTACAATTTAGGCAATAAAAGTTGTCCTGGACTGATTTGTTGAGGATGCATCCATGTTGTTGTCCGCCACTGTTGGGTGAATCTATCAGGCATTTAATTATTCATTCAGTCATCCCTTTATTTATAAGTTCAATGATTTATTTATTTATTTTTGTATTCTTTTTTACCCTCTAAAGATCACAAATTGCATCATCGTTTTTCCTCTTTGTCTGAGAATCATAAAACATGTACAAGTGCAAATCCTATTAGGTTGCTTCACACTTGATCTCCTGCAGAGTTTCTGAGCCAGTAAACAGACTTGCATCATTTTGTTCAGTAGTGGAAGTTCAACCAGAGTGAAAACAGCCAGCAGCATTAATCTCAGTTTGTGTCCTGATAAGGGAGTGTGTCTGATGGGATGAGAAAAAATAAATAAAGCCTGCCTGCCTCCTTATGTGTATGTGAGTGTTGAATGCAGGATAGTCTACAACACGGGTCACTAACAGGCGGACCCGGACGTCGTTGTATCTGGACCTATGACTGATCAATAATGAATACATCTTGACAGAGCGTTTATATTTCAACCGGCGCAGCTTTCACAGCCTTTACGGCACTTGTTCAGCGGTCCAGGAAACACACTGACCAATTACGTGCATGTAAATCACATCACGTGATGCTACTCGGCAATCAAATATGCGTATTCGGATAAGCGTCGCAGCTTGAGTGAGAGACGGGAGAGACTGGAGGAGAGGCCGAACAGTCCAGGAGTGAGAGAAGTTATTTCACATGGCGTTCTCCAAAAAGAGAAATGTGGACAGCGAAACCAGAAGTCTTTAGTCAGACTCTTCTATGTTCAATCTTTTTAAAGGCAGTTCAAAGCTGGTATGTCTCATGTGTTCAGACAATTATTAAAAGCGGCAATGTGAAGCGAGATAAAGCACAACTCTTTAGAGCAAACGTACCGACTCCCATCCGAAATGAAGGAACAGAATCTGAGAGCCAATATGATCGGCATCCTAACGCATTTATTCACTGTCCAACAATAATGTCAACAGAGAGAATATAGCTGAAACAAGTGGTTTCAATAACAGCAATAGCTATAGCACACACATTTTATAAGAGAATAATATAATACCGTGGCTTTTTTGGTTGGCAGAGCAAAGACAATTAAGTTCCATTTATTTTTGTAAAATTAGTACTTTATTTTAAGATAAACATTTTTCAAACAATTTCAGTAATGTTTTTGTTTCATTTTTAAATCCAGCCTTTATTGTAATTATAATGAGAGAAGAATATGTATGTATTATTAAAGTATTTATAATTCATCCAGTTCAATTAGAAAACTGATAATAAATATTGTTGAGATATTGTTTCTTTCTTTCTCAAACGTTGACATTTTGTCAACAGCTTCCAAAACAGCCAATGCTGGGTACGGGTAAGGTTTGGATATAAAAGCTACTTGGTTAAGGTAAGTTAACGGTCGTGGTCATAGTTAATGGAAACCAAAGTTGAAGTTGGTAGGAGAACACAAGGAATGTATCATACCAAGGTCACACACTTTGTTCACCCATCCGACCAGCACCACCTCATCCCTTCGCAATGAGACAATAACATCACACTGTTGCTGACAGAGAAGTCATTATTTACATGGCTAATGGATGTTCTTGTAAGGTACATTTATGCAAACTGTAGATTATTTTAGGTATTTCAGCAATAGACCAATACTGTCAATTATCTAGAATCAGGTTAAAAATGTCAAATTTCATGAGGTTCAAGACACATCCAGAACAGTGACAACACAACAGCATGCTCAGTAAACTGGTCATATGTGATTTGTAGTAAATGTCCTTAAAGAACAAAAAACATCCGTCATCAACCATAACCATGTGGTTTTAGTGTCCTAGTCTTAAGAGTATCTTTATCACGCATTAAGGCCCAAGTAGACGATCAAACAAAGTGCTTGTTTGATAGTCTACTACAGGAGGCATGGCAACAGTCCTCCATCTGTGTCGACATAGTAGTGATGTGTTCAGGCACGGTATGGAGTGTGGTTTACCTGTGCTTTGGTAGATCACTGACAATCACACTATGAATGTGGGCCGGGTTGTAACTTCTCTCACAAGCCATTTCTTTTCTTAATCTTTTTTAATCTTCACACAACTAACCTATCCTATCAAATTCTTGAGATATGCGCATAGGAACTAATCCTGCCACCAATTTACAATAATTGGTTAGAAGCTTCCAGCAGATACAATTTGAACACTAGCATGCTTCTGTGTGTTCCATCTGTTGATATACTGCTCCAGCCGAACTAACCCTCTTCTATTTTGAAATGGAAGAAGCAAGCGATAAAAATAAATATTTACTTTTTTCAATACTTCTTTTCACTGAACAGACCCTGAACACATAATAATGTAACTGAATAAACTTTTGTTTGTTAGCCGTTAACAATACTAGCTCTCCGGTTGATTTAAACACAGATTGGTTATTTACAATGTAACATTATCAGAGATCGGCATCTAGAACAATATAAATGATGTCCTGATTGCATATTTTATTGAATATTGGCAGATAATCGATAGTTAATAAAAATGTATTTTAAACCGTGATGTTAATGTTAAACTGCGTAACTAATCCACATGCGTGAACTTGCAGTGGAGATTTAAAACGAAGATTTGCTAGACTGCTTTGACCTGTTAGTCTGTCTCGTTCAGAAGGTTGGCAGGTTGGACTCTGGACTCATTATAAACGATTAAGCTCATTCCCTGGCTGATTGCAGTGGAGCCCTCGCACTAGGAGACCTGGCCTCAAAATGCCACGGACAAATGAAAAAAACGTACTGCAGAAGTCCTGATCAGCATCACAACGGGCCTTTTATACACAACCCTCGGCTGTTTATCAAGCTTGGGAGAGCTGTGTTTACTGAGCGCAGCCAATATGTTGAGCTGTGCACATGGTCCCTCAGCAGACATCACATGAGACTCGTCAATGACATCATGTATAGCAACAGGACAAATAACAACAACCTGTACAAGATGTACTGGCTCTGGAGAGACGCTGTATTGAATCACAGTGATGGAAGTGTCAAATGGTTTCTTTAGGCAGCCGAGAAGTGGAAAAATCCCCTCGATCTTCTACTAAGTCCTTCTCCAGTTCTGGTCCAGAGCATTTGGTTAGAAGACATTTTTAACCCACCGTTTAATTTTTAGGTGATCTAGAAATTGAAACATGTGCTGTTTAACGGATGATCATGAGTCATGTCGTAGTCAAACAATTTCTAGAGCATATACGCATAAAAGCACATGTTGATTTTTATTATAGGATTTAACTCCATATCGATGGCCGAAGAGCAAAACCTCCTATCTGAATTAATAAATACACTAAGGAGGTTTTCCCTGGATCATTTTTCATCACTTTAGCCATCTATATGTACGATTTTCGAGTGCAGTGGTTCTCAAACGGTGGGGCGCGCCCCAATAGAGAGGAGGTATTACAGGTGGGGTGGGATGTAAGATTTCTTTATTATTATTTATTTAGATTTTTTATAATCCTTTATTAATCCCACAGTGGGGGAATTTCTCTCTGCATTTCACCCCTCCATAGTAATTAAGGAGCAGAGGGCTGCTCTGAAGCGCCCGGGGAGCAACTGGGAGTTAAGTGTCTTGCTCAAATAAATACATTTTATTATTCTAGGACCAAAAGGTTTAGAAATGGAATAAATAAAACATTGATACTTGCCTTCCATGTATCGATACAATATCTGCAGTATCGATTTTTTTCCCCCACCCTAACACAAACACACAACTAAGACAAAGACTGACAGCTCTTGTGGGCCTCATCAGTCTTTGTAGCCAGGTAAACGAATGCAAGACACAGAACATGCACATATATCAATACATTTGTTTAGGGCTGCAACTAACGATTATTTTAATAATCGATTAATCGGTTGATTATTTTTTCGATTAATCAATGAATCGGATAAAAAAGCAAAGCATTAATTTCCAACCCTTTGTTCAAAAACGGAAGTGACAGTGCAAAACATGTTCAGAAAGCACAAACAGGTTGCTCCTTGAACATCCCTCAGCTGTTAATTAAAAAAAATTAAATTAAAATGGACTCATACTAAAAACATACACATGTATGCTTTACATCTGCCAAATGTGAGCCCTTTTTTTTTTTTTTTACTGTAATTGATCTTCTTGGAGCAGAGGCTGCTTTAGCATGCCCTGCTTTATCAATATGTATGAAACACTGGGACAGAGAGAAGCTGTACTGCTCCTCTCACGTCTGTTTGGACCGAAACCTTCAGGCCCAGCTCATCTCAGCTCTGCATCAAGCTGTGCTACATATAGAGCGTCCTCTTCCTTTAACTATTTCATTCTGGGCCTCTTACGACCACGAAATGACGTTGTTGGCTAAGGCCAACTACATGATTTACTTTGAGTCAAAAAACAACCTGCAGCCAGATCCTCCGGTGTGCCGGTTTAACGTTAACGAGTGACAGCGTGAACTGAACCAGACCGGGGGGTGGCGGCATGTTTCACCAAGTTACGGTTTTCTACAAGCAAGACTGAACTGTAACGGAACATAACGTAACTTTAACGACAATACACAACCCAAACACGATAGCTAACGTGATAGCAAGCTGACTAGCTTCCATTAAAAACAAGTTTGAGGGAAATGAAGCCGCTGTCGACATCTTAACGCTAGTTGGCCAAGACTCGACACGTCACATCCAAGATGTTCTATTTTTGCTAAAATCACGATCTATACGTTTCTCAGTGTCTCACTCCAATCTCAGACACGCTGGCAGGCCAGTTGCTCTGCTCCGCTCTTTTTTTTTCTCCGCAACTTTATGACTGCCGTAATAATCGCGCGACACAACGAATCGATAATGAAATTTGTTGCCAACACTTTTGCTAATCGATTTTTATCGATTTTATCGATTCATTGTTGCAGCCCTACATTTGTTGTAAATTCTTGCAAAGTACCATTAAATATTCCCAAGGCTACTGCAAGTAATAACAAAATTAGAAGCCCCATATGCAACTCATAAATCAGGTAATTAAGCCCTTTACACAGATACTGTAATTAACCTTCTGCTTCATAATCAACATGTAACCCCTGGTTTCTTGCAGGGAAGCTATATGGAGTCTTCATATGGAGGTTCAAATTGCCGAAGTGTAATTATTTTAGAAAGGTATCCCTGGTCTTCACAGCAGGATAAGACTGACCACCGACTCCAGCCCTGGCTCAGGAATCAACTGAGATCTGAGAAACGGCACAGGGAAGATAAGGCATCTTCCTGGATTATCTGTGATATCTAAAAGATGTCAAAAACTAAAGAAATGAAGTGAAATGCAGCGCACATGGTCATATGCACTTTAGTTTTATTTGTGCATTGAAATACAAATAAAAAACATAAATCCAAATGGACAATTATGTAGCTTTCGTATCCTTAATAACCAAATGTTTTGGTTTAGTGTCGTGTGTACAGCTTACCGCAGCACAATTCATCCAGTAAAACTGCACTCATTCAATCACAAATGTGTGTTTATGAATCAATAGCGCACAGGAAACAGCTCATGTCAGCAATGATACAAAATAAAAAATGTCATTCATTATTCATCAATACAACAAGCAAGAACCATCATAGCCACCTTCGATGCAGAAAAGGCCTTTGACAGTAAACTAGACTTTTCCTATAACCACATTACAAAGACTTGTAAAAATGTATTTTATTAACTGGGTCAAACTTTTGTACACTTTCTCAATCACTATTAAAAGGACATTAAAGAAATCCAAACACGTAACACTAAGTTAAAAGATCAGTCTTTATGCGGACAACACATCACTGTTCCTACAGAACCGCCACTCATCACTACTGGAAACAAATTGACTTGTTGAATCATATTCCAAAATCTCTGACAACTCCATTAACTGGAACAAATCAATCATCCATTAGATAGAAACAGCTGGGATGTGGCCGCCGATACACAACCTATCCCTTTATGCACAGGTCACATCACATATTTGGGCATTAATATTTCCCCCAGGATGTCAGAGCTGTTCACATTTAAGTTATTTCCACTACGCAAGTCAACGAAACCTACCACTTTGACAGTGCTTCCTATAATAAATGACCTATTCAGATAGTCCCCATATCAACATACAGGGACTATCTGAATAGGTCACCCTCTCCTGGTTCAAATCTCTAGACTCAAAAATCTCCCAATTCTAATGAAACAAGTCACCAAGAATTAAACTGGCCTACCTGCAAAATCTTAAAAGAAATAATAATAGGAGGACTTGAAGCTCCACACTTTTCCCATTACTCTCAGGAAAATCATCTTAAATTTGTATTCAAAAGGATACCCCATAATTAATCAGGTAACACACATATAGTGTGATGTTCAGATATAGAACAAACAGTTTGTAAAGGAATTCAGATTTCAGATTTGCCATTTCTCAATGGTTTGCATGAGCAGCAACTGATTACAGCTGTAATGCTGCATAGCTTTAGGGTCATCACTGACATTTTTTAAGTACCGGTACACAGACATATTACAACGGGTGCATACTTTACCATAGGGCACCTTGCAATTTTTGTCCAGCGCCAACGTTCAAAGCCAACACAGGAAGTGAGGCCTGTGTAACAGCAATGCTGACATTCTTGATCAGTGAAGGTGGCAAAAATCCTTTTTTTTATACTGTATATATGCACTGGCAAACCAAAACATGTTATTTGTTGTGCCCAAACCAAAGAAGATTAGAAACTTTAAAATGTGTGATCTACATTAGCTTGTCTTCACACACACACATGCATACATGGCATATATACACATGCGGTTGTATATTTCTGCACAAACTAATTTATATTATAATCAGTAGTAATGTTTTTTCCAGTATTATTCTGCTATTAATTGTGATTTGAGCTAAATAAATTGAACTGAAGCTAAAACAATACACGCACATAAGGATGCAAGTATAATAAGAAGCAGCTGCTGGAAAACATCTTTCATTTTCAGTATTTATATTGACCTTTCATCCAGTCACTCTTTGTACAGACCCTCCAGGCTTAAAGGCAACAAGGTACCCGGGCGCCATGGCCTTGCTGACAGAATAAATATCTCTGAGCTGTCGGACAACATGTTATGAAAGGCTTTAATACCAACAGGGAACTGGGGAAGGGGCTTCGGACAAGATCCAGCCTTTAAGGCTAAATATATTCTCATGGTATTTCTGACACTTGACTAACAACACTTTTATTCAATGTAATTGAATTACATTTATTTCGTACAGGGCAAAATCAAAAATTTGCCTCAGAGGGCTTTACAATCTGTACACATACGACATCCTGTCCCGGGACCGTTTCAGGAAAAACTCCCCCAAAAAACCTTTAAGGGGGAGAAAAGGGGAAGAAACATTTGGCAATATCCCTCGATCAAGATGGACAGAAGTACAATAGATGGCATATGTACATAATGAGCAACAGACAAATAACAGTGTTATTAATTCTATACTTCTTTGGAAGAATTTCAAACAAAGCAAGTCCACATTGAGAGCATTCCTACAATGTATTTGTGATGATGTCTCACTTCCTTTGTGGGTCAGGGGTTTGTTTTTCAAACAAAAATAGATGGGGGGCATATTGATGATGGTATTGCGACAAGAGGTCAGAAAAGATAAGTAAGTAATTCATGGGTACTGTTAATGTGAGATTATTATTGTTGGGGGGGTTAGAGTTAAAGTCAGAATGAAAAGGAAGCCTTTACCAGGGCCCTATTTCTCGTATCTGGCTAAACAAAGTTAAGCAAATGTCCTAATCTCCAGTTTAAATTAGCGAGATGATTGACATCAGGCTATCTGGGTTTCTTCACAGCTGATCCGCGCTGAAACGTCTCGTTAATTCTAGCCAGACGTCAGTCATGATTCACTGTATTCTCATCACGATCACCTTAATCATGTTCTACAATAATGATATGTATGGTGTACTAATAGCACTGTCATATAATTATGAGTGCTTTCAACACATCCATAAGTTTCTTAAGAGCTAAATAAACTTAAGAACAGCTGCATGCAGCGGCTGACAGTCTGTGTCTGAGACGGGCGATCAGCTGCGCCTGTGGTGATCAATGTCCGCGGCTCGAGAAGCTTGCGTAAATAAAGTATTTCTTGCCGGCAAAATCTATAGCGCCGCGTACAGGAAGTCATGATAATGTAAAGGATGGATCCTGGCGATCTGAAAGAACTCTCTCCCTATAAAACTAATATAACTAATATTGCTCCTTCATCAATGAGGAAGAGAGCTGCCTTTTTTGTCCGTGGGAGAGGCCAGTTTATCCAGTGAATTTCAGTAAGCCTGCCCGGGAGCAGGTTTAAATTTTTGGATGTGTTCCTATGGTGATTTATCTAAGCTTGTTTCGAGAACCCGAGAAAGCCAGACCTACGTCATCTTATCCTGACAATTAGCCCGCTAACTCAGTAAGCCAGGTACGGGAAATAGGGCCCTGGTAACTAAGGTGCCAAACAGCCAGCGCCAACATTTTTTGTTGCATGACTTTGTGAGATGATGTCAGTACACTGCACAGTGTTTGCACAGTGTTTACCAGCCTGGCATGCCAGTCTGTGATGCTTTACAGCCGAGGACACTGAAGAGATGAGACGAACAGAAGTCCTAATGTGGGTGGATGTGAACGTATGACTCCGTTGAGGCTGATAAAAAGATTTCGATCTCTGTATTATAGTCAGCTGCCCTGCGGAATGCATTCCACACATAAACACTGACTCACACTAGCGCAGATGCTTGCGAACACTAACACGGGTCAATAGTTTTAGAGGGCCCTACAGGCCACCCACCACCACCAGTCACCAGTCAGACCGAACATTTACTGAATCTCGTTTCTATGAGCGCTGCTCTGGGTTTGTGGGGCTCAGCCGATCAAATCCTGAGCCGCTAATTTGTTCCGCAATAATTCTCCTAGGCCTGGGACAAACGTAAACTATTTATGAGAAATAAGAGTGACTGTAAATCACTTGCCTGTGCGTTAGGGAGGAGCTGCTCTCAACTTGCCTTGGGGCAAGCATGCGACTCTTCATGCGACTCTTCTTCTTATCAAATACAGCACAGTCATACATCTCATGGTCCATTTTCGTTTGATTAAAATAAAAACTTGACGCCATGAAGGTGGTGAAAAAGGAGCTGGTCCACGATGACGAGCACAACAAGCAAGAACCATCATAGCCACCTTCGATGCAGAAAAGGCCTAAATGAAGCCATAACCCCAACCCACAGAGGGAAGTGCTATGGGAAACTATTGGTGGAAAAAGGTTAAGTTTCAAAATGAATAACTGCTAAGATTTTCCCAAAAACAGTCACACAATTAAAACAATATACAAAAAGAGGATGTTTTGATCATAACTTTTGTCAAAGAAGCAATAGTCTCTTCGTATTGACAGTGCAGGTTTATCGTGTCATCATAATCAGATGTCTCTCCCTGCAGAGTTTGCCAGGAGCAGATGGTTTCTGAAGTCCCTGTGAGATACAGGATTTAGATTAAAATCTCTAATATGTTTTCGTTTTCTTGCTGTGACAGACAAATGCAGATCTTTGACAGACCGTATACAAGCAGTGGACGTCATTGCCAATTAGCAAATCAAACTGCACTGGAGAAACAAGTAATCAGCGACCTGACTGACATTTTTCAACAACAACACCTCTTGATTTATGACGCAAGGACCTCTCGTTGGTTGCAGTGATCACGGGGCGACTTCTCTGGTTGTATAGAAGTCTATAGAAAATGACTCCACTTCTCTCTTGATTTATTCCCTCAGTAAACATTGAAACATGAGTTTATGGTCTCAATCTCTAGTCTTCTTCAATACAGCATGATGTTCATTTAGTCAATTATGGTCCATCTAAATGGAGTCTGTTTGACTATAAAGTCAAACAGACCATAAAGCAGGGTATGCTTTAGGGCGGGTCTACCTTGTGATTGACAGGTCCCTAGCATGACCAGATTTCGTTACAGCGTCATTAGTTCACTCCTTTGCATTCTAAATGTGGTCACTTCTGTTCACTGGTTGCAAAAAGCAGAGATGGCCACGGCCAAATCGCCAAACTGTCCACAAACCAATGGGTTGGCAAATGATAAACTAAACCAAGTGACAACAGAGTGTGTCGTGTCTTGTCTGTAGTAGAACAGCTAGTTAGCAAGAATCTTCTTTGGAAAACGAAGCCTACAGCTATCAGGGCTAATGCAGCTAACAGAACTAAACACACAGAAAGACTGATGCACTACACAGTAACCTAGTGTTAAACTGCACGGAGCCGGCGAACCTGTAAGGGAAAAATGTGTTTGATCCGCTGGGAAGAATTGTGGGTTGTATTCATTTATTCAAATATTACATTAGTGGTCATTACAGACACATGGCTCTGCACTCTATTGAGTGAACTTTTCTACTTAAATAATGTTTGTTCAGTTACTTTTGATGCAAACACTGTGATCATTACAGTCAGTGCTGCTGTCCGGGCCTCTTCCTCAGTTACCTTTCAGCCAGTGCTCTTCCAACTGCTGTGTACACTGTCTGGTATTAGAGTCTATTCCCCATCTCTGGCAGCAGCCCAGGCCAATGAGAAAGCAGGGCAGTCAAAGCAACAGGAGAACATATTTATACAATTCCACTACAATCAATCCATTGTTCCGTCTCCAATTTAATCACTACCCACTAATTTAAACCTCATTCGTTTCAGGCATTCAATAGTCGGTCAGTTATAGGTAGAATTGATCTACAGCCCAGAGGGCTTTACAATCTGTACACATACGGCATCCTCTGTCACGGGACCTCACATCGGTTAAGGAAAAACCTTTAACGGGGAGAAAAAGGGAAAAAAAAACTTTGGGAGAGCAACAGAGGAAGATCCCTCTGTCAGGATGGACAGAAGTACAATGGATGTCATGTGTACATAATGAACATAACATATAAATGACATAATCTCCAAAACAAAACTTATCTTCATCAAATCTCTATTAACGCTCTCTATTGCCAACAATGCTTGTTGCTGCAACTCTCTCCAACACCAAGTTAAAATGTATGCTAACTATCTCTGATTCTTTACCATTACATCGAACAAGGATTAGCTCTCCGAGCATAATCAATTGTTTAAGAGCTATTAACAACAGTGTTATATATGATAGGTAGGGCTGTGCGGTATACCTGTTCAACCGGGATACCGGTTTCAAATTTCCATACGGTATGAATTCTTCATATAGCCGTAACAACATCATCATCACGACACAACAGTTTGTTTTAAAAAATGACACCGCCAAACTGCATGCTGGGTACAGTTCGCCCACTATCATAACAAGAAGAAAATCCGTCCTTCCTGTTTTTTTAAACCTACATTCCCCTGAGTCCTAAGTCCCTCCAATTTAGCTTCCTAACACTCTCTATGTACCAACGTACAAACAGCTGCTCACCACTCGCAACCGCTTTTCAGTTGTCCGGCGGTCCTTTTCGGCGTCAATGAATGAATGAGTTTACCCAGAAAAAAATACCGTGATTATACCGTGAAACCGCCAGAATATTTGGCCATACCGTCCAGCTCTAATGATAGGCATGACAAAATCAATGGGAATGAACATGTTTTATTTCAGCCACTTGGCTCGAGGGTTGGCTGTTCAACCTGGTCTCACTCCCACATCCACAGATGTACCAGACTGCAGTTGAAAACTGTCAGCTTGACACACATTGTTATCCATTTGAGCTTAATTAACCTGACTAAAAGGCCAGACTGACTTTGCATGTTACAACTGGTGCGCTGGAACTCATGCTCCAGATGTTCTGGCCGTAAGAAAGAAGGACCTTCTTCTTCTTCTGACCTCCGTCCATCTTGGGAGTGTCCATGGATCACAGTGCGTCCCATCTCCAGCTGATGTCACTGCATTCCTCCCGCTTCATGCAAGGTTTGTCAGCGCTACGCCACGATTTGGCTTTCACCTCTGGTAACTGAAAAGAAAACCCTTGAGTGCTTGCGCCTTAAGTATGCCACTTGGCGGCTCAACCCCTGAGTCACCGCCGCCAGCCATGCACTGCAACTCTCCTCAACCATTAAGCCTTGAATGCACATATATTATGCCCAGAATATAACACACACAAAATAAAAATGTGAATGTAATCCAGTTGGTTGAGATTACATCAAAATTATAATTTTGAAATCGGCAAATTGGAATTTCAGCATGTTTAAAGTATTCCTGCTTCTCTTCAGACTGAGGAACTTATTAAAGCAACTGCTGTTCTCTGTAAAACACTATCAGACATTTTAATAGCACCAGTGACACACACCCTCCCTCTACAGAGCAAGAGAGAGAAAGTGCGCGGGGCCCAGCCATTCTGTGCATTTGGGGCGAGTCTTTGGGATGAGAAGCAACCACGGAGTAAACATCAAAAGACTGCAGACAGAGAGGGGAAGGGAGGAAGAGGGCAAAGGGGAGACGCAGTGAGAAAAAAAGAAACAGATGGATGTGAGAGGAGGGAAGCAAGTGATGGAGAGATTACAATAGCATGATTGGAAGAAATGACTCCCGGGGCCTGCTGGGCTAATGATGAGGGAGCCGAGGAACCCTGGGCAATCCAGCTCCTTCTGATGAAGCTCAAGAGACACACACAACCGACATGTGTGAGCACCCTCGTGGGCTAATCCAACCTCTAATCATTTACGGTACATGTCGAACCCTAACCGTCTATTCCTAACCACTTTTCCATGATATCTGTGGCAAACGTCACGGGGTCAAGGAAAGATGGGAAGGAGCATTCATGAGGAGTTAGGAAAAGACAACTGACTCCACTTTCACTAAGCTACGTAGTTATGATGAGACGCCAGGCGGATGTTAGTGACGTGGGTCTGCAGCGGTGAAACTACAATGTTCAGAAGATGACTACAAAAAAGCGCATCTTAGATACTTCGTCCTTGTTCTGACAGTGTTGCGTCATGAACAACCCGGTTCAAAGTATTACTATCAATAAGGTTGGAATAGAAATGAAACAAGGAATATACAAGTGAAACCAAGGGATTGTCACAAACAAAACCGACTAAACCGTCTCATTGTTCAGTTTCAAAGATGCTGAAATTGAATTAAATACGTTCTCCCACTAACAATGTCTCATATCCCTTTTTTTGCTTTTATGGTTCAGATGCAGATTAGAATCTGATCATAAGCATATGCAGACAATAGTTTATGAAACACCTAGAAGTGTTGACTTGATAGTGCTTTAAAATTGTAAAGCCTTTCACCAAGAATAGACACTATTATATGTTCAGTCCTACCAAAGCCAGTTCAAAACCATATACATGTTCAGAGACCGTGGGGATTTTTAAAAGCAGCGATGTGAAGGGCTACTACAAGACAAAACATACATTTTCTGAGCAAACGTACACACTCAAATCCCAAAAGGCACAGAAAAATAAACATAACATCCCAGTATGGTCAGAATCCTAATACAGTACTCACTGCCCAACACAACATAGTTTGCGCACCGTTAGTGTTTTGGAAGGTGTGTTTGGCTAAAAGCTAACGGAACAACCACTACGTACGGCGCTGAATGACCGCGGCTCACATCTATTGTGTTTTTTTTGGACAGTGTGTAACGGAACTACTAGTGCTACCCGTGTTGTACCTTGCCGCCTTTCCCCCGCTTCTAAGTTGCAAAACAGCTTGTTGAGCTTCCTGTTGCGTTTCAGCATGATTGTACTTGGTGTGTGACTTATATCGTCGCCTTTGGTTTGTTTGAATGAAGTCTGTTAAGACGACGCTTTACAGCACTGGTTGTATTAAATCGATCACAAAATGCAGCAATGGTTACTGCAGACACATCTGGAGGAGATCTGCACTGTACGGAGGGCACCTTTCTAGGTCTACATGTTTTGGATCATCGTCCTCCAGGAGATTCAGCTTCTCTTCCTCAAACTCACTCTCTACCGTGTGTGCATGTTGTCCTCGTCTTTCTTTTCCTCCGTGTACATCTTCTATTTGTTCTCCTCCCCTGTGTGAATGTGTGCTTGCTTTGTGCCTCTTGTGAGTCTTATTTAGTCAGTTGTCTTCATATGTAAATACAAAAAAAGGGTGACTCACCGCAACGACAAGATATCCTTAAACAAACAGCCATGAACGAAAACATAACAAATTAGGTCTAGCAGAATGTGATATGAGGCGTGAACAGAGGTGTTACACAGAATAGATTTTTACTGTAGCTAATGTCAGCAGTATATCTCATATCATTGTAGCTCATATCTACCGGTACTTTTACAGTAAAGAAGGAAAGAATAGTAATGGTGTTCTTTCACTGGCACTGGCTACGACCTGAAGCAGCTTGTTTGTCGCTATATCTACAAAAAGTAATGGACTATAATTTGTATATAAATGCACTTAATCAATTTGTAAGTAATTCACACCTCTGAAAAAAGCTTTAACCGCTTTAGTTAAGTGATGTTAGAAATTTGAAAGATGTTAGAAAGACATGTCAACGTCCTGAAGACTGATATGATTAGGAAGTCATATCATTATTTTTTTATATATATATATATATATATATATATATATATATATATATATATATATATATGCAGTGAGTGAGTGAGTGAGTGAATAATGAGGTACGGTCAACTGGTCAGGAATCTGTCATTTGATGGAACACCTTGCATTCAGCGTAACCTAAAACGTGGAGTTGGACAGCCTCCAACAAAGTGAATCACAACATGAATGATCCAAATATTAGCCAACGTTGGGTCGGAAGGCAGAGGACAGGAGTGTGTGGGTGTGTGTGTATGTGTATTAAAAATATCTGGTTGCTAACAGTGATCAGACACACTTGTAGGGCCATGATCAGAGGCGGAGCAGATGAAAGCAGAGGATGGAGAATCAGCCAGCTCCCACATGCCGGATGAGACTACCAGGCGCAGCATTAGCAGTCATCAGGCGCTAGTTTGGGTAATGATGTCCAGCTTCAGCCTGACGCATTACCAGAGCGTCTGGCATGGCCATCATCTATGCGGCACTGATCAGAGCAGATTATAGGCTGCATATGTTGCCATGCTAACGTGAATCAACCCGTTGGAATTAAAGCATTAGTCCGTATGTTTACACTGCATGTGTCTGCATACATCATGGTTGTAGTCATAAACAGGCAGCCAGTGGAGGGAAATGCAATGCCTGTGCAGTGCATTGGCATTTAGTATGGAAAGTAAACAGCTTTTTCCCATCAACTGCTTCACTTGCAAGGACAGGAGGAACAACAAACTGCTGTAATGACCCCTTTGATCAGAATGGTTTGTTTTAACAAGCAAAGCAACTGTATTTATCTCGAAATGATTGAATAGATAAATCCAGCCTAATGTAAGAGCTCCTTGGTCGGGGAATATTGACTATTCCGTGTTGTTGAGCAAAATTCGTCAGTCACTGCATCACAATTTCCGAGTCACATCTCCATGGCAGGTATTATATCCCTTTGCACTCACCACCTGATAATGAAAAGCAGAATAGGAATGGGGGAAACATGAACTCTCTATTGTAACCAGGACAGCCGATGGCAGAAGCAATTTAGTCACTGAGCACATTAGGAAGGCTGTCAGAAGCCAGTTACTTGACATAAACCATGTTTACTGCTTTCCAGTGCTGCTTTAGACGGAGGAGCAAAATCAAACCAACTATACAAAGTAGAATGAACCCTTTCCACATCACTGTTTCGGCTCAGGTTGTATCCCTAGAAAAAAAAAGTTCAGTTGGATGATTCTGCACATAATGCAGTAAATAGTGTGGCCTTTATATAACAAGGGTGAAAGTAAGGGCATGGAGTTTTGGGGAGGTGGACATGTATTGAATGTGACTTTCATGCAGGAGACTGGCGTTCACAGCCATTATAACCACAATCTTACAATAACCTAAACCAAACACTGTAGTTGCTTAGCCAAGAGAGTAATATATACATTTAGTTTTGCCATAACCATAAGCTTTCCCCAACCTTAACCATGACGTAGATACTGTAGAGAGGACGATTTTTTTAAATCATTGGAATTGAGAATATAATCTGCCGTTTTGCTGAATCATCCAATGTGTATCGGGTTGATTTTCTGATAAGCAATTCAGTTTCATGAATTGAAAACAGAGTGAAAGGTTAAAGTCGAAGACAAAAACATGGTCAACTCCCAAACCCGAAAACGAGTCGTAGAGACCTGTCAATTACGAGGTAGCCCCGCCCTAAAGCATCTGGTTTATGGTCTGTTTGACTCTAAATCAGGGGTGGGCAAACTTTTTGGCTCAGGGGCCACATTGAATAAAAAAAAATTTGACAGACGGGCCGGGCCAGTACCAGATGGATAGAGAGTGTTTGTGTGAACCTGTCACGGGAGGACAATGTTGCGGACCCAAATGCAGACCACATGAGAGTATGAGTATCTGGTAAAACAGATTATTGGAGCCAAAGGGAAGGTGGGGAGCCTGTGGTCCATCACAGGGGGTGCTGGGCGGTGTGAGACCCGTGGCTCTACACTGGACGACGGCGAGGCCGGCAGGGGGCGGTGTGAGAATATAACGTAAATGACTCAGCTATTCTGTTAAACTCGCTGGTTAAATCTTCATCAATTTGTTCTACACGCCGAGTCACTGTTCTGCGTGATAAACTCAATTTTTCAAATTTGTTTTTGCTCTCTGGACATAAGAGACCTGCTGTTTCTACCATACATTCTTTCAAAAACTCTCCTTCAGAGAAAGGCTTGCTGGCTTTTGCTATTTTGAATGCTAGCAAAAAACTTGACTTGGTGCTTGATTCTTGTATAGCAGTTTGGCGGAGAAATTTTTTTTGCTGACTCTTTAAATTGGCTGCCAACCTCTTAGCAGTAGCCGCCCGTTCTGTCGTTGACTGTTGGCTAGCATAGTTAGCATGCTTGGCGGAAAAGTGGCGGCTATTGTATTCTTTGAATACTGCAATGGTTTCTTGGCAAATAAGACATACTGCCTCTGATCGTACTTCGGTGAAAAAATACTCAGTCCACTCATTAAAGACTCTGCACTCACTGTCGACTTGTCTTTTCTTGGGTCCACTCATTGTGACAGAAGGGATCAATGCAGGAGGATGGCAGGAGGCTGACAGACAGAACCCTATATGTCACATGACATGAGCGCGCAGGGTGGCGCAGTTCCGTGGGTCGAATGTGGTTAGTTATGTTAGTTATACTGAGGACAAATACTCTGCATGCAGCTGTCAGTTCATTTTACAACTCTAAACCTGTTGTAGTACAAACCCTGTCTCCAGCGACAGAAAGTGATTAATATTACTGTAATCATCATTTTCTAAATGAACATCATGCTGTATTGAAGAAGACTTGAAACTAGAGATTGAGACATAAACTGTTTACAATGTTTACTGATCAAGTCAGAAGTAGACTTCATAGACTTCTATACAATCTAACTTACTTTTGCCACCAGGAGTCGACCCCTGATGGCCATAGAAAGAATGCAGGTTTAAGGCACTTCCTCGTTTGCTTCTGTTTTCAGAGCCAGAGGTTGCTCCTGATTATATGCCATTATTGAGAAGATCCTTTTGACAAATCAAGTTTAATTTCTTTTGCGGTTGTTTCTCCCCCTCATTAATAAGCCGGTGAACCTGCATTCACGTTATACACTCAGACACAGCATAGTCTGCATCGTACGGTATAACACACGCACCCTTTTAACCATGGCGATGTACTGTGCAAGTCAATGATTATAAAGGTACGTGTTAAAGTACGGTATGTGTGTTACCACTATTGCTTTACTGTATTTGCACAAGCATACACATTCCCTCACACACACACACACACACACACACACACACACACACACACACACACACACACACACACACACACACACACACACACACACACACATACACATTTAGCATTAGCATTCCTTCCCAGTGCGACTGCAGTGAGTTATCTGGTCCGGCAGCTGGTACTTTGGAAACACATAGAGCATAAGGGAACATCCGATGAGATGCTGCAGACTGGCTGAGAACTAGCAGACCACACTAGCTTAGCAGCCGCAGCTCCGCAAAGCACTTCAGAGACCCACATCACACAGTGGAGGACAGAAGCAGCAGCAGCAGCATAAGAATCAAGTTGGGAGATTGCCGGGGTTATTTCCCAGACCGGCAGAGAGAATGTGGAGGTTGGAAGAGAAGGAGCTACTGCTTCTGGGAAGGACAGTAAACTCCTGATTGCTACAGTGGAACTGTTCAGATCACAGACTTTGGTTGTAGATCTTATAAACCCAAAGACTGAGTGGCGTGACCAAGTGCATTTAATAAAAGATAGGTGATTACTAAATAAACTAAGAGATAAAAAAGAACAAAACAAGAAAAAAAAATGTTAGAGGACGTGCTGATATGAAAATGGAAGTCTGAGGGGTTGATCGATCTAAAGTGAGCTTAACAAACTCATGTGGACGCGGTTTTGCATACGTTTGTGTCGCCCTGTGTGAGTTTGCATGTAACTTTCATTGTCTGTTCATGGTATTGCCCTGCCACTAAAAACAGAGCCTTGATTTCTGTCTGAACAACTTGACACTGATATTGTTGCCCTCACTTCCTGTTGCTGGTGATCAGATGGAGATGGAAAACAAAACTGAATGGCGGATGACTGAACATAGCAGAAGGGATCCTCGTCTGCTGGTAGCTCAGTCAGTGCAGCAATAACAGATGTGCTCGATGTGATAACTCTGAATAACCAGGTTTCTCTGTGCACTATGTAAACTTTATATCCCGAATATGATCAAAATATGAGTCAGGTCTAAAGCAGGGATACTGGTGTTTATGTTATTGTAATAATATGAGCAACAGTAGAACGTCACAGCACAAAACGAGTGAGGATGAGGAATACTCCATTCAAGCAATACCCCACTCTTGACTTTGGTGTGTATTTTTAGTAGCATAATAAGTAAGCTTCCTGATGCCAAGACAGTGTAAGGGAACACCTCGGGTGGTGGCAATGAGGTTACTGGTTAGCTCTGTGCAGCCAGATCAGGTACACGGTAAATACAGTCAACTGAATTTCTGTAAGTCCTCAGGAAGCTGGAAATGTGGGGTCATAAGATGAAGTTTATTATCATTATAATTTGTTTAGACTTCAGTCAGATTCGAGTTAAAGAAATGTGGACTTGCGTGTGCCGTGAGAATTGTGCCATTTATTCGCATCTCAATTTGTTTTTCTGAACTGTTGATCTTGTCATGAGTGCTTTCACACAGAATGCTAATATCACGAGGCGTAAAAAAAACATACAAACAAAAAAAAAGGTGGAATGAGGTAAAGAAATGTAACTGTCGGACAGCAAATTATGGCATCAACCTATCGCATTGTGCAGATTGGACATTTTCAATCCGTACACACATATTGTACAACAAGGAGGCTCCGTGGCTCGAACCAAGACAGCAAACTTTATTACACATTTCAACCTTGAAAAAGGCAGATTATGTTTTTTCTTAAATTTCACGGTAAAAGTCTGAGACTTTTACCCTGCAGTTTTTATCAGCTGGAGCTCAAATCCACTCAGAGCTTTTTGCTAAAAGGAAACTCAATAAAATAGCTTCCAGTGGTTTTCGGCTGTACAACATTTTAGCTAAGAGAGACTACCAGACACTGCTCCAGATCAATAATCCGGAAGTTAGTTTTCTGCCTGCGTGAATATATTACAACTTTTCATTGAAAGTGTTGAAACTGTCACACATATAGAACAGATATGAACACTTTTGTTGTTTCTTCTTCACGCCACCGGTAAAGGCCTTTAGCAAGACTTGAATGCCTTGACTTTACACTTGGAGATAAAAAGATGAGGAGGCTTGACTTGCTGACCCATAAATGTTGAAATATGCAATATTGTGCATATAATTTTGTCTTTTGGAGCTACGCCACACTGTCATGAATAATTATTATACACAGGATGCAGTTGTAACAGCTGGCACCAGAATAAAATGCAAAAACCCTCTAAATTCATGTGGGAGAAGTTAGCCTTTTTTTACGAAATGATCTACTGGTCTATTAGTAGCGCAATAGATCCCGTCTTCTCCAAAATATCACCTCTGCAACCAGAATCAGATAACTACTAGCTCCTGATTGCAGTTAATTAAAAGAGGGCCTTTTATTTTTTCCAAATACCTAAGATAATTACCTGCATCAAGTAGGCAATTTTTTCGGTGTGGTTCGGTTCTGAGAAACTGTGAGCCAAATTTTGGTGAAACTTGGTGGGATGCTGTAGCATGGGCCAAAGAAGAACCCATTGCATTTCACCGGAACTGAATCACAGAGTGGATACACAAATTATGTTCCACTAGATTTTGTAATATGTTTTCGGGATGTTGGAGAGGGCGGCTGCCTTGTGCTTGAGGGATTTGCCTTATTGTATTTGGAAAGATTTATGCCATATTGCTATTGTATTTTTCTTACCAACATTGATAGGCTGGAATAAACAGCTCTGACATAAATGCACAAAAACAGATCGCTTCCTGCTGATGGAAATACAGTGTTTGATTTCCAGCACATTCTGGGACTTCCTGTGAGCTGCATGTCTTTTTTGGCCATTACTGGCTAACATGGACCATGCAGTCAGTGCAAATTACATTTTACAAGAGGAAAATGGGAAAGGGGGAAAAAGGAGGAAGAGAGGCGGGTAAAAATAACAGCAGACCAAAATAGTCTTTGTGAGGAAGCAATCACTCCTTATTATGGAGCCTTCTACCGTGAGCAGAGCTGGACAGCTAAACCAAGGAAGGGACGGAGAGAAAGAAAAACACGGTTAAAGCCAGTATTAAATAGTTTTGGTTTAATTGTAACCTCCATAATAACTTAGATCAAACTCAAATCATAGCTCAAACAAAACTTTGTAGTACTGTGAGGTGCCACGATGTAGTATGTCCGTCAGTCGCTCCCCCCCCTAAAGCTGTAAACCTAGGGGAAACACTGAATACTGTGACATTCTGTAACTTTTTGGGTTGTTGGTGTGCCGCGGGATTTTTTTATTGTAGAAAATGTGCCGCGGCTCAAAAAAGGTTGAAAAACACTGCCATAAACCATACAGGGGGCTGTTCAAAAAATAATATCAATCATTTCAGCACGTTTTTTTTTAAAGTTACTCAGAGGGAATTCATTTTGTCTTTTCGGTGTGCAGACGCAACAGCAATATTCGAGCATTTCAATCTGTGTTGACAAAAGTCGGGGTGTGTGCGCGCGTGCGTGCGTGCGTGCGTGCGTGCGTGCGTGTGTGTGCGCGCGCGCGCGTGTGTGTGTGTGTGTGTGTGTGTGTGTGTGTGGAGCTAGGGGTTGTGGAGCTGTGGCCTCTGGGCCATGCAGAGCTGTGGAGGAGGTCTCACCCTGACAGAAGGATTTAGGAGGGTCAAGTGGAAGGCAGTTAATTGGTCTTGGTCTCGTCTGGCATGTTGACCAGTATCCCCCCGTCACTACACACATACGCACACACCAGGTACAGCCTGCCCCGGCCCAGTCCCATCTACACAACTGTGCTTCAATTAGTGGTGAAGTTATACTCTCTGCCAACTCACATTAACATGTCAATGCTGAAAGAAAACAAAAGTGTCCCACTAACTATTTCAGATTGGTGTTGACTGTGCCAGTCAGTTTCCTTTCCTCGCACATAACTCAAACAAAGAGTCCATCTTTGAATCATATCACCATTGAAGTTCATATTACATGAAAATTCTACCAGAGACTCTACTTAATAACCAATAACTCAATAAAATGATGAAAATAATATATGCATGTGTTTTTAAAAAATGTAATAAAAAATATTTGAATACCTTCTTGTTTTCAAATCTTTCGGATGATTTGTTCTTTTGTTCCGTGTTTATCAACAGGATTATAAGAAAACCGACATGAAACATGGTGGGAGGGTTAGGCATGGGCCAAGGAAGAAGTCATAAAACTTTGAAGCAGATCTGAATCACGGGGCGGGTACACAAATTGTTTTTTATTCGTGGAAATGGCCTTGGCGGAGGTTCACGCTCTTTCAGTGCCCTTCTTGTTATTTATGTATTTATGATTCCGGATGAATCCCTGCTAAGTACACAAGCGTGGCGGTTCAATTCTCTGGGAGGAATACCACACTAAAAATAAATGCACTTATAAATGAAAGCATCACGTACATTCAGTCAGTACCGAGTGATCGTGTAGTTATTTTAAGGGCGTACGACTGCTGGGATAAAAATGATCAAATGAGAAGAACTTTGCATTAGCTGAAGTCTCTCTGGCAGATGAAAAACATTTGGCATGTATTTAAAATGTAAATACTATAACTCCCATAGGGTGAAGAGAACGGCCTGGAGGACATTCACAGAAGGAAATGAATATCAGTTTTTCATGTATGTATGTATGTATGTATGTATGTATGTATTTGTCAGAGTCATTACTCCCCAAGCAAAGATATTAATTCATTGAAGTCATCTGAAGGAAATTCATGTTTTGGCCATCTGGGAACAGTCGGTAGCCGTACTCCCAACCACGTCTTTTAACCTCACACCGCCACTGAAAGAGCTTCTACAGAGGGCTCTATATTTAGGGAGTTTTCCATTAAACACTGCATAATGATTCTTCTTAAATGAAACTGGATACCTCAGTTCATCACTAGTGTGCCGAATGTGTCAGCGCCAAAGGTCTACTTCTGAGAAACTGACTTCAAGGAAAATAAACTTTGGATGAATTAGAAATAGAGTGCATGGAAAGATGGAGCAGCTTGTGAATGATTATGTATTGTTAGGAGGATGCATAAGGCTGATGTAAGCCAATGAAATGTGGGATTATGTGGAGTCAAAAGCAACCATCCATAAGGGCAACCTTCTCTTGACTTCCTGCCACAAATCCTTTTGATATTTTCTTTATTTCTGACTACTATTCAGCAATCTAGTGTACTGCCTAAATAGCTAAGGACAATTACCATTATGATATTTATAATTCATTTCCATGGCAAACAATTGACCAATCCAACATGGTTTTTCAAGACATATCAATAAAACAAGACATCTTCCCGCTGCACATACACAAACAATAAATAAAATAGCCCATTAGATACCCCATTATACTGTATATTCTGTCTTCAGACTTTCAGGTAGTAGTTGTATGGAAAAAGCGCTGAATAGCAGATGAAACAAGTGCTACCAGCCTTTAGGTTATCCTATTTTTATTTTGTTTTACTGCTACCATTCTAATGCTTCAGACGGGCAAACTGCACCAACAGCGCTCTCCCGGGTCAAAGACCCGACCCCATGCAGACTTTGTTCTATATATTACGTCTCCGACAACCTCCTTTGTTCCCGCCTACATAATTACAGCCACTTGATGTCGCCGTTGTCTGCTTGTATTTGGATCAGTAATCAACCCTGTGAAAAGAGGATATTGGCCTTCTGCACCAACTAGCAGGACCCTTCTAACCCATATTTATGAGGCTGATAGGCAGAGGTAACTCCCATTCATTTGGCTGACAACATGCAAATCTGTTTGCCTCATAATTCAAGCTTTCTCCGGGAAACTAGGTACCTCAAATATGTGTATCTAAATAGTAAATTATGAAACTTTTTGTTTTGCTTTGTTATCTTAGAGTGGACAGAAGTGAGGGGATGAAAGGCAAGAGAGGGGAAAGACTAAGCCATACTTTAATCCAGAGATGGTTTAAAGCAGGGATTCCCAAAGTGTGGTGCGCACACCCCTAGGGGTTCGCGAGCTGCCTCTAGGGGGTGCGCGAGAGTAAAAATATAATGGTGGTCTAATGGTGTAATAATTAATATTAAACATAATTTAAAAAAAATTAAGTAGGATTTTTTAATTATAAAAATTCCCTTTGAAAGATTGAAATTTAAAATTAAAAACGTACAATTTAATAAATAGATGCACTTCCGGTCCGGCCGCCAGACTGTCTTTTACGTACACACTAGCTAGCCTAGCTTGTGCACCTAACGTCATTTCATTCATTCAGCAACATCCATGAAAATATGTTAAACTGGCTGAAATCGGGGAAGCTGTCAGGTGGGACATCTGAAGCTTTCAGTAATACAAGAGGAGAGGGACAGAGAGAGAGGGAGGAACCGGAGGGAGAGAAACAGAGAGGTGCGTTGGGGAGAGACCGGGAGAAGAAATCGACCGGGAGTTCTGGCTAACAGCTGTCTGAAGCCTCTTATTTGCGCCGCCACCTGAACACCAAGCATGCCAGTGCAAGTCAGAAGCCCCTTACATCTTTTAGATCAAAATTGGAAGAGTTACAAAACAGCCAAAAACAATTGCAGTCTCATTCAGGGGGAGAAAGTGAGAGACGTGACACTCACGTCTCTCACTTTCTCCCCCTCCCTCTCTATCTTTCTTGCTGCAGGCTGAGCCACCTGCGCTGCATGTGAAAATCCTCATATGGACTCCTCCTTTTTTATTTATATCCGTTTCTGAGCCTATGCATGTGCCACTCTTTGTTCTTTACGTGGCTTACTGTGTTTTAGTAAATACATGTGAAATGCAATCTGCCTCTGAGCCTGTGCGTGTGTCCTCGCCATCCTTATTGCTCTTTAAAAGTGACGCCTTGTGTAACTGAAATTTATACGGCGGACTAAATCTTGTAACAAACGCCACGCGCGAGCAAACAGTTCTCGCATTGGTCCGATTTTATGCGGCTATAAATAGGCTCTGTTGCGTTTTTTTTTTAAGGTGTGGGGAATTGGGGGTGTGTGAACCCGGTCGGGATGTATAAGGGGGTGCGTGGCCTAAAACGTTTGGGAACCGCTGGCTTAAAGTAAACAAATCTAGTGTTCTTCTTCAACCTTGAGTGCTAGACTACCAGAGGTCAACTGGACACAGAGAACTATCTTGGGTTAACTCATCACATGACACCATTTTCGATATGATTGAAAGTTCAGAACAGTTACTACAAATGGACCTTATGCCGAGATCAGGCATGAAAACGGGTCAGGGGTAAAAAAGGTGAGAAGGATATTACCCCTCTATGGAGGTCCGGGGGCATGCTCCCCCGTAAGAAAAATTTAAATATTCCATATTTTAAAGCATCAATCTGATGCATTTTGAGATGCTTTTTTTGCCAACCTGGGGAGAGCTGGAGAAACTTAACTTCAGCCATGAGTCAAAAATGATTATGGCATCCTTCCTAAGTATTATGCAAGCCATTTCATGCAAGCTTGGGGGGCGGGGGGGGGGGCAGTGACGGGCGAGTCAGTGCCGAATAGCGTCACTCGTCGAGAAGCTGACAAACTATGATCATTATGGGTTTTAATTATACTTTTGTCAATACCCAAGTGTACATATATATATATATATATATATATATATATATATATATATATATATATATACATATATGCTGTCTCTCCAACAACGTTAGCTAACGTGTTAGCAAGCTGACTAGCTTGCTATTATTAAACTGGTGGGTGGGAAATGAAGCCGCTGTAGACGTCTTAACGCTGATTGGCCAAGACTCGCGACGTCAAAGATCTTCTATTGCTAAGATGATCACAACCTCAGTTTTTTTCCGTGTCCCACTCCAATCTCAGAAACGGCAGACAATTGACCCCCCCCCCCCCCCCTCTCCCAAAAACAAAAACTCTTCGGATCTACGTGATTCATGTGGATGACATATTTTGGTTTCAAAACGGTGAATTTTGCCGAAAGGTGAGGGATTTTCATGTCTGCGAGATGTTTTTGTTAACCGTTGAATGGACTTCAAGAAAGGACTACATTACCAGTGTATGTTGTGCATTAAAGTAGCACGTGTTTATTATTATTAATATTTTGGCAACTTGGGGGCAAAAGAATGAGCTGTAGCCACGACTTTAATATATAATGACCTTATAAAGATGATGTGGTGAACATGATAGCACACAGTTGCCCATTTAGTCAGTCAGCAAACTCAAAGCCACACAGGTTGCATCAACAAGGTTGTTTTTTTAACCATAAATTCAATTTAAACCGTTTTTCTGTTGCACCAAAACTTTTAACTCCATTTGTGATCCAGTATTAATTAACTTACACTTGAGGTTTATCTTTTCATTTTCTGAGATGAAATTTCTTAATCTCAAGACACCAATTCAGTAAGGAAACTGTTCTGAACAGGCAGATGGGACCGACAGGTATAACCTTTTTCTCTTGAAAAAAGTTCTTTCCTCACTGCTGTTGTCAGTTTCTTTTAACTTCTATTATTTGACATACTGCTCCATTAAATGGAGAAGAAAGAGGAAAATTAGAGCATCTCTGTCAAGCCATCATGGGTAACATTAAACTAGCAAATAATATAACGTTTTGTTGATTTATAGAGCAGTGGAAAGTTAGTGCCTCACTCTGTTATTGCTTTACTTACTAGATCCTGACGGCAGGGAAATGCAGTCATTCAATTTAAGCGCATCACTAAAAACGTGCATAATATAAAACCATTGGAAACTATATCTGTTAAAATGCCAGCAGCACTGAGTATCTTGAGAAAGATCAGCAGAATTAAAATGGATATACCTCTGAGCATGACATAACACGCTCCCTGTCCCCCACTGTATGCATTTTTTTAAATTTGTATTAAAGGTGTCAACAATTTATCATGTGAAGCGCAGTAAAGCAGAGACCAAATGAACTGTCTTAACAGATGGCTGTGTGTGTGCGTGTGTGTGTGTGTGTGTGTGTGTGTGTGTGTGTGTGTGTGTGTGTGTGTGTGTGTGTGTGTGTGTGTGTGTGGTTGGCGGGAGGCTCTGCTAGCTGAGCCAACCAAACTACTTCTGCAAAAACACTCAACAGGTCGTTGTGTCGGCGCCAGTGCAGGGGTTCAGAGTGTCCAGTGGTAAACACAACAGCATGTAACCATGGTTTCTGGAAAAGGTAGTGGAGCGCTGCACAATGCTTTTTGTACACCGAAGTCATTAACCTTTATGTTCTATAGATATTAATTCAGACCATGTACTAATGCTGGCAGCGCGAGCTAGCAGCTGCTGCCCTGCACCGTTTGAGCTCAAGTGAACAACCTTTGTTCAAAACAATAAATATACTCATTTAGGCTCACAGTGTTTCCCCTACCATTATACTAAGGGAGTGGGGGGCAACCTCCACCCGCCCCCGTCATTTTTTCTATCGCGCCAGATCACAACAGAAGTAATTTACCTTTGCCAAATAACCTTTTCCTGTTATTAAACACACTAAACGGCCTTATGTTATTGATCTTATCTACACGACGGCATGTCATTTCTGTCTCTATGGTCGCACGTTTACAGCTCTTCACTGCTCTCGGTATCGCGCACGACGGAGTTCTGCCCCGATGCGCACAGACACGTGTGCGCGCACACAGGTGAGCGCTGAGCCTCACACACACACACACACACACACACACACACACACACACACACGAGCGCTGAGCCACTCACACCAGCGGACAGCGAGAGTCGAAAAATATGTGGCGTGAAGGGTGAAGACTGCAGCATTCGCTCTCCTGCGAGGAGCACCAGAGTAGCTCTCCTGCTCCGGGTTCACTAGAAACGAGCCAAAGAGCTTGTGTCTTGTACCAACAATAAGCCTGCTGCCTGCTGCTTGCTGCCTGCTGCCTGCTGCTTGCTGCCTGCTGACTGCTGTTTGCGCATGCGTGAATCGCCGAATCAGTCAAGGTGAAAATCTAAAACGTTCTATGGCAACTGGACCGGGTCTTATAGGCTACGATGTTTTTGACGAGTTCATTAAATTATCATAATAATTTTGGGCATTTTGGGGGCATTTTTTGCCCCTCTCCTAGTGATTTCAGGGGCAAACTTATATTTCTTAGGGGCAGTTTTGAAATTTGCCTTTGTGTTTCCGACGCTGGTTCTACAGAAGATAAAACAAAGGAGAGGTGATAGATAATACATACAAGATAGTAGACGAGCCAAGCCTCCTTTCCCAAGACATTCAAGTAAAATACACAACTTTTATGAATTTCCAATGACGTACAGGAATCATGATGCAACATAAAATAATTGGGAGGGCCGAGTCTTGCATCCTCTCCTTTTATATCTAATCATTGAATTGAGTGAAGAATTGCTTACAAGTTTCAATATACTGCAATACAGTTTGACCACGACAAACTGCAGCACCCAAAATGCTCAATTTGTAAACAAAGTCAGGTCTGCATGCAGCACAGGCCTGCTCTCAGCTGTCTACACCAAAACACAGCAACTGCAGTGACTAACTTGATATTTGGCTCTCTTTGGTACAGCTGTTGTGATTTCCGTCGCCTGGTTCATGTCCCTCTATACGTCACCAACATCTCGTATTTGTAGTAGTAATAGTTTTTTAAATTTGTTTCTTTGGTCAATGTGAAGAATGTTAGCTACTCTAGTAACGGGTACCACCGCTATACAAGTACAGGTTTACCATGTGTGTAGCAAACATTGTCACTAGTAAGTCTAAGTCAAATATCCAAATGTCAATGTCAGGCTAACTATATTTCTATAAGTAAAGCTCAAGCATTTTGATTGTATGCAACTTGTGTTAGTTGAATGTAGATGAACCAGAAAGCTATGCAAAGTGCCTGAGTTATCCACAGTAGCTTGCCAACACATAGCTACAGTGCTTCATTTGTCAATCAGGAATTTCCTGAACACTAAGAGGTGTGTGCAGAGCACGGATAAAAAAACAAAACATTTTTGCATCTTCAGACATGACAATGGCGCCGAGTACACAGTGTGCATATGCACACTGTGTACTCGGCGCCATTGTCATGTCTGAAGATGCAAAAATGTTTTGTATGAAAAATGTTTGCATCTTCAGACATGAGAATGCTACAGGCCTTATTCCCACTGGTGTATCATACAGCAGTGGGAATAAGGCCTGTAGCATTCTCATTTCACCACTAGCTGTGGGGTTGACAGTAATAAAGGCCTACAGCAGATACAATATACTCTATATATTCATACATAGACATTTTCAAACTTAACAACAAACATTATAAATGGGACTCGTTGTATTCCCTGTTGCAGTGTTTGTTAAGCTGACATGAAGTAAACATAGACCAAAGCCGTTGCCGCAGCAACAGAATGGCAATAAAAAGGTCCATATATCTTAACGCTGGACAGAAATATTCGACAGGAAGAATCCTGAAAAATTATATGCGGTTAAATTAACCGAAAGACACGTTGCAGCATTATATCATCCATCTCAGCTGGGAACGCAGGAGCGTCTCCGGTGCAACCCAATGCCTGTGATGCCACCAGACTAAGCAACGTGAATCAGAATCTGTGCTGCATATTGATAAATCTATGGCGCTGAAGTAGCGACTATTACTCAGACTCCCACCCTTAAATATTAGCAAATCTCTGTGCAATGCAACACTCAGCTGAAACAGTACTTCACAAAGCTGGGTTAGCGCATTCATTCCACAGTCTGCTGTGTGGTCGAACATGTCATTCATTGGCATTGATCTTTTCTATTTCAATACAATAGTCAATGAGTCTTCTGTTCAGGAAATATGTTTTACTGGTGTTTTAGTTCTTAATTGGTCTTTTATGAAAAACAAGGTATTGTTCACTGTATCTGTTGATCAAACCTGCTTAACGCGTTCTGGTCCAGCCTCAGAGTGTGTGCTCCACAACGACAACACTGGACTTCTTCCACGTACCGTCAGCTGTGACAGCTAAATCGATCTTGTGAAATACTAGCAGTTTCAGCTGTATTACAGCTACAACCCAGAGGACAGAAGGTCCTGCATGTGTTCAGGGGACACGTCTACAGAGAGGACAGGCAGGCCTCCTCACTGCATCATGTCATAAAAGAAAGTAAACCCAGAATCAACAGAGTTTGCTTTCACTTCCTGCTTCTCAGAAAGCACACCGCGTTCACCCACCGGGTGACACTGAGCTCACCTACCCTGCTGGGCTGATGCAAGTGAGAGACACACATGGGGACTCTTCCTTGGTACTTGTTCACCTACAACACCTGAAGAAATATGGATTTAATTAATTAAAAAAGGCTCATTGAAATCCACACAGAACATTGCGCACCTCTCAAGGAAAGTCCTATGTTGGCTTGCTAAATACGCAATTTTTTCAAACAACTCTGATAACTATGCATTTAGCATGGAGCATGATCTGCTTAAAGGTGTAGTGCAGTACGAATTATAACTTGTATTCGTTACGTTGAACTTTTACTTTGAATCTTTTACTAAAAATTGACAAAGTGTCTCATTGAGAGAAGAAATAGGCCAAGTCGGTTGAAAATGGATGAGGGTGATTGAATGCTATCCAGTCACGGTGTCTTGTGCAAAATGCTCCCCATATTTTTGGTGATGTGCTTGAAAGACATAAAAAATGTTGACCCTTTTACAGCAGACGTCAAGAAAAATCTGCGTTTTGCCCCAGACACCAAGAGAAGTTGTCAAGCTTTAAACACCAACTTAAAACTGTTATCAGCATCAAATTGTCTGGTTGTTTAATGTTCGGTTGTCAGAAATTCCAACAGCGTACTCAAGTTCTTTTGAATTCCGACAGGATCACGACCGTTTCAGAGCTATACGTGTTCCAGTTTAACAAATGGCCGTGTAAACTGGTGACTTTCAGCCAAATATGTCGTCATTATTTATGATTGTGGAATAATATTGTGTGAGATTGTAATTGGAGATTATAAATTGACTACCTATATCCCTGGAAGTCACTCTTTTTCGTGTTAAAAACCCTGGTGGTGCTAACTTTTGACACTGCACACAGTGTCATGTCAACTCAACTCTGGCTGGTGATGACGAGTGTTAATTTGAAAGTATTTATCACTTAAAGTACACTATAGTGCAGTTTTAACTCTTCGTAGTGTGGACCAATACAAACACTGTTGTTTGTGTGTAGAGCAGTGTTTCCCCTACCGTTATAATAGGGGGCGGGGCGCCTCCTTGAAAAAACCCGCCGCCCCCATGTAATTTTTTTTTATAACGGCAGATATCAGAAGTAATTTAAGGTTCTCTTTCCTATGGAACAGGTCTACACCTTATTCTGTTATTAAACAAACTAAACAGACGTATGTTATTGATCGTATCTACACGACACCTTGTAGATACATGGTTGAGCCTACTGCTCTGCTTTGTGTCGCGCACGGCCGAGTTCCGCTTTTCACAATGGGATTTGCTGCTTTAAGCCATCATTAGTTTAAGCTATCAGCGCGATCACACAACTTTTAAAAGTGCAGCCGCTTCAAAAACGTCTTGGCAAAAACGCGGCGGGCAAAACAGCCCCGTGCGCCTGTGGAGCGCCTGCGTGCGCAACCGCAGTGACACTTTGCTCGTTCGTTAGAGCTGCGCCTATAATCCAGACAAGAGCAGGGCCCTGTTTCTCGTACCTGGCTTACTGAGTTAGCGGGCTAATTGTCAGGATAAGATGACGTAGGTCAGGCTTTCTCGGTTTCTCGAAGCAAACTTAGATAAATCACCATAGCAACACATCCAAAAATTTAAACCTGCTCCCGGGCAGGCTTACTGAAATTCACTGGATAAGCTGACCACTCCCACCGGACAAAAAAAGCAGCTCACTTCCTCATTGATGAAGGAGCGATATTAGTTATATTAGTTTTATAGGGAGAGAGTTCTTCCAGATCGCTAGGATCCATCCTTTACATCATCATGACTTCCTGTACGCGGCGATATAGATTTTGCCGGCAAGAAATACTTTATTTACGAAAGCTTCTCGAGCCGCAGACATTGATCACCACAGGCGCAGTCGATCGCCCGTCTCAGACACAGACTATCACCCGCTGCATGCAGCGCTGTTCTTAAGTTTATTTAGCTCTTAAGAAACTTATGGATGTGTTGAAAGCACTCATAATTATATGACAGTGCTATTAGTACACCATACATATCATTATTGTAGAACATGATTAAGGTGATCGTGATGAGAATACAGAGAATCACACATAATTTATTTTCACTGCTTCAATTGATTGAATTTCTGATTATGAATAATGCATACATACTGATCCGCCCATACACATATTCAAACTCATATACACATATATAGTACATGATTCATACGTGCATACAGTACATATATCCTCATAAGTATATACTTTTTCGTAAATATAATCTGATTGATTTGGGTGATGAAGCACTTCAAATTAGCCGATACATTTTCTCAACACTGACGCATTTAACTTGTCTGATATATTTGCGACGCTTATGTCTCGCAGCCGGGGCGCTGTTAAAGTTGCGTTCACGGCAACAATGTTGCAAAAACGTTGGAATATTCGCAACGCGTTTGCTGTGAATGATTACTAGGTATTGACTTCCTCATATGCTTTGATGATCATCTCCTGCTTCTCATTAGAGAAATAAAAAGAGGTTCCTCTGAGTTTATTTGCCATTGTACTGTTAGAACACCGTGGTGTCAGTGCTCAATTATTATCCCTTCTGAAGAGGAGCGGGCGCATTTATCCAGATGACTGACGTCTGGCTAGATTTAACGAGACGTTTCAGCGCGGATCAGCCGTGATGAAACCCAGATAGCCTGATGTCAATCATCTCGCTAATTTAAGATGGAGATTAGGACATTTGCTTGACTTTGTTTAGCCAGGTACGAGAAATAGGGCCCAGGTAATGCAAAACTAGGGGGCGCCATCGTGAAACGGGGCGGCTGTATCTCATGGTCATGCTGCAACCACAAGGTAGCTGGCCGATCCCCAGTCTCCCCATAGTTTGCATGTGGAAGTGTCCTTGAGTCAGACACTGAAGCCCCAATTGCTCCCCGGGCGCTTGAAAGCAGCTCGCTGCTCCTAAATTGATATGGCTGGGTTAAATGCAGAGAGCAAATTTCATGTATGTATGTTAACAAATGTATGTAATATGACTACGTAATTAAGTTTAAAGTCCCAGAAAGGTTTCTCACTTTTTAAGTGAATGGTTTGTACACAAACTTCTAAAAGTCTGCAGGTTCACCAAATGACTTGGATTTGTGCCATTCTGATTTTGTAAGTACTACTTTCACTACTTAAAAAGTACAGTAAAGAAGTGTGTGTACTGGTGATGTAGCTGAATGGAAGGTTTATTAAAAGCAGCTAAAGGCACCTTTGAGTGTTCCTGAAGGACAAGAGGGGAAGCAGCTGTGTCCATGGCTCGTATATATCTAAAAAAAAGCATCCAGCAAATGTTATCATGTTGTAGTTCTTTGACACGTAACATGAGTAATACACACCCACACAATCGTGTTTGCCTAACCCTAACCGTCTGTAGAGGCAAATGACCCAAAGCAGAAAGAGAGGACAGCAGCTTTGAGTACACTTTTCTGTGCACTGCCAAAAGACTTCAAACTCGAAGACAGACAGAAGAGCAGTGTAACTTCATGCAAAGACTATACTATCGCACTTTTGCAAAGTTCGCCGCAGTGCAGCTTAACATTCAACTGAAGCTGTAATTATGTAATCCAGTGTAATGCTATTCATATCAGTGATTTCTGGGCCAAACACAAAGTGAGAGCAATTACATGGCTGAGGTAAAGAAAAACATCATTAATATGATCCAGCTTGCATCAGAATGTGTCCTAGTGGACAGGAATCATCTCCCAGCAGTCTGAGCTGTTTCTGACCTGCATTCTGCATTTGGGGCAAACAATTTCCTTTAGCAGCGTTTTCTAACAACATCTCCACAAGAAAAGATGGAGGCCAAAGTGTTCTATGCTTTAAATATGTTGTTTGAGTTCACATGCTGGGGAGAGTGCTGTGATAATAAAGATGCTCTAATTGTGAATTCCTCGGGATGATACAGCGCAGTGGATTTAATTTGACTTATAAAACAGCAGAATGAATTAACTTTCAGTCAACTGCGCCCTTGAGGTAAAACATATTGCGGTGGAAAATAACAAGTAGGTATAGTTGGTCATAATTTAAGTTCTAAAAGGCCTAGTTCCATAAGAACTAAATAAGTTACTGTATGAATATATGATTTCCTGTTTCCTGCATTGAGACGCGTTGTTTTGTGTGTTTGAGATCGTCGATCAACATTTCAGAGGGAATCAACTCTCCTGCTGATTTAAGACTCTTTGGAACAGATGATTAATTACATAGTTTAACCAGCACTGTGTGAAAAAAGGTTTTACTGCCGATCATCATCGGGCTGGATCAAGTTAAAATATGCAATGTGAAGATCGGCATGCATGCTTTCTAGTTGCTGGTCTGATAATGATACATGTGAACAACACATCTGTGTTAAAGCAACAGGAAGAGAGCTATTAATATATATAAATATTTTATTTCCTTTTGTTTCCATTTTTTTATGCAAATCCCCAGTATAAATGACTTTAAAAAAGTAAAAATAAATAGTTGATGATAATAAATAGTTTAGTTTATTGGTTGTAGGCCTATTCAAATTAACTGAAGTGAGAGGAACAGAGTGAAATCCTTATTTTATTCGATGAAATCGGTGTTGACAAACGGCAACTGAAACCACTGAAACTAGATAATAAATCTCGATACATCGCAATGTTTGATCTCGGCCTAAAGGTTATAGAAGTGAGCTTGTGACCTGCAGGTTATCGGTTCAGTGCCGGAAAGATGTGGATGGGAACGTGAATGAGCAGTGCTTGTCCTTTCCTCATCATCTCCTCTTAAAACTGACCTTTAAATTGTATGAGAGAATTAAAAAACTGCGTTGTGATTGGTAGTAGCTTGGCTATTTAAAAAAAAAGGCATGTTTGTGTGATATGTCCTGTGTTGATCGTCTGACCAAACTGAAACTTCCCTGAATACACAGGGCTCTTTTCCTTTTCTTCAGCCCTTTGACTCTCATTCAAACAGCTTTTTACATATTATTACCGTTACTGTGGTTACGACAGAGGTGCCCTCGTCCATGTCATGACAGAAAGAGATGGAGAGGGAAGAGAGGAGCGTTTTGCATTCATTGGCGTGTTTAATTCAATCAATGTTCAACTGGCTGGGAGGCTAAGTGACTGGTGCCTTGACCCGGGGTGAAGAGGGAACTGAGGAGAACCGACACCGAGGAGGGTTTAACTTGATATATGACGCTGGTATATTACTTGTAGACTTGTATAAGAGACTTGAGAAAGTACCTGTGTTACAAACGTAGTACTTATATCACCTGAACTCCGTTTAGTCCGCATCAATAAAATCTGTGCCAGTAAAAAAAATGTAATATAAAAACAGCGACTTCGCCATGACTTCACCTCATCTGTTGGGCTGGGGGAATGGCTGTTCTTTAAAAAAGGCCAATACATTATATATAGAGTCATAAAGTGAATCTCACTGCCCTTGTTTAAGGTCTGGATTTTCAGGGGATCGCGTAATTGCAATTATGAATGTGATTTTCTTAGTTCTGGGACAAAATCTGGAAGTTCTGGTTTCATTGGCTCTCTAACAACTGTGTCTTTTCCACAAAGCCATGTATCAATCCAATGCATTTCCAATCCAATGTATCAACAGCAAAGTAATCTAGCAGTAAAATAAGATATAGTTCAACCTTTTGGGAAATTGTGCAACATTTAGGCTCCTTTTGGACAAAAATCTGGACCAAAAAAGCACAATGTCACATTAAGTCCCTCTATTTCCACATTTCTAATATCTCTTACTAATAGAAAGGAAATATTATTTATTATAGACTCCATAAACTAACACTAATATTATATCGACTGGGCTTATCATTTACAATATTAAAATCTATCATTGCTTGGTATTTTTCTTCATTCATCTACCATCAAACCAAATGTTAGTCCAAAATACCTCAAATACATCTACCAACCTTCCAAGCTCACTGGTTAACACATTGTTTCACATTTATTCAAGTAGAAATGTAAAAATGACAATTTGTGGGTTTTATCTGTAGTTACATGTAGGAACTACTTCTTGACAAACTTCTTTCTTGAGTGTATTCATCCACCCAGTACTTTGGTGCAGCATGAACTAGAGTGAGGGTTGACAGATCCAGTCAGTAAGAACAGTTTTGGGTTTCTGTAGAGACACAATAGCACTACACTGCACAGTCTGTTGTTTGACAAAAATACTTTCCCTGCACCCCCATGAAACTACCACTTTTTGTTCGGATTGGCAGCCACACCTCACTCTCCTGTTGCAGCCCAGGGCTCTGTGATCAGCCCCCTCCTGTTCAAATTGAAGCTTGATTTTTGAAATTCTTCATATCTCTTGTGAAATTGGTTTACAAAAGGTCTTAGGTTCACAAAAGCAGTGGAATATATGAATACAATGGTAGATTCATGTAAATAAATGTCCAATACCACATTTTTTATTTTTTTGAGTAGATGTGTTGTCCGTCACTACTTTCATCAAAACGAGAGGGGGACTGAGATAAAATGGGACTGAGGAATGACTTCATACTACAGATCAAGCTTCATGGGGTGTGTGCAAATGAAAAGTTTATATTACAACCGTTTTTGTTTTCAAACAAAATATTTACTATATATTTGAGTCAAAATGTGTACTTAAAAGAAAAACAAACTATTTACAATGTTAAAAGACAAACGTTGTGCTTTCGCTACCTTGGAATGAGCTGTTTATATCTACAAAGGAACGGTTCCTCTTCAGAGCTGGCCACCATGTTTCCACAGTAACCCAGAAAGGACAAACCACCCGGCTTCAGAATCCCGGCTGTGCTTGGAAAACACTGGGGGGACAGTGTTGTTTTGGTCTTCATGGCCAGAAAAAAAAACAGTAAACCACCATAATTTATTTCTGCACAAACTGCAACTTTCACTTCACTTCATTTGAAATCCTCACCTCTAAACTACCGGTCTGCTGTCACACTTCTGACTTGTTCGCTCACCATCATTCGCAGCTGCTCTCTCTCGCTTCACCACTGGCTCTACCATTCCCCAAATGACCTACGCTACTCTCACAACAACTGGATTGGGTCAATCACATTTTTTCATGTCAGCCACAATTATCTCTCCTACACACTGAGACACACAGGAGAAGTTTCAACTGGTTACGATCTGCAACCTCACTGCCAGATGATGCCGGATCCTACACACCCGTGACAACAAGTGACAAGATGTTGTGTTGGACACAATATACTGTGTTGAATAAGTAATCCTTATTGCCTTAGGCAGGCGAATCTGAACTGAATCTTTAAAACTCCAAAGTCACACAATTACAAAAACTAACTGATCATGGAAGCGGTTAGCGACCAGCATCTTTAGTGTTCTGTGAGGTAAAATGAAATTTTTTGTCAATGGAGCCTGGTGCTTCTGAAGAGAGAATGAACAACAGCTTCCCTGTCAGAAGGGGCTGTGTTATGTCAAGTTAAAGCAGTGAAACATAGCTCAATCTTACCCTGATTTAGATTGTTGTGGGTGGTTAACCCTCATGTTATGTTAATTTCTCAAGTACAGCAATGATGTTCACGGGTCAATGGACCCGTACTTGTACAGCGCTTTTCTAGCCTTCCGACCACTCAAAGCGCTTTAACGCTACATGACATAATTCACCCATTCACACACTGAAGTCTTTCTTATGCTGCGTTCACACCAAACGCGTTGCGAATATTCGCACCGTGTTTACCGCGTCAGTTTACTCGCTCGACCATAAAGTTGTGTTCACTCCAAACACGTTACGAATGTTACTCGTGCCTGAAAGGGGGCGTGGCTTATCTCTGTGGCTTATCTACTGTTTCCGCCATCCACTATGAAAATAACCACTAGTTCTGCTTTATACTTTATAAATTCCACATACGTGGGAACATCAAACTCCATGGTGTCTGGGTTCATAATATTATCCGTTTGATAACGGGAGGAATGACCTCATCTCTTTGAAAGAATTGCTGACACCTTTTTCACAGAAGCGCCAAAAAGAGACAAAAAACTAGAGACAGCAAATGGCTGTAGGAGATGGACTTTTTGGAAAATGTATTTGCCGGGCACGATTTAAATGAGGCGTATTAGTGTGCTGTATTTCTGCTCATGGCAGATCTCTTTGTAGGCTAACTGGATGGCAATTTATGCCCCCTTTGTCCCTGGAATGAAGCGGCGAAGCAGACATGAGTGGACCTGTGGAAAATGTCACAAGTTTTAAAAACACCCCTATTTTTAGGGATCTCGTCCGAGCCGTAAAGTTTCACAAGGAAGCTTCTATTCTCTGTTAGTGAACCAGTGTGTGTGTGTGTGTGTGTGTGTGTGTGTGTGTGTGTGTGTGTGTGTGTGTGTGTGTTGACAAGAATAGAACCATTTAAATTCCTTGAGGAGCAACAACTTGACATGACAACACACACGCACAATCCCAGTCAATAAGTACTCCAGGCCTGCTGTGTGCAGGGAGGGAAACGCAGCCAGACTGAGAACCAGCGAGGACCTCTTCTTCTACCATCCTCTCGTTTGTTTAACCTCTTACTCACACTCACACACAAAACTCAACATTGAGTGAATCATTAGGCAATTTGACATACACTAGCATTTGAAATGATACTCTCCATCTCCAATCTATACATTCTATCACTGAAATACACTTGTGAAACAATAAAAATATCTGTGTTCACTTGCATGTTAAACATATATCCTTTGAAAAGTCATTTTGAAGTAACTGCTCCACAGAAATCACTGACAGAGGTGAAGCAATGTCATGATGTTGCCAGCAGATTACTCAGCTGTGGATGGCTTGCAGCCCTGGATGAGAAAACACACTCTTTAATTCTTGACATTATTTAAAGGGTCAGAGGCAGTACAAGATTACCTGATCATATAGATCCAGTGGCGGGCCGTGGATTTTCTACCTGCGCCTTCAGTGCCTCCGCTGTAGAAACGTGACACCCACACAAAGCTTTGCCTCCTTTTGTGTTGAAGTGAAAATATAATAATCAGCAGGGGTTTTGAACAATTTGTATAAATAATGAATGTGCAAAATGTACAAAACATCCTCAAAGCAGCCACACTCCAGTCAGTCGTTTGGGTGGTGCACTTTATACCAGGATGACAGGATGTTACTATAGAGTGCCACAGTCCGTAGATCTGCTCATTGTAAAAGCGTTTGAAGTGGTCGGAGTATACGTTATTTTTCCATTTAAGTGAAGCAACTGCAGACATAAGTTCGTTGAAAACTTTAGCCAGAATATGAGATATTCATGTCTTTTTATGTTAACAGTGACACTTGTCTTTGCTGGAGCTGATCCTCATGTAATTTGCACAACCCTGTTGTACAAGGACAATAAATAACCTTGTCACCTTGTATCTGTTGGCCTTCAGCAAGTTTGGTCCTGACATTTAATCGGTAAGAAGAGACATGTATTTTGCTGTATTTATGTTTATTTAGGCTACGGGAAGATACCAGGACTGGTGTACAAAAATAAATCCCATACTTGTGTCAAGAGGAATTCCCAAGTGATGTCATGCGTAATAATAAGATGGAGATTCCTCCTGGCTACAAGCAGCATGTTTTTATATTTATAGTCATTAAAAGCTTGTGGTCTCTGTGCAGCATTTGATCGGTTTACCCCCTGATGTGTTTTCTGCAGAGATCTCTGCTGTACATTACTCACTGCATGTTGTTAACTGGATATGTTTTCACGGACAGGACAAATATAACCTCACAGAATAGCAGCCCCACTGTAAGAAGACCAAAGAAGTGTTTATGAGGAAGTAATAAATATATAAATAAATAGTGAGTATTCGGGCTGTAGCAAATAGTCCTTAGCAGCATTCATTACACTGACATTCTAGCTATTGTTGGTAATAACTTACAGAACTCCACACACGCGCACAATGATATTGTAATTTCCCAAATTAACATGTTTTTGTCTAACTAAATGTTCTGCTTCAATCCATATTTGTTGGGATTCAGACTTTCAAAATCTTAATTTTTACTGTCTCTGAAAACTTTACTAAATAGTTTGTCTAGCAGCACCATAAACTACCTTGTTCTAAACAATACTAATAGCATTGTTTTCCCAGATAGCAGATTAACTTAAAATTCCAAAAAAAGACAGGACACACTATTTGTGTTTTGTGCTTAAAAAGAAAGGCTCAAAGGCTTCCGTAGATATTTCTCTGGTCAGCCAGTGATTCTCAGGGGCATTCAGATATCTGCTAACACGAATGCCTCATCCAAGATCATCCGTCTGACATCTGGTCTACAGCTTATTGCAGAGTAGCTAACTAAAAGGGTGTGTGTGTGAGTGTGTGTGTGTATGTGTGTGTGTGCGTGCATGTGCTTGTGCGTGTGCGTTCCATAGCTGGCAGGTAGAGCAGCAGCTCCGCTTCTCTGTCAGCAGCTTAATAAGCCGATGCAGGCTCAACGCCAAGGCAACCACAGGGGAAAGTGTTAAAACCAGATGTCACAGCTGATCACTCTGCTGCTCAATGGGCCACTTGTGACGTCTGCTCTTTGTCAGGAAAGCGTGCTTATTGAATAAACAATGGCTCCAGAAGCATAAATACCAACTGGAGTTTGGAAACTGTCACTTCACATTTCTCCACAGCCATGATGTAGGAGGGCGTAGGGTAGGAGGGCGTAGGGTTTTTCATATGAACTGAAAAGTTGCACAAACTCTGTGGCATTTTGAAGAAAAATCTTTGAGTATCAAGCATCTCGAGAATTGAAAGGTGTGGCTCTAATAAGTAGGGAGGGCTGCTGAGAGTCAGCTTGGTTTACCAGAAGACCCAGAATCGAGTCAAGAAAAGGAAAGAAAAAGATATCAAAACATTTCGAAATGTATTGAAACATCACTGCCAACATGTCAGAGCACTCCTGAAGAATAATCCACTTTCTCAGCATTATCCAAACTGCTGCTTTGACACCATATTGCTAAAAACATACTTATGGTGGAGTTTAAAGCTTAAAATGGGGGCAAATTTGCAGTAGTTTAAGTCTTAAAAATGACATTCCATACAACAAAACTGCACTGTACTGAGTGTTTTAAACATATTAGCAGTTATGTTTCCTTAAAAACATATAGACAAAAAGGAAGATGTCATATAATCAATAAGCAGAAATTACAGCTGGATTTAAGGGCCACACACATTTGATCCTCTGGTAATTTGTGACCCAAGTGTGGGGCATAGAAATAGAAAAAAAGCTTCTTGGATCTTTGTTCTCACTCAAGCAAATGTTTTACAGAGGAACGAAGAGGTCTGACTGCTTCATATTGCACAAGCAGGTTAGGCAGATTTCTTTGGGTCAAGCCATTTTAAGATTTATATACAAGCGGTCACATTTTCTATTCTATCCATTAGCAAACTGGA
This sequence comes from Taurulus bubalis, assembly GCF_910589615.1. NCBI lineage: Eukaryota > Metazoa > Chordata > Actinopteri > Perciformes > Cottidae > Taurulus > Taurulus bubalis. The sequence goes on from NC_136592.1 coordinate 2,700,137, forward strand.
AGACATTGCAGGGTCTGGTGAGATGTGTTCTGCGCTCTTGTCTGCTCAAAGGGTCTTTTAATATAAAGTCAAATGATTTTTGCAAGAAGGAATTTAACGCATACTCAAATAGCCTAATGAAGCCAATATTATTTCATTTTTCCTCACGACAAGACCAAAACCAAGTATGTGTTAGTCCTTCCAATGTTCCTACTCTGAGCTTGGAGGAGCTGAGTGGCTGAAACATATTTAGTTTCGCTTAAAAAATAAGTGGCTCATTAATATCCTGAAACAGTTGGCCACTGTAGTTTTCAACAAACATAATGAACAAACATGATCCAAAGGGGCGGTAAGTGGCGGTGATACTACTACTCATATGTTTCTCAATCGTTTCTGTCATATTCATTGAATGTGTTCATTCTGGTCACATGACATCTATTGCTTCTGTCCATCCTGATAGAGGGATCTTCCTCTGTTGCTCTCCTGAAGGTTTCTTCCCTTTTTCTCCCCCATTAAAACGTATTTTTCCTGAACTGATGAGAGGTAAAAGGTCAGAGGATATCATATTGTACAGATTGTAAAGACCTGAGACAAATTTGTAATTTCGGGCTATACAAAATAAATAGAATGGGCCAAAACCCCGTTTTATCTTCCACAGTGTTCTTGAATGAGATACAGTATTTAATAATAATAATAATAGCTAGGATTTATATAGCGCCTTTCATGAAACCCAAGGACGCTTAACAAAGACATAAATAAACATAACAAATGCAACAGTAGCTAGAGGACATAGGCTTTGGTGAAGAGGTGAGTTTTGAGGAGTTTTTTGAAGGTGTCCTGAGATGGTGTGTTGCGGAGCTCTATGGGGAGAGAGTTCCAAAGTGTGGGGGCTGTCACACTGAAGGCTCTGTCCCCAAAAGTTCGCATTTTTGTGTGAGGGATGGAGAGCTGACCCGTGCCTGAGGATCGAAGGTTCCGGGACTGTGTGTAAGGGTGGAGGAGGTTAGATAGATACTGAGGAGCCAGGGCATTGAGAGATTTGTAGGTGAGGAGGAGGATCTTGTAGGTGATGCGGGACTTGACCGGAAGCCAGTGGAGGTGGATGAGGGTGGGGGTGATGTGCTGCCAGGGCTTGGTGCGGGTGAGAACCCTGGCAGCCGAGTTTTGCACATACTGGAGCCTGTCCAGGGTTTTGCTGGGAACCCCGGACAGAACTCCATTGCAGTAGTCCAAACGGGAGGTGACGAAAGCGTGGATAAGGGTTTCTGCCACAGAGTCAGAGAGTGATTGCCGGAGACGTGAGATGTTTTTGAGGTGGAAGAAGGCGGATTTGGTAATGGACTGATATGAGATTGGAATGATAGTGTTGGGTCCAGGATGACACCCAGGTTGCGGACTTCCAAGAATGGGGAGAAGGAACAGCCGTCAACGTCCAGGTGGAGATCTCCAACCTTCCGGAGCAGGGCCTTGGGAGCCACAACCATGAGCTCAGTTTTGTTGCTGTTGAGTTTTAGGAAGTTTGATGACATCCAGATTTTTATTGCATGTAGGCAGTTTACAAGTGACTGTGGGGGTAGCTGGGTGGATGGTTAGGTGCTGAGATATAGTTGTGTATCGTCAGCATAAGAATGAAAGCTGAGACCATGGTGGCGGATGATCTGACCAAGGGGAAGCATGTAGATGGTGAAGAGGAGGGGTCCCAGCACAGAGCCTTGAGGTACGCCATGGTTGACTAGGGCCGGGGTGGAACTGGAGTCTCTGATGGTGACAAACTGTTTTCTGTTTGTGAGGTAGGACTGAAACCAGGAGAGAGCTGAACCGGTGAGGCCAAGGTAGTCAGATAGGCGGCTGAGGAGGATGGTGTGGGTTATTTGGACTAAAAAAAATCTCCTGTAGTTGGTAATGTGTGAATCCATCCCAAGCTATAGTAGCAGAGCACCTATGACCCACAGACTGAGTCACAGAGACACTAGCAGTCCACTCCACACATTACTGACTCGGTGCTTTACTACAGGACTCACATACTTGGGAACAACACAAGCAGAGATACAAAAACACAATGTTTTTTCCTCCCGTCACATTTTACTCTCTGTAGTCTTGATTTTCACTGCAATATAAAAAGTATTGATAACAACAGCACAATCATTGCTAGAAGTAGAGAGAGCTCAAACATGCATTGTGTAGTAAGATACAGCTACCATGACAAATCATAACACATTTAAAATTAAAGTTTAATGTCTTTGATCATTCTTTTTACAAAAATGGGAAAACACTGGAATCTATAGAAGTTTCACTCATGAGGGGGAAAAAGTGGAGACTATGCGCTATATAAATTGATCCATTACCATACATGACACTGTCAATGCTGAAGAGAAATGAAAGAGCTGGGCTAAAAGGAGAGGAAGGATGAACTGCGATGACATCAGCAGCACACGTGAGTTCTGTATATGGGAATGATTGCACAGTGCAAACACTGAGATTCAGTCACATTGTTGCTATGCAGTTTCCGTTCTTTGAAGAAGTGCAGCCATGAATGTTGCATGAGGGATACAGAGCATGCCAGAAACAGCGTGAGGCTGCTGATGCACAAACACTGAACCTGAGCCAAACACAAGCCACCGCAAAGTTAACGAAGGTGGAGAAATGTGCCGCGAGCCACGTCACTGGCAAGGTTATAAATGACACCCATCAACAACTCTAAAGCTTCAACCATTTCCATTACAGCTGGGCGCTGTCTTCTTGCTTTTTTTGTGACAATCTTTAAAATTATTTTGATGACATGACAAGTTTTTCTTTTTAGAAAAATGTGAGCGTTTGCTTTCTACAGGCTGGTGTCTGCACGCCATAGATGGTTTGTTGAAGAAACAAGTGCCACTCTCTAATGTCACTCAAGTGAACTTGTAGTAGGGCGGCACAACTCATCAGCATTGACATTGCGATGTGCGCATGTGGTGAGACAAACACTAATACTGAACACAATATGATTTTGAAATTGAACGAGTTTCTAGTCATTCACTTTCCTATGAGCTCTTCATTTGCCCAGTAATACCTAGCAGCTGAGTTGTGCCCACTAACCAGCTTAACGTAGTGCGTGCGCCCATGTCAGTGATCTCTGAATGTTAATGGCTTAGGAGCCTAAATGTACTGAAAGAACATGTTTATGTGCGTGTGAGAATCGTTCCCTATTGCAGGGTACAACACGTGTGTAATAGTCAACAGGACGTGCAAATCGGCAAGTCACCTCCACAAGTCTACACTGATTGAAGGACGACTCTACTCACCACTGAGCCACAGTCGCCCTTGTCCAGGTCGAAAGTCCAGGGGAGAATGAGGCTTGACCCTGAACTTTACAGCAACACCCACCCGGACCTCGCCTCTTCCTGACTTGTGTCTCCCTGGGCCTTTTTTCCCTGTGGGTCCCCCCAAGGGATGGGTATGAGCGAAATGGTATGAAAAGCGCCATACAAGTAAAGTCCATTTACTATTTTATCATAGATACATAAAGCCTAAACACAGGAGGATCAATGAGCAAGAAAAAATTAAATCTACAATCAATTTAGGCAAGACATGAACGACCATTCAGCTCATGTAAACCTTTTTAATATGGTTCTTACTCCATCCCACATAGCATGTCTGGGTCTGTAATCTTCTAACACACGTACTTTAACGAAAATGCCATTATAGGCGAAGGACTATGAGAAAAGTGAGTGAAGGTTGCCCTAAGGATCAATAATCCTCCTGCTAATATGAGAGTGAACAGCATTCATCAAACTGAGGCCTAATGAAATGCTACCAGGGTGTTGAAGGAGCAGGGCTAATGGGCCTTCGTCGAATGTCACCTGCCGTCGGTGTGAGTCGCAGAGATATCCTCAGCAGGCAGATGCCGCACAGGATCAGACACTCACTCTGCTCATGGCTGGTTGCTATGACAGCACAACTAAAATCTCCAGCACATCCACAGAAATCTGAAAATACCTTCTTGTGCATGCGTATTGGGGGAGTGGAGGGTGAGTGGCTGCTAGTGCACAACTAAATACGTATTTGAACAGTATTTAACCCATGGAAAACCTTTTGAGAATCTGTTGGTGAAAAAAATTAATGGATAGAGAAAAAAAAAAATTCAAATATGATCTCCAGTGTACAACTCCCAAACTTCCGTTCCGAGACAGTTCACCCTTTATTTTTCGTTATTTGACAATGTGTGACAATGCATTAAGGTTCTGTTTGAGAGTGCCGCTGGTAACAGCCCCCGTCGCGACTGCAGTCAACTCAGCAGACTCTCGGATCTCCGTGGTCAAATCGCAGACATTTCAGGAAACGCATTCAAGCGAGCGGAGAGATTCACGTGACACAACATCCGGTTTTCAAAATACTGACTGGATGTGTTCAGAAGTGTTCTGAACACATCCATACCAAACATCTTAACTGTACCAATTCAGATATTTTACAAAGTAAAAAAAAAAAGTTAAAACATGTTTAGCAGTCATTAAATATTCATAAATTAGATTTTTGGACGTTGGACTTTTACTTTGTAAAAATATCTGAATAGAAATCCGGATGTTGTGTCACGTGGATCTCTCCGCTCGTGGTTTGAATGCGTTTCCTGAAATGTCAGTGTGGAAAATGCTGATGACCACGGAGATCCGAGTGTCTGCTGAGTTGACTGCAGTGGTTTACTGCACTAGATGGAGTTTACCACCCTCTTTGGGCTGCATTCCCAAACAACCCGACTCAGACCCGGCCCGCTGGGGGCCGTAATCGGCTTCACACCGCCCCTCTTCATTTACCGTTACTGAGGGAATCCTGTTAGTTTCTTTTCTTCCGCAGAGCTTAGAAATTCAAATATGCTTAAATTCAGCGGGAAAACATGACGACAAAAACAACAACACAAACAGGAGACAGGGTTGGGTTGCACACATCTGTTTAACCTCATCACACCAGCTCATGGCAGCTCAGAATACATAAATAAAATTACTAATTTTAGGATTTTTTAAGTCATTTTAATTGTTTGTTTTTATGCAAATCACCACTCAAGATGACTTGAACAAAGTAAAAGAAAGTAGTAAGAAGAAACAGAGTGAAAACTTGATCTTTTTTGATCAAATCAACGTTGACAAACTGCATCAATTGTAAATTGCAATGTTTGATATTACAATACTTAGCATATATGTCACAAAATCGCAATGATATTGAATCGTGACTTAGGTATCGGTATCGTGGGGCCTCTGGTGAGTCCCACCCCTAATATACATATATATACATCTACACATATATATATATATATGTATATATACATACATACATACATACATACACATACTTTATGCACAATAGCTGGAGTATCATCATCGTGATATCTATATTTAAGAGAGTAATCTCTCTCCTGGATTTCTGAAAATCCCTCACCACAACATTTCTCAAGACCCATCCAACAGGCAGCATGCACATAATATATACTATGCAGACATACAGTATTTCAAACACTCTAGAATCCAACAGGCTGGATTGAAACTCAAGTGTGTGTAGTTATAATATCATCATCATAAATCAACCTGCCAACCGCAGTATAGCATTTATGAGAAACCCGCAGTCTCTCACACACTCACACACACACACACACACACACGCGCACACACACACACACACACACACACACACACACACACAATTTCGTCTCCCAATGTGTCACCTCAAAAATAAGCATTAAAGCTAAGGGCCATCAGAACACAACCACAGTTTCTCTTTTAACTGCCATTAGAAAGCCAGTTCCAACAATCAATAGCCTGTCTGTGCCTCCGCTGGTTGTGGACACGTCTATTCATGCCAAGCGCACCACGGTGCCTTGTCATATCTTAAAGCAATAAAGCATATTCAAACATTTATAAAGGCTCTTTGTCTCTGCTACTGATGGGTTTGTCAGTGTATGTTTTACTTGTCATAGTCTGGATGGCTGAAAAAATGTGTTCAACATGAAGACATGGTGGACTTAATTGGTCAACATGTCAGTCTAGGTGAGAAACAGAGTATCAGTCCACAAGAAAGCAAGAAAGTCAATGACCTTCAAGCAGGATTGTTTCTAGGTGCTTGTCAATTTCCCGCCTTGTGAGGAGCTTCAAAACAACAACGGGGTTTCCTGAAGAGGTTAACATAGACGTTGCAATAAAATCAGTTCTATAAGAACTTGTGAGAATTTCTTCCTTGAAAGAAGCGCAAAGTACTGCACTGAAGGCTTTTCTCGATGGAAAAGAGTTTTTTGACTTTGCCTGCCCTTTTCTCAACCGTTTCCAACGACGGCCTCTCAGATGATTCAGAGTAACAAATGTCTTCTGGAGGGTCAGTTTAGCTGGCCATGTTCAGTCGGTCAGTCTTAACAACTGTGTTGCTGAGTTACTACTGCGTAGTAACTCTGACACTCTGAGTACCACCCTGAAACTCTGTGTAGCTTTATAGCCTCTTTATAGCCTCTTTTGGCAAATTGTTTTGATATTCTTGCTCACAAAAAAACGCTCTCATCCTTTCCAGCAGCAAAAAAAGTGAAAAGGCTCCGATAAACACACTAGAACCAACTGCCCAGCACAAAATAGCCGACAAACACAGTTAGCAACCAGGTGGTGGACATAGTGGAGCACTTAGCAGCCAAAGAGTCAGGTATTTGACTTAATTCTGTTTATCTGGGGAGACCAAAACAGAGCTAAAAAGACTGAACTTAGACTTAAATTCATGGTGTGAACAGAAACACGGCCCTCTGTCTGCTGGACAGACAACAAATCTGTGCTAACAAATTAGTCATAACAATACTCAAGCAAGGATCAATTACGCTCTCATTTTAATCTATGCAGATGTCTGCACCAAGTCTCAGCTCCATATCAAGGGCTTGACTGTGACTTGAAGCATTTATTCAGGCTTCAAGTCTACATTCTCAAACCGTGTAAACCTGTGATTGATGCCCAATAAAAAGGCATGGAATACCTGTGTCTCTCGCCACAGAGCAGCAGCTGACTGGTGGATTCGTGTTTTGGTAGTTCCATTAGATGTTAGCCAAACACACCATCCAAAACAGTGAGTGAGCTAATCGTTTTCCTCGTGGCGGCCCCGACCGACATGAGGCCAGTTAAGAGTAGTGAGAGAGGAGTTAACAGGCAGTTAATGGCAGTTAATGGCAGTATAAAACAGGGAATAATGGGTGTTTTGAGAAAGTGTGAGTCACTGCAACCACATGAGGTCCTCGAGCCCGTAACAATAAAAGACCACCCAAAAAAATTGTGCAGTTTGGTACGTCAGTATGCGAGATCAGCCGCTGACAGACACAGAGATGCACAAATCTTCTGGCGGAGATAATGAAGGGCTCAGAATAATAATGTAGTTTAGTCTGGGCCTGGAAACCGCCCTCTGTGAAGAGTTTGATTCTTGGGTTACAATCAAACAAAACACGGCCCACGTCATGCCCTGTTTCGCTTTCCTCTCTGTGCTGAACACAACTCGCCATTGATCTTCAGCACTGTTCTCCTCAATCTTCACAAAATCCCCTTTTTTAAATCTGTTTCACGTAGACTGGATGGAAGTGTATGGCTCCCATGAAATGTAGCTGAGCCAGCGCACAGCTGCAGACTGAAGTCTTTCCGAGGCAGCATGCCTTTATTGGAGCAGGACTGTAGGGAAATAATATAATTATTAATCGCTGAGTGTCTCACTCCCATCCAAAGAAGGTAAAACATAATGACTAGACTATTACAAAAAAACAGTGTGCAACAGGAGTTACGGCACTTTTTGTATGCTTTTTGTCTTCACCCTTGTAGACAGAAGACGGTTAAAAAGAGCAGTGCAGATATTATGAAACACACAGGGGGAGAAGGATAGAGGAAACTGCTTCAGATAAGTGAAACCAGAAAGAACGAAATACAGCCTCAGATCAGACTGTTGCTACTGTCTGCCCTGATGTAGGACCTGTGTCATGTTCTTATTCTATTCAGCCTCTGTCTGACAATGACGTCTGAGCTGTGAAAGCCTGACAGCTGGTCACACACACAAGGCCCTGATGTTGTATTTATTTTTACCTGGGGCTAATCATGCCATATGAAATGATGGCGAGCCCAGAGCTCCTTCTCCTCTCCGTGAGAGAACACAGAACGCGTGGATGAGTATCTGAGGCGGCTTAGCCGCAGGCAGATCTCTCACTCTCTCACTCACGCACACACACTCTAATTCATAATACTAATTAGAATGTATCAAACTATAAATGAACAACAACTCTAAACACCATCTTTTCTTAATATCAGCTGTTCTGTCCTACAAAGACACTTTGGGTCGAGATTCCATTTTCCACATTGTAGTAATCCACAGAGGGAAACAAGTGACAATCAACAGGAGACGAAAGACGTTTCTTTGATTTAAATGATGAATTATCTTTTGTGTCCTTACCACACTTTCCTCTCACAATTATACATATACACATACATAGAATATTAATACAAAAAGAAAAAAATATATAAACGAATACAATACAAATTAAATATATTCAATAAATAAAGTAAGCTTGTTCCTTCATTAAAATGATGTCTTACCATGTATATAACAAGAGAAGAGAACAACAATTCTTATTTCACCACTAAAAAGACTAAATCCTTCCCAAAATATACATTTGATGCAATTTCTTAAATCCTCACCCTGATGATGTGTCCATCAACATATTTCTAATTTAAGAGCGATTGTACCAAATCTAAACTCTTTCCAATGTTTAGGGTGGTAAAACAAATAGCCAGAATAAAAAGCTTAGTATACCAAATGTAATTTATTTTGTAAAATTTGATCCATCATGTTTATAATATCTTGCCAAAAGAAGTGACGTGTCGAGTCTTGGCCAATCAGCGTTAAAATGTCGACAGCGTCTTCATTTACCTCAAACTAGTTTTTAATGGAAGCTAGTCAGCGTGCTATCACATTAGCTAACGTGTTTGGGTTGTGTATTGTCGTTAAAGTTACTTTATGTTCCGTTACAGTTCAGTCTTGCTTGTAAAAAAACGTAACGTGATGAAACACGCCGTAACCCCCCGGTCTGGTTCATTTCACCAGTCACTCGTTAACGTTAAACCGGCTCACCGGAGTATCTGGCTGCAGCTGTTTTTTTTTTACTCAAAGTAGAATGAAGCAAATGCGTAGTTGGGCTTAGCCAACGAGATTTCGTGGTCAAAAGAGGCCCAGAATGAAATCGGAAAAAAGAATCAGCCGATTATTAAAATAATCGTTAGTTCAGCCCTAGTATGTATGCAAGCAGTCACTTATACTGTATACGTTTCAGGCTACTGTTGACTGTCTACCGCTGAGCTTTCTTACATGCCTCATTCCAGTATTCTTGAGGTATTTTGCAATTCATATCTTCCTTCCATAATCTCAGTTTTGATTATGAAGAGTCATCGGACACAAACAATACAAATAATAAATCAAACCTTTGTTGTAACAATGTCCTGTGATTGCTGCCTCCAATGAGGGAATGGCATGTGTATCTAATGAAAAGTGGATATATATATATATATATATATATATATATATATATATATATATATATATATATATATATATAAAAATATAGATAGATAGATAGATAGATAGATAGATAAATAGATAAATAAATAAATAATGGCACCTCATGAATCGATTCCGATTCAGAGTGCTACGGTGCGATTATAAGATTATGAAACGATTATCGATTCATCTCAATGCATCAACATTTTCACTGTGACTAACACTGCATATTTGTAAATACTTATAATTACTGATGAATTTACTTCCATTCTCTTTTATTAATTAAATATACAAATGGAAGAAACGTGTCAATGAAGGGTTACATTTCCCAACATATTTCCCAGGGTTGCAAAGAGAACCAACCAGAAAAAAAATCAAATTGGGCCTGTAGCAGCATCCTGAGAGTAAAAACACAGAATTCTTTATGTTCTCAGTAATTTGGCGAACAAGCTGGCCTTTTTCACTGCAAAAAAATAATATAGACTTCTCTTCAAACAAAGTTATAGACAATGAGCATTCAGCTCTCACACACATACTTTTTGAAACATAGAGAAACTATTATGTGGCAATGGATGTCACTCACGCCGTGTTTCCACCATCCTGCTTGCCTAAGTGACTTCATGACTTTAGCTTTGGTTCGTTTGTACCGTGTTAGTAAAAACCTTGAGATGAATGTTGTATCAAAGTGTGCAAATACTCAAAAGCTCTGATTCCGAATGACTATATAGGGCAGCAAATCCTTGGCAAAAAAACAACAATCTAATTTAGGATTCACTTGATCCTTTCTGAGTTTGCCAGAAGAAGAAGAAGTAAAATGCTTTCATGCGTTAGCTTTAAGCCAGGAGATGCCGGTCGGATTGTCTTCATATTCTTTTGCTCAAGCTCAGCCGCCCTCAGCAGAACTCTGCTAGTATTTAACCTAGTCTAGAACGTAAACAAGACGTTAAGAACGGACAGCTCTGTGTCACAGAATTGTTACAGGCGATCACAACGTTGATAATTGAGTTTAAATTATCTGATTATTGTCTGATTATGGAGTTGTCTGCATTGAGTCAATCGTTTAAGCAAGATTAAAAATGCATCCAAGAATATCATTTTTTCCCCCCACCCCATTATATATACTGGATATATTGTATATCTGGATAATAATATAAATCACTTTTCTAATTACAAGTTTTCCCAAAAAAGGACCCTGAAGGCATCATTAATCCATTTTATTTCTAGCCTTTGGAGCTTCAATGTTGTTAATAGACCTAATGCACCATGCTAAAAGTTTTCGCGACTTTTCCTTCTGGTCATAGAACTGCTTGAGTCTCAATAAATCGGCAGCAGCTTTGTTAGCTGTCAGTTCATTTTAATGTGATCTGACGAGGCCGTATAGTACATTTATATAGCGAGGCTCGTTTTGGTAGATGTGTTTTTTATATTTTTATTTTTGCATCCCATGTTTTCATTTCAGGTTGTGTCATGTTTTTCTTGGGACTAGGAAAAACAAATTTGACCTCTAATAAAGGCCTTGAAGCAGCAGTTGTTTGGAAAGCCTTACATTTCAAAATACAAGTAAAATTGTTTATCTAAATTAATCTTTGAATGTGGGGTCCATAAACCATCCCAGTTGAAAGAACCACTTTGGCAGATTAGTCTCAAATTGAGTAACTTTACAGATCAAGGATATAGCTGCATAGTCCGCTTAGACTTGCGCCACAAAGGCAATATTTTGTATTTGAAGCGGAAGGAGGAGAGCGAGAGTGACTGCTAATTCAAGTGCAACACCTTGTGGTAAAGGTCCAGTGTTTGGCTTAATATCAAACCAGTTGATCATTTTTTACAAACTAATTATGTATACTTAATAATGAAAAGCCTAGTTGCAGCCCAACTAAGCCAACATGATTTACACTTTAAGAAGACAATCAGAGAATGGTAAGGCCGCCTAAACCAAAGGGGCCAAGGAAAAAAGGACCAGTGGGTCTAAATTCAGCCACTTCCCACCTTCTCTAAATCAGTTTTGATAATTCTGTACCGATTATTTTTATTGAAGAATATGCATGCCCCGTGTATATAACTCTGAGCATGTTGACAGAATCCAATTTAAGCAACTTTAACATTTGAGTGCTTTAGAGATTAACTATGTTGCAAGTATTCAAACTACTAAAATTACCACACAGAGAACCTGCAGCCTTTTGGGAACCCAGGGGATTTGGGGCATTACAGCAACTTCCACTTTAATGGTTCCTATTTCAGCCAGTGAAGAAGCTTGCTAGCACTAGATCTAGCTCCGCTACCTGCAGCTTGAGAGAGCAGGAATAGGAGGAGTGAGGTGACCATGCAGTGTTTCCCCTACCGTTATATTAGGCCCCGCCCCCCTGTCATTTTTTCTATAGGGCCAGATTACAACAGAAGTCATTTAAGGTTGTTCCCTTTCCTATAAACAGGTCTACACCTTATTCTTTTATTAAACAAACTAAACGGCCGTATATTATTGATCGTATCTACACGACAGCTTGTCATTTCTGTCTCTACATGGTCGCGTTTACAACTCTACTTCGCTCTCGGTATCGCGCCCGGCGGAGTTCTGCCCCGATGCGATGCACACAAGTTAGCACACAGTGGACAGAGAGAAGCGAGAAATATGTTGCGTGCTTTTCACAATGGCATTTGCTGCTTTAAGCGATCACTATTTTAAGCTATCAGCTATCGCTCTTAAAGCCAAATAGTTAATGTATTTGCAGGTCAAGACTTTGTGTAGTCAGCAGTTCCCAGCATTACTTACTCATACTGTCGGAGAGCATTTCTCCAGAGAAAACGATTGCCCTTTCACTGATCGTTGATTGTGTCGTTTGAACTGTAGCCTGCAACAGTACCAAGCCATTGAAAAGGTAACCTTGGTTCTGTTGCCCAAGTCTGTCTTAACCACATATTCTTCATATATTTTATTGCCAAATACATTTGCACATACAAGGAATTTGGCTTAGTGATTGGAGCGTGACAATAATCCTACACTGCTACAGTCAAAAAATAACTCTTACAAAATACTTCAAAAGCGAGCCATCACCCGTGTAATCAGGACTGACATTTGTGTATACTAAAAATATTTTCAAATAGGTGTCATCACAGCTTAGTGTGTTCTGTTATATCAATACATTTGGCATAAATAAAATGTCATCACACTGGCTGCTCTCTACATGCAGTTCTCACTCCGATTAATTCAGCAATTTCAACTTTGCTTTTTTCCAATAAATGTGAAACTACTTAAATGAAATTTGAGACTTTCTGCAAAGTATTCCCCTACCATTATGTTAGGGGGCGCCCACACAGCGCATACACAGGTGAGCACTCTCCCAACAGTGGACAGAGTCGAAAAATATGTCACGTGAAAAACAAAGCGTTTTTGAAACGCTCCCAGTGTGAAGACGGCAACACTCACTTTCCTCCGGTTCAATACAGAAGCGAGCCAAAGTGCTTGTACCCAACAATGAGCCTGCTGGCTACGTTAGCGCATGCGCAAATCACCGAATCTTGGCATTTTGCCAAAACCGATCTCCCTGAGGTCGGCTTTTCTGCTGTTGCCTCTCTTAAAACAGAATACAGATCTCAGTTTAACATTGAGCATGAATTGAGAGTGGCCTGCAACCGCAATTTAAAAAGATTTGTAGAGGAAAGCATGCTCATTGCAGCCACTAATACTGACAAAACGTGATGCTCACATATCTGCACTCATTCCGTTTTGTAAAAAAATGTCTTATTGTTTTCCACAATAAGCTATTTAGTAGCAACTAAATATGAGTTATATTTTGCACAGATGGAACTTTATTTGCGTTGTTCAAACAAAGTGATTGCACTTTGTATTTGTCTGATGAAGCAATCTGGTTTACTTTAAAGTGATTACGATTTTCTTTATTCTATGATTTATAAAAGCAAAGATGGAGGAGTCAAACATTTTGTTATTGCAATAAAAATTCAGCATGGACCATTTTGCTACAACTTTGTTGGGGCGGTGGGGCATGAACATTTTTCTTCCTCCAAAGTGGGGCGTGACAGAAAAAGTTTGAGAACCACTGCTTTAAGTGTTTGTGTTATGTTGTTCATTCTGTACACATGACATCTATTGTACTTCTGTCCTTGATAGAGGGACCATCCGTTGTTTCTCTCCTGAATGTTTCTTCTCCCTGTTAAAGGTTTTTTTTCCGCTGTGTCGATGTGAGGGTCAAAGGTCAGAGGATGTCGTACGTGTACAGATTGTAAAGCCCTAATTAAAATTAGAGAAAAATAACAACTTAAGCCCATATTACTACTTCTTTTACCAAAATAATATCTTATTTAGTTGCAGTAAAATACTTTCACAGTTGGCCTAAACATAAACCATTCTCGAATACAATATTTAATTACTTAAAACATACTGTACCATATGAAATATTCAAAATTTCTTAATAAACTATTTAAATGCCCTGAAAACCTTTAAAAAGAAGTATTCAACTGAATACCTCTCCGCTCACCCCCCGGCCGTTTCTCAATATGCGTTCTTCTCTGTACTTGTGTTCTCGTGGACTCGTGAAACGTCATCAGTCGCGGCCCAAGTACTGTTCCAGTTCAAAAGTCCGCTTCTCGCCAAGAACGGTGAAAATGCCTGGATGTGACTTGATCCACCCATTTTACCGGGGATGCATCAGAGCAGACTTGAGCGTACTTGAGAGAGCCAATATCCCAGAATGCATTTCGGACCAGCAAACGGGGAACAATGACGGGTGAGAAAACTCATAACTGAAAGTTGACATTCTATGAATACTACCGTTGTCGAGTCACAAAATGTAATTTTAGGATGTTTTCAGGCGAGAAGTTAGTTGTTTAAGCATCACATCTGTGGTCGCTTTCTCAAGAATCGGCCGACTTAAAAAGATACGCCGACGGGTTGAGGTCCTGCTCGCGGGACCGTGAGCCCCGCAGCACCGGGCCGTCAGCGCTCTGCTGCCCGCCGAGAGCAGCCTGATCTCGGCGGGACTTTTTGAAATGATCCGCTGGCTCCGATGTCTCCGTATCGATTAAACATGAGATATAATTCTGTTTCGAGGATTTAACAAGCAATCATTATTATGTATGCACAGTCACATTAAATCAGTTTGACTGAGGGAAAGGTTAAGGTTAATAACTTAAGATTTTAATTTAACTTTTACTTTGAACTACAGCGGTGTCTTATTACTTTTGACTGAATTGTTTGCAATTATATGTGTGTATATATATATATATAAGTATATATAATACATATTTATACACATATAATATATACAATTATATGTGTATCTATATAAATATATAAGTATATATATATAACACCTTTATAAACATATTATATCTACAATTATATGTGTATCTATATAAGTATTTATATAAAATACATATTTATAAACACAATATATATACAATGAGATGTGTATCTGTGTGTGTGTGTGTATATATATATATATATATATATATATATATATATATATATATATATATATATATATATATATATATATATATATATATATTTATAAACAGAATAATATATATATATATATACACACAATATATATACAATGGTATGTGTATGTCTGTGAAACCAGTACAAAAAAAGCAGGGTTGTCATATTTTGACTGTAAAAATACTTTACAGTGAAGAATCAGAGTTACTCATGACAACAACAGCTGAGGTGGTGACGCCATCAAGTCAGCTGCTGTTCCAATTGCAGAAAGACCGTCCTGCGTTCTCCTGTCTTTGAGAGTCTGGACTGCCAAGTCCAGACTCCAAAAGTTCACAAGTCCGTACTTGTGTACTTGGGTATTGAGAAACGCCCCTCCTGTCCAAGCGTGTAGAGACCCTCTCCAGTGTTTGGTTCGTCTCTTCTGAGCTACCGTAGCTTGATTCGACGACAGGAGGCTGAAGTGCACCACTACCCCATGTTCTAAATAGGAATAAAAGCATTTATCTTTTTTTCCCGGTGAGTTTTGACTAACTTAACTTGCTAACACACAACATACCTGGTGTTGAGAGTGCATGAACAAATTAACTAGCGTTATAGCTGGTAACTTAGCTTTTTCTATCTTAACGGCACCGAGGGACCTCGCTTATCCACAGTTCCACCCACTTGTTCAAAACAGATGGTGAAGGTCAAAATGGCAAACTCAAGGGTTCAAACTGGTAGCAACAAAACAGTGAGCGACATCAAATGTCGTTGTCCACGTTAGCCAAATCCCCAACCAGTATTTTTGACATGCGTTATACCTTCTATGTTCATCAAAATTTGTTGCAGTGCATCAATGCCATGTGCATCTGATGAACAAATGGAAGGACAGGTTATTCAGAGTACTACATGATTCTAACAATATCCTGAGTGGAGTTGCATCCTGGTTTCTCCCCGTCTCAGTGCCTTTGATAAATGGATGTACCCAGAGCTCTCCTGTATGTAACTGAATCCTTGTTTGCGAAGCCATTACCCTCCAATGACATATGCTTTGATAACTTGGGCCACATGAAGCAGACTGGCTAGTAGAGCCCTCCTGAACGTTTCAAAAGAGTCCATCTCCTCAGAAAAGCAAATCAGTGAAAGACAGATATTTATAGAGTTCATTCCTTTCTGAATTCAAACGCCCTATATAATAATGATTGCTTAATGCACTGGGCTCTGTGCAGATACAGCTCACAGAAGCACAACGCCATCCTCACTTTTGTACAGCCTCAATGCAAGGCTTTGGCAGAGAGCAGAAACAACAACACTGACAGACACAAATAGCAGTCATTAGGGATCATTTGTATATTTGTCCAAAACACAATGTGCTCTCAAGTTCTTAACCCGATTTATGTTGGCGTGTGTGCTTATTAATGGCAAGTTATGAGGAGGAGAATGGGTTATCTCTCTGTGTGTGTGTGTGTGTGTGTGTGTGTGTGTGTGTGTGTGTGTGTGTGTGTGTGTGTGTGGAATTGGCACATGATCACAATCAGAGATCAGTGTCAGATTCTAAAACCAATTCCCTTTGACACAACATAGGTTTAATTTTTAACTTGCATATAAAGTAGAGAAATGCTCTCAGACATATTTGGATTTTTTAAGCCTTTTTTTCCTTTTTCCAAACAGCATAATGACCTCATTATCAAAGCTCACAGGACGTACTTCTAAAAACTTAGTTTTCCCAGCAAGCTGAGCAAACAGGTATAAAAGACTTTTCTCCTAAAATGCTATCTCTGTGCTTATGTGTGTGGGCAATATGAATTTGTATTTAAACACGTACATCTGAGAATGTAAGCATTCCCTGGAAGAAAGAAACAGAAACGCCCTGACTCAAGCAATTCTTGCATCTTTTAAAACTCAATGTTTGACCCTCATAGTAAAGGAGATATTGAACATTTGTAGCCAACGAAAGCCCCACGGGGCTCTTACTGTCCAAGTGTCCCTGAGAAAGACACTGAACCTCCATGTTCAAGCACCAGCACGAGGTTTATATGAACCTTAACTAGGAAGAACCTACCAATTACAGGGCACTAGAGGCAGCAAAGTTTGACAGTAATTTGAAAAGATATCACAACCATGACAATGTAAGGAAAACAAAAAGCCACCTAGCCTGCCAACCTCCCAGCATCCTGCCCAAGGTGCAGGAGGAGGGCTGTCCATGGTGAGGAGCAGGCATTCCTCGTCTCTTGTGTAAGCCGTCAACTGTAGTGGTGTAATGGATTTTTGTCGACCGGTGAACCGCACGGATCCCACCTGATGGTTCGGCACGCATGTGATTAATTACATGCGTGCCGTCATAGTGTGAAATAAAGTTTTAGTAACGATCGTTATCCGCCAATATTCAGTGAAGATGTGCGATCAGGTGATCGGCATAAATGCTTTGTAGTAATTCTGAACAACAATTAATTGTCCAAATTGGCAGAAGGAGAGCTAGTGACGCCGGCAGCAGCGCTAACGGCCAACATACGGAGGTTCCAATCAGTTTGTAGCAGTTTCCAACTGTTAAGGGAAGAGTTGGGCACCAGACAGGAGAATAATTGAACTTCTAGCCTGTCATTTTAAGAGGATGCTACCTAGAAACAGTTCGAGGATTAGCCCGGTTAGCCTGTAACCCCGCTACAAAAGGCACACAACAAATACATTTTCATCCACTTTTTTACTGCTGTGTCTTCCTCAAATATAAAATGGTCAAATCAAATATAGTGTATACTCAATAAAGTCTTACGCACAATGTCCATTAACGAAAGGTAAAACACAAATACAGAGTCCGGATATGGCAATTAAATGCAGGGGGGGGAGGTTTGTAAGTCCATTCAATCAGAATGAATATAGTTCAATTCAATGTTTGAAATGCCATTTAAGTCCAGTTCAGTGAGTGAGTGAGTGTGTGTTTGGGGAAAAGAAAGGACAAGCCTGGACAGTTGCAGCTGAAGGGACTTAAGTTAGCTTGTTGGCCCAACAAAGGAGAGGAGGTCCACAGTGGCATCCAAGCAGGGACAGGCCGTTGCTGAACAAGTTTCTCCTGAAACAGTCTGCTCTCCTCACCCTCTTGTTGTCTACGACGTTAATAAACTCAGCCGGTTCTTTTCCCTAGTTGCTCCAGTTGGGATGTACTTCACTATTTTAATCTTCGCGCTTTAGGTGTTAAGAAACAGAATATTAAGTAACTTATCTTCTACTTTAACAACTCTCGCTCCTCTCTCTGATCTCGTTGATTGTTTACCCCTCCCTCCCAGCTCACAGGTGTGGCTCATTTATCTCCTCCTTGGCTCCTCCTTCTTTTGCTGCCAGTGTGGAAAGGGCTATTCTGTGCTTTTTCTTTTACATTAGTTACATTATGATGCGTTCAGGCTCTGTTTCGGGAAAAGGACAATTATGAAGGTAAAATGATGTGTTCAAATGTTATCTTGTACAATGTAGATTTAGCGAGACATTTTAATAAACAAGGTTGTTTGAAGGATATGTTTTCACAGCAAGACAAAAGAGATATTACAGAGGGGATTATGAGCTGTTTAACTTCCAAACACTCGCTCTAAGCAAATTATAATACATCAGACATCACGACACAATTTGTATGTTTAGAAATACAAAATGTTATTTGCTAATGATTTTAGTTGTGTGTTATAAAATGTTATGGATAACAATGAAGAAAAAGGATAGTATTTAGAATATTTGATGGTTTACACTGACTTCAGAGCGGTTGAAATGGTTTTTGGGAGGTGGTGAAAATGAAATAGTATACCAGCTACTATAACAAAACAACGAAAAACTCTGTATATGCCAATATACAGCATCAATGATGGGCAATTGGTATCAGCGGAAAAAAAGCGCAATAGGGGATGTCTAAAAATATGAAGGAATGAAAACTGTATTTTTTTTTTTGCTATGGATGCCTGGAGTGCCAGCTGCCGTGCCACCTGTCTTCCTAATCTGCTGGCTGCTGTTCTACGTGTGCATGAAGCAGAATGCAGGGCCGACAGTGAACAAGAAAGAAAAGTGAGAGAGTGTTATTTACCATCCCGGTGGGAAAAACACAGGAAGCAGCATTGCTGACAGTTCAAATGTGCTACCTGCAGTGCGCTGCCAACGAGTAACAACTGGAGCGTGCGTCAGTTAGCACATCCAGCTCATACAGCCTAAGGTAGCGAAGGAGCTGAAGATCAGAGCCAACCTGTTACTTGATCAACCTGTAGCTTCTAATCCACTCTGTGCACTGAGCCGTCACCAACTGCTGCTCACACCAGCAATAAACACCTACTTAAGGTGTGTGCAGTATATTTAGGGAATGCATATTATCTGTGTGTTTGTGTACACAATAGACTGGGCCATTATTTTTGATCCACGAATCATCTCGACATCATGTTAATGTTCCTTTAAAAGCTTTAAGGGGCATTCCGTAATCCACATGGACCGCCAGAAGACTAAACAATACAAAATTGGACTTCTCCAGGACACTGGACAGCTGCAGATATCAACTTAATTTAATCAATTGATGATTTCTCGGGGGTGCTCAGTAAAGTGTGGGTTATTTTGAGATGTGTGGAGTGAGCCTACCAAACTGAATCAGGGTTAAATTGTGTCATAAAGGTCATAAAGAGCTAATGTGATCAGGGTTATACTTAAAACTGGGACAATCACAGCCACCAGGCACATTAAACCTACAATATAAAGAATTGAAGACCGACAACCATTCACACCTATGGGCTATTTAGAGTCCAATTAACCTGAGCTGCATGTCTTTGGGAGGAAGCCGGAGAACCCGGAGGGAACCCACGCTGACACGGGGAGAACAATGTATCTATGTTTTAATCATATTATATTTATTTTATGTAAATTAAGTTGCCCATGTTCGCAATGTGCTTAAAAATAAAGTTGATATTGTTATAATGTAAATGGTAATTACTTCTCTAATTGTTTTTATCCCATTGGGCTTTTTGCCAATAAAGGCTGCTCGAAAGCAGCAGGGAGCAGCAACTGGGCTCCAGTTTGTTTTGTTCTCGGCTGGGTGACTGAAACATCTGGGTGATGCGGTCAATGTGAATGTGTGTTAGCGTGTTTGATGCGTTTCCATTCACACACTACACCTCTCCGTTGCTGCTGACGCTGACCAGGAGCCCGCAGAGTGTCCTCCTGCTCTACCCTTACATTTGTGCTCTGCCCTCCATGAACATGAACCGTAGGTTCAAATATTAGAATCTGCCTTCGCTAACTCATCCTGGCCCAGACACAATAAAGAGTGTGGGACTGACCTGGTCGTCATACTTGTAGGTTAGCAGCTGATCTTCTGTAGCATCCTCCATGTAGCTGCCCTGAGGGGAGAGGGTGAACTCTGGCAGGAACACTGCTCTCTGGGGCTGACTCTCTGCACACTAACAACACACACACACACACACACACACACACACACACACACACACACACACACACACACACACACACACACACACACACACACACACAAAATCAGTATCCAGGTAAAGTGCATGGGTATAATATTAAGGGGACACATGCCACATGACTAATGTGATGACACCATGAAACCTTCCCAGTTGATTACTTACATTAAGACATGTTTTTGCCAAGAAGGTAGTATCTTATTAAATATGTACAAATGCGCATACATTTCCTGAAAATACATTAGGACATTGGATAAAGCCACAAAAAAAGCCTTTTGGAAATCTCATTTTAACACTAAACATAAATAAATAAAAAAAATCTATTTTCGGCATGTATATAGAAATAAAATGTTATAAGTCAGGCCTGAAATGAGATACGAAATAAAACCTCAGTATAAACCTTCAGAATATAGAGAGGAATATAACTGCATAGTGTGGTAAAATAACTAATACTGTACATATCTTTATGAAACTTCCCCAGTTGATAACACATTAAGGACAAACTTTTTTTGTCTTACAAGTTTTCTGAAATGTTTAAATCTGTCAAATTAATCATTATCTAATGCTAACTTTTTGGTGAATAAAGGAGAAATCTGCTGACGCAAATATTCAAAATATGTAAAATAAGCACCTTAATGTGTACTTGATGTTTTCTTTCCATCAGTCTGAAGGAGCACATGCTATGGAGGCTAAATTGCCTAAATCTCTGCATGAAAAACAATGTTTTCGTGGTTTCTTCCCTTAAAAGTCAGATTGTGATCATGTGCCAATTCCACGCGCACGCGCACGCACACACACACACACACACACACACACACACACACACACACACACACACACACACACACTTGAGTCGGCCAGTTGGACCCTTTGCTGCTATACAATGGGTCATAAATCTTGTCTCAGTCACTCCTGGGTTAATTTAGTGAGCTTGAGTCTGGACCTCGCTGGTCTTTTTCTAAACAGAGGGTGTGAAATCATCTCCCTAAACAGGACTCCCTTCCCTCCCAGACCCTCCACCTTCGCTGCGATGCGATAGACCGAAACCTCTGCTGATTCTTCATATATTCTGCTCCGCTTGAATATTTTCTATTAATTTCACTGTGATTTTTACACAAAGGTAGGGAAGTGTGTACGTCTCACACCGGAATGTTGGATGATCAGCATAATCCAAAGGCAGGGAGGGGACTGAGACTGAACTGCACGCCGGAGACAGGATAGGAATAACTGGCATCTGGCATTAGAGGACTCCCCAGAGAGAGAGAGACTGTGTGAGTGTGTATGTGAGAGCCCAGGCCACTTGAATTGTGTACGAGACAGATGATCTACCATTAGGATTAGCAGAAGTGGTGTCTCCTGCATGCTTTTAGAGCCACTTAGAGACAGACACAGCAGAAGTGCCACTGGTATGTGTTTCCCTGAGGAGTGTGAGGCTGGCTCACTTTCATCCTTTACTAACCTCTTCACTTTCTCTCTCTCCCTCTCTCTTAAATGACTGCAAGTAAAGGTCGCAACCGAGGTGTTGACCGTGGTCTCATCTTAACCTGTGTGTGTTATCAGTTCAGGAAATTTAAAAGCAATATTTCGGTTGCCTAAAAACATCAGTTTGGTTGTCCAAGAAAACCAAGATGGCGACTGCAAAAACCAAGAGCCTGGACCAATCCCAATGTTCCCCCGAAAGCCTTTAACCCTGAACCATTAGGGACTTAACTGTTGTCTGTTGTAGATGGCTGTGAGTGAGAGGCTGCAAAGGCTTGAAATAGTGTAAATACAAACACTACATATGGTGATGGGTATTTATTTGATAATTTTTACTCTCTGATTTGAACATCTTCCAGGCTCTTGCCTTACAAAATAATACATCTGTTTACTCGTTTTTGTCAGCTTAAAAAAATAAATGAAAGTACACACCTGTTGAATAAAACATCTGTGTAGTTAAATCTCTGCTTGTATGTGTTTAATGTACCATCTTTAATCCTTTGTGTGTCTGAGTAACTTTAATCAACCCTGTCTCCTAAAAATTACGTTCCCCCAGAACTAATACGCATTCCCAATTACGTTTGATCAGAAACGTATTTCCTCCCTGATTATGTTTGTGTTTGACGTATTACACATACGTTGATTATACACGTATAGGTTGATTAAACAACTGTACTGGTCTTACAGAAATGTTGTAATATGTCAAACACAACGTATTGTTACAGTTAAGATGTTTGGATGTGGTCAGAAAGGTTCTGAACACATTCATATCAGTTAGTATTTTGAAAACCGGATGTTGGGTCCTGTGACTCCTTCCGCCCGTTTGAATATTTTTCACGTCAGATTCTGCACTTGATGTGACCACAGAGATCCGAGTGTCTGCTGATGATCGCAGTGGTTTACTGCACTAGATGGAGTTTATCACACACTTTGGGCTGCATTCACAAACAACCCGACTCAGAGAAGACCGGAGCCGGTGCGAAGGAGGCTGTTACCGACGGCCTGACGGCAACGCCAAGCGTCTGAAGACCGAGCCCCGAGCCTCCCGGTGCGGCCGGTGCTCTGGTGCAGCCGGTGCTCCGGTGCAGCCGGTGCTCCGGTGTGGCCGGTCCCCCCGGTGCTCGCCTCCCGGTGCGACCGACTCTCGAGAGACTCAGTGAGACTCAGTGAGAGCCGGCCCGGCCTCACCCCGCCCCTCTTTTCTTTTTTCTCGGCAGAGTTTAAAAATTTAAATATGCTTAAATAAAGCAAGAAAACAACAACACAAACACACGATTATAAACGTATTTGTAATACGTCAAACACAAACATAATCAGGGAGGAGATACGTTTCTGATCAAACGTAATTGGGAATGCGTATTAGTTCTGGGGGAACGTAATTTTTAGGAGACAGGGTTGCTTTAATATGCCAAGCTGAACCCCGTGAGCCGTTCTATTTGTTAACCTTCTGTTTTACGCTCAGGCTTCCACAGGTGACCCAATGTTTAAAGTCCCATTGCTATGAATTGTGGATAATGCTCTGAGAAAAAGTCTGCAGAAACGCAAACACACGAAAGATTTTCATAAAGTACTCGAAATGTCTGCGAGAGAGTCCTCAAACATTGGACGATTAGACAGTGGGATAGAACTAAACCCTCACGGACTTTGCTGGAACGCGTCTCACAAATGTCTGCTGGATGAAAAAGGTGATTCAGACCAGCATAGCAGTTAACCTCATGTTGAGACGGTTTTAGTTAATCAATGTTTCAAGGTCAACGGTCAACTTTCACACTCGAAACATAGGAGTTTTCTGATCTGATGCTCCTTTCAGCAAGAACATTGTCCTCCAAAATAATTCCAACATGATTCATGAGACCATTCCTCCTTCCGCAGTGGTTAAGGTTTGGCTTGGTTGAGGCACAAAACCGATTTGGTTAGGGTTTTGGTCATTGTTTAGGGTTAGGGGAAACCACGTGGCCAGGGCCCACTACTGGGACTCATAGCTCCATCTAGTGGGCCACGGGTGTACTGCCAAATAGTTGGATTAAATTGTGTAATATACAAAGCTAGTTACTTAAATGTGCTCAGAAATGTACATTATCTACAAAAATGAAAAAAGGTCCAAATTAAAATCCATAACTCCAATGACCAGATGTATAAATAAAAGGAAAAAATAAGCTGCTTGTACAAATGTCCTATTGGGCCTCACCAACACAGCCCCCTGCATTGTTTAGACGGAGGGCTGTTTTTCCGTCTGAACGCTCGCTAAAAGAGACAAAAATGCTCAATCGAAATTCAGAGTTGAAATTCATTAATACAATATTGTATAATTGTGTGGTAAAAGTGGGCTACTGAACACTACAGCAAGACCTGTAACTGGGCTGCTTGTGTAACTGTGCACCTCATACACATGAGGAATGATAACCACAAGTGAAACCTACTTTAACTTACACAATGTGAACTGACTCTTTAAAGTGCACCAGCATCAGAAACACAAGCAGCCCAGTTACAGGTCTTGCTGTAGTGCTCAGTAGCCTATTTGGCAATACATCCGTGACACCACTGTGACACCACTGGCCATTAAGAAATCCCTTCCCAAAGTGCTCCTTATCTTTATGTGCTAGGCATAGGCTAATGCAGTGCATGGTGCTACTGCGTACTCCGATGAGCTCCATCCCTGCACACTGACTTTGCTAGTAGGCATAGACTGTCGAATAGACAATTTAAGACACCAACTAACGTACGTATGTGCACAAACGTGCGTCAGCTAAAGCCCAACGTACACTACACTCACTTTTCTGCCACCTGTGATCGATCGACCGCAACCAATGAACGACCAGTATCACCTTCATGCTCGAATTCAACTTACCACATAGACTCTTCAAAATATAATCCGTCCCTTTTAAATGTATTTACAACGTACCTTGTTAACCTATTTACGAACCACACCTAAATCTCAATCTTCATATGAAAATGCTTTATTTTGAATCATACTTAAAACAAGACTGAATGTTTGTCTCATGAAATCAAGTCACATATTATTTATTGTATAGTGCTTTTTAACCTGGTTACACTCAAACTGTGGCTTTTTGTGTTTTGCAACTCTTTCTTGCGCAGTATACAGAGAACAATATCTCTAACCTCCTCCAAATGATTTCATTAGCAGATTACTTGTACTTTATGTTGGAGAATGTGTGCCGTTACTCTGATGGCAGTTTGTTCTGCATCCCAGCTCTACTCAAGCTCAGTATGAGTGGGTTGGAGCTGAGAATACAAAGTCCTGTCTTAAAGGGGCATGCTTTGTCATCCCAATAGAGGACTGTGTCCATACAAGGCCACACACAGCGGTAGTAAAGTCAGGTTGCCTTGCTGTGAAGCTACTGAGTCGTAGCTATGCAGCGCGGCGTGGAGCAGTTCCCCTAATTGAGTTTACACACCAGTGGAAGGACAGTGTCAGGACAGCTGTCATCCTGCCAGCTCCCTGCAGTGGCTGATTCACGCTGGATCACTGGCTTACTTCAAGGGAGCCAATACTGGGATAATAATACAAGGAGGGCAACCCCATCTCCGGGGACAGCATACTGTAACGTAGGAGGCAGCTGTTACATAGCGTGGAAGGGATTACTAATTAGAGCAGGTCAGAAATCACGGTTTGAGTTTGTTCACATCAAGATGGATGTAATGTTGTTCAGCTCCAGTCGCTGATCACAAAGACTTATAAATGTCATGTATGTATTTAAATGACAATTCTAATACAGTTTAAGTGTATTCAGCTTGACACATTATATTATTTCCTGTTGAAGGGGGAGTTCATTTGATGTGTCCTAACCAGTCAGTAGAGATTGAGGCCAATGTACCAGTGCCAGTTTGAAATTAGACGAAAGCTTGAATCTCATTTAACACAACACCAGACCAAGTTGAACCGGGGAATCATCAGAGATGTGGGTGGTGAGTCACAGGCCTGATACCTGGCTACTTCTAACCCCTTAGGTATAAGGAACTAACACTGATGATGTCATAGGATGTCATCTGGGTTATCATCTTGAGCTTGGAGAGTGCAGATTTATAAACAGAAAGGCTGTGCTACAAAGACTCAAACAAAAATAATCTCTGTTGCATTTTGGGAAATGTAGAATCCTGTATTTTTGGAGCTACATAATTCAGAGACCATACATCAGGATAACGCTGCCTCTTCAGTTTGACTATTCTTTATTTTTATTTTTTTAATCTATTCTATGCGAGTACATAACCTTATGAAAGCAAACGCATTTTAAATGCATCATGTATAAAATATACAACTACTCACTTTAACCTTTGAAGAATAGGTTTCTGCATCTCTCTCCTGTAAAAGAAAATGGTGGATTTTCTCTTTCGATCAACATGTAAAAACATGAGATGATTTTCTCCTTTATTTATTTCAGCATACAAGGCTATACTGTAACATAATCATGTCTTATTATAGAGGCTGAGATAGAGTAGGATGAAAGGCTTTGATCTCATCAGGTCTAAATATACAGGATCTATTTTGATCTTCAGCAGTTCACCACTGGAGTTTACAGGCTGTGTTTACACAGTGTTTTCTATAATTACATGGTTGCTGGTGAGAAATTTGACTGAACATTGTTTGTCACTGGTTTCCAGGATGTGCGGGGAGGAGCAACGGTTTTATTTTATTTTTATTATGGTGCAAATTGGTGCATTTTGGCAATCAATGAATCTCTTAATTACCCAACTATATTTTAGGGGTGGGGGAAAAAAAATCTATACCGCATAGTATCGCGATATTTTGCATGGCGATATTGTATCGCTACACGAAAGCCAAGTATCGATCTTTTATTATATCAATTATTTACTTTTTGGTCCTAGATAAATAGAATAAATTGCTTTTGCAGTCCACTACGGATAATGTTATGAACCCAGACTCGAGAGCTTTTGATTTTCCAACGTTTTGGGGATTTCCACAACAAGTATAAAGCAGAAATAGTGGTTATTTCCATGGTGGATGGAGGAAATGATAACTGTTTGCACGGCGATAAGCCACGCCCCCTCACTGGCGCAAATGACGCCACTAGGTAGACTGTAATACAACCAGTTCAGTTTGTCAGGTCCATGCAACATTGAGACAGTAATGCTCAGTTTGTCTGCTTGACAATCCCATTTTCCTGCAATAACTGACTGACAACGTTATCTTATTAGATCAAATATGTTGACAACGTTTTCCTTTGGGGGACAATTTGTGGTTGAAAAAAGGAGTACACAGTACATACAGAGTACATATTTTGTTCTTGTTCTGAAAACTGTTCTGGGAAAAAAAAACTGAAACATACACATTGTGTAAACATAGTAAATAGTTCATTTTTCTTTTTAGTACATATTTTGACTCAAATATATAGTAAATTATGTTTGAAAACAAAAACTGTTGTAATATACATTTTTCATTTGCACACACCCCATGAAGCCTGATCTCGAGTATGAAGTCCTTCCTCAGTCCCATTTTATCTCAGTCCCCCTCTCCTTTTGATGGAAGTAGTGACAGACAACATTTCTACTCAAAAACGATTAGACATTTATTTACATGTGTCTACCATTTTATTAATATATTCCAATGCTTTTATGAACCTAAGACCTTTGGTAAACCAATTCCCATCACCAAAACAGTTCGTCCACATAAGTAAAGTTATGTCTTCACAAGAGATATGAAGAATTAAAAAAAAAAAATCAAGCTTCAATTTTTCAGCTTTAGGGCCATATTATCTCTTTACAATTGTGCCGTAGGACAATGGTGCCTCATTATATAGAGAGCTGAGATTGTTCTGCAATTTTTGATGTAACACATGGATATATATCTCATATGCAAGTGCCTTTAAAAGGTGAATTTAAGAAATTATGTAAAATCGAGAAAAAGGCCTAAGACCCTGAAGAGTTAATATCGTGATAATAGCGTATCGTGGAACCTCTGGTGATTCCCACCCCTACTATATTTTAGAATAAAAAATACACAAAACAGTTGTTATCTTTATCAACTTTAAAGGCAACCATAAACTATGAGGCAGTAACAACTAAAGATTTGTGTTACTGAATTTATGTTAACATGTGTGACTGCAAACTCTCTCGTATTCTGCCTACTGGCCCCTCTGGTAAACTATTTTCATTATCAAAAATAAAGCATATTTCAGACACTACCCAACATTTCAATGGAAGTACATCTCCGGTTGTGGCTGATGAGGCAGCACAAACCAGAAGGACCCCAATGCCGGCTCCAATAAAATAAAGATTCTTTCATTCAGAAATATATGGGTACAACGTGCAGGCAGTTACAGTTACACTTTTTTACAATTATTATCATTTACAAACGCAGAAAACTTACAATAAAAAAGCTGTCCTCAAAGCCACAAAACTCCATTGAAGAACATAGCAAGTTTACCTCGGTAAAACCCTCTCAATGTAAATCAGGTGTAAATGTGGTGAAATAGTAAGAAATATGTGTTTGGATATCAGTGCACAAAACTCATGAACTCATGAAAGGACCAAAGCTCATTGTTGGTAAGAGGCAGGAAACCACTTGCACACACTCCCTATAACGTTTTAAGGCTCCTCATCACACAATATACTCCTCTGTTCCTGACAGATATCCCGACGTCTCGGATGACCAAAGACCTTTAGGATTTCTGAATATGAGTTCAAAGCTTCTAACTGAATTCTTTGTATATCACGTCCCTGCATTT
The DNA here is from genome assembly GCF_910589615.1 of Taurulus bubalis. Taxonomy (NCBI): domain Eukaryota; kingdom Metazoa; phylum Chordata; class Actinopteri; order Perciformes; family Cottidae; genus Taurulus; species Taurulus bubalis. Next base: position 2,728,696 of record NC_136592.1, read on the forward strand.
GTTTCTAGAGGCAGAGAAGACATGCTGTGTATGTGTTGGTCCACAATTGTTGTGAGCACGTTTGAAAGGCTGTCGCTTTAAGATGTGCGCGTGGTTTTGTTTCGGTGTTCCATTGTGTCTACGCCACATCTCGCGTGTAGGCGTAACGTAACACAGCTTGTCTCTTCAGATAATTAGAGGATACTTGACGATATGAGAACCCCAGAGAGCGCCAGAAATAGACCTCAGAGCAGAGCGGGTGCAGAAGAAGTGCCGGATCAATCGAGGCCTAGTCTGCCCTCACTTCCTCATGGTGATCCACGTTAAGATATAACCAAACCTGACTGACACTGCAGGTCACAAGAATGCTGAGCGCTTTAAGTGAACACAGAGCAGAAATACTGACACTTCAAAGGGAATGCTTTTACACAGATTATTTCATCACATTACATGTCACTGTAAGCCTTTTCCTGAACTTGGGAATCAATATTTTAACTTATGTACTTGACTTAAAACTTAAATTGGTTATGACATGGAAAGATGTCATCACTGGAGTAGTATGCGGTTAAGATAATCTAATTTATTTTTGAATCAGTGTGGATCAAGGGAAATAACTGAAACCATTTAAAAATGGTAAATGCAGTCACAGACGGTAACAACAGTAACATTGTTTAATCATAAAAGATTACACAAATCTATTTTGTGTTGATGAAATCAATAACAGCCCTATAGCTTCAGACAGCTGTTAGTGACACACTTGTCAAAATGGACCATTTCCTGTTTCCATCATGTTAGGAGACGCTCTCCAACGACAGCATGCTGTAATGACACGTGCGCTCCAAAGGGGAGTAGGTTTGTACTGAAAAGTGAAGCCAATGCAGAAGTGCCTGGTCTCCGTTGCAAACTAAAAACACCTATTTTTCGACTACACCTTGAATAAGGAAGGTAGCGCCGTAGTAGCACTTTAGTAGCACTCAGATGGCACTTTATTGAAATTGTACTTTCTTGATTCTTGTTGTACTGAGTTTGTACTCATGGTGGAAATGCACTTATTGTAAGTCGCTTTGGATAAAAGCGTCAGCTAAATGAAATAAACCTGCATTCAATTTTTAAGCCACCAGGGGGCGACTCCTCTGGTTTTATAGAAGTCTATGAGAAAATTACTCTTCTCTCTTGATTTAAACCCTCAGTAAACATTGTGAATATGCGTTTATGGTCTCAATCTCTAGTTTCAAGTCTTCTTCAATACAGCAAGATGTTCATTTAGTGAATTATGCTCCATTTAGAGTCAAACGGACCATAAAGCAGGGGATGCATTAGAGCGGGGCTACTGCAGTGTTTCCCCTACCGTTAGGGGGGCGGGGCGAGTGAAAATATGTCGCGTGAAACGCAGACCGCTATATCTGCGTTTTAAACGCTCCCAGGGTGAAGATGGCAACAGCAGCTCTCCTGCTCCAAGTGAAACGAGCCAAAGTGCTCATGTTTTATACCCAACAAAAAGCTGCTGGCTTCACACATTACAAAAGTACAAAGTACACGGACATAAAACTAAGTCATTAATAAATACATGGAGAAATGCCTGTACTTTCGGGTAAATGGTTACGAGACGCTGTTAACAGGTTACACTTGCGCATGCGTGACTCGCCGATTTTTGGGCGCTTTGCCAGAAGTCTCCATGACGTCGTCCTAAATGCCAATTTTCAACTGTTGTCCACAAACCATTGGGGGACGTCACAGTGACTGCATCCACTTCTAATATTCCGTCTGAATGTCAGCCATCTCTGGGCTGGAGAGCTTTGTCTGCTCCTCACAGACAACAAACATAGCTCAGGGTGAATATAAGTCAGGAATAGAGGGGAGAATGAAGTTCCAGAAAAATGAAAGGAAAGAGAGAGCGGGTAGGAATAAGTAGAAAAAGAGAGATCGAAGCCAGCTGATTGGCAGAGCACCAGAGCAGAGGAGAATCAGAGCTGACGGCTTAGAGTGAATGGCCACACTGTCCGTGTGTATGAAAGAGCTTTTCAGCCGCCGCTCTATCTGCGCACACACACACACACACACACACACACACACACTCACACACACACACACACACCCACACACACACACACACACACACACACGCATGCAGTAACTGTGTGTGAAGAGGTGCTCGCTGCAGTATGCGTGGTGCAGAGACCTACAATGATCTTTTCACTCCTCACCTTTAGCTGAAATACCAGAGCTGACACTGAACCTGAGCTGAATGTGGATCTGTGCGTGCGTGCGATGGGTTCTTCGCCTGTCTGTGCACATCCAACATTTAAAAACGTTTTTCTAAGTATAAAATGGAGATTTTAAGAACTGCAGTGAGAACGTGGTTTACCACAATTAGAGTATAACAAATTTAAATATTTTCTTGATTTGTATAATTCCGCACTAGGGCCCTATTTCTCGTACGTGGCTCAACAAAGTCGATCAAATGTCCCATTATCCAGCTGAAATTAGCGAGATGATTGACATCAGGTTAACTCGGTTTCTCAACGGCAGATGAGTGCTGAGACGGTCTCGTTAATTCTAACCAGACGTCAGTCATCTGGATAAATGCGTGTTCTTTCATTCTTATCATGAGTCCACCGTAATCATTTTTTCTACAATAATGATATGTATGGTGTACTAATAACACTGTCATGTACTTATGAATTCTTTCAACACATCCATACGTTTCTTAAGCGCTAAATAAACATTACGAACAGCACGCCATGCAACGGCTGAGTCTATACCAGGGGTGCCCAATACGTCGATCGAAGGTAGATCCCATGCCATTACATTTATTAATTGTTTTCACTCATTCAAAAACCATATTGACAAAGCGCAGCTCCTGGTGGGCAAATGAACAGGCTCGTTCGAAAGAGCTGCGTCTCGCCTGGAATCCAGACGAGAGCAGGTGGGAGCAGCAGGGGGCGGAGTCAAAAAACTGAGGTCAAGTCAAACAGTTTTCAGCTGACTTCAAAGTACACACAGGAAGTCACAGAAAAAATGACTTCCTGTTAGTTCCGAACTTTAGGCTTCTTTCTTGTAGTTTACAGATCACGTTTGGATTTATTCACATGTGTTTATAAATATATATGTATGTAGAAATGTGGGTCTAGCAGCTGCATCCTTTGTTCTTTTTATGTCTGCCTGTGAAATACATTACTACTGGTTTTATGCGTGTTGCAGAAATAAGATTTTGTATTATCAACCACACAAGATATGTTTTTAGATTAAACATGAGACTAATTGTCAACAATCAAGCGTTAAGTATTACAACTACTCATAAAATAAGGATCTTCTACAACACGTGTTTGCTATCAAATCTAAGAACCAATCAGCTCTCTGATGTGGCGAGAGCCAGTCGTTTCCCATCATCATCATGCACACACAAAAATGTACAGAATTGTATTGTGTCATAAGGGTTCATGCAGTTATGCAAGGTACACCAATATTGTAAATATAAAGCATACTCATTATATTTATACATTAATAATGCTATATATTTATATATATATATTTACCATTATTAATGTAGGTAGGTCTTTTTTACTTACTCTACATGTTGCTATGGTGATTTTTCTAAACTTGCTTCGTGGAACCGAAAAGCCTGACCTACATCATCTTATCCTGAAAATTATCCGGCTAACTCAGTACGCCAGGTATGAGGAATAGGGCCCAGGACAGCTGACATTCCTTGCATAGAAATATGCAAGACTCTCCCTCTTCCACGTGCATTTCATTCAACCTTATTTCGCTTCTCTTCAGAGGCATTCTTACTTAAGGACGTTCATGCATACCAGTGATTCAAACTTGTATCTGCAACACTGCAATTACCAGCAGCTGCTTTCTAGTTGCTCCTTTAGGAGGTATAAACCCGAGGCAGTGGAGCAGAGAGCAGTCAGGGGACATTACAGTTAAGTTAATGGCAAATAAAACTGAATAAATCTACACATGAACCAGCTCTTGTTACCGGCCAGGAAAGAAAGAGAGAACGGAGGGAGGTGATGAGAAGGGCTCAAATAAGAACAAACTGTTGAACTCCAATCCACTAGAAAGGCGTGAAAAGATTCCAGCCATAATGAATCAACAACTGAATAATAAACATGGACCAAGCTGTGAATAAATAATGACACTGTTAATAAGAGCGGCGGTTTGGGCCACATGGACAAAATGATGTTATTCCAGATGGATATCTTAATCGTTCCTCGTCTGGGTTTGGGTTTCCTTTGAACAGAGCTGCTTCTGAACGTGTGGAGCTCCAGGGGACGGGATGACTGACACTGGAAGCCAGTTCCTGGCTTTGGTGCTATTGCTAGTGAGGATTTAATGGACTAAATTTATTAAAGTTCACTGAAAAATCACAGGCCTATAGGCTTTTTATTTTGTTTACACTAGAGGGGAATAATACAATACAATATAGTACATTCATGGCTCATTCAATTCAATTCAATTCAGTTTATTTTATATAGCCCAACATTACAAATACAAGTTTGCCTCGGAGGGCTTTACGATCTGTACACATAACATCCCTGTCCCGGGACCTCACATCGGATCAGGAAAAACTCCCCAAATAAAGATCGTAAAAAACCTTTCACAGGGAAAAAGGGAAGAAACCTTCTGGAGAGCAACAGAGGAGGATCCCTCTCCCCGGATGGACAGAAGCAATAGATGTCATGTGGCCAGAAGGAATAACGTAACGGAGTTACAGCACATTACATGAATATGACAGAAATTATTCATATAATGAGTAGTAGGCATGGACCATGATCCAGATAACCACAATCCATGAAGCAGAAGGAGGAAGAGAGGAGGGGGGGATCAGCATGAGCCTCGCTCAAAGCTCATGCAGTGCCGTGATCCTGTCCCTGATGCACACCCATGATAAGAGTCATCTCAGCAGGCTGGAGGTCACACAGTTTTGTTCTCATTAACCTTACCTATCGAGGATTCCTGGCACACCAGCAGCTATGGGGGATGTTCTTTAAACGTGTACTTGGACTCCGACCTGACTTTTTTTGTTTGGCTGTTTAACCGAGAAGCCGAGTAGATGGAAAGAGTTTATACTGCACATGTGACACAAAATATATATGACAACATTGACTGGCCAACTAGCCAATAGCCTACATTTAGGAAATGCATGATTGTTGTCCCTGTACTGTCACTATGAGTTCTGCTAACCCCCCCCCCCCCTCCCCCCTAAGCTGGCTGCTTATTAAAATACAATATTTCACTCTCTATTTCAAATGGACCTGTACTTTTATAGCGCTTCTATAGCCATGGTTTATAGAATGTGATCTTTGTGGCATATGTTACTCTTAATAGGCGCATAATAATACATGCATAGGCATTGTTCTCACTTGAGATCTGGTAGCTACAAAAAGCCTAGTTAACTGTTATTAAGTGCATAAATAAAATCCATAATAAAGTATGTATTAATCATAATAAAGCAACAAAAAAGCTTAGTAAATGGCGTAACAATGGCATAATAGGTAAGTTAGTTAAACTCAATAAATGGTTTTATAACTATTATTTCTTTCTTCATTTAATTTCTTATGACAATTATAAGAAACTCCTGGCAGTCTGTAAAATGTTAATTTCAATGTCTCAAAAACCTACAATAAACATGTTCATGATGCGATAATTAACTTTGCTTTTCCTATTTTAGCAAACAAATACTTAACATGCTTAAATTTATGAAAAGATACATAAATTGGAGTGAAAATCAGTGTTTTGTGTTTTCATGGTTCAGCACAGAGAATCATTCAGAGCAGGTGTAATCAAGCCCCGAGGTCTGTAGTGGTTGGTGCTGGTCAGGTGGGAGTTAACTGCATCGCACTAACTTTGTGCGGCAAATTGAGAAGTGAAGGAATGTTTTTGTACAGTGGACAAAAGTCGTGTAGATGAGACGATGCTGGTGGAGGGTTAGGGTGCACGCTTGGCTGGCCGCGTGGATTATCACAAGCTGATGTGGGATCAGAGTCACGCATGATTGATTTTTATTGTCCGGGTGTTTTTCCAGACGTGCTGCAAGATTTAGAGCTTTAGAGCTCGGTTTTTATTGACCTTTTTGTCCCCTTGTTTCGTAACTAAAAATACAATGGTGGGGAAATGCCTCAGAAGAAGACAAAGCTTGTTTGTTGGCATTATCGCACGAAGCAGGAGGGGAGCCGAGACATGAGGGATAGGGGAGTGGTAGAGGAGAGAGTGAAATACAAAAACAGTAAGAGGAGTAGTGACATAGTGAGAGCCTCACTCCTCCACCTCTGCCTATTTGTCTGTTTCCTGTTGGCCCGGCCTTCCTGGTGCGAGCCTCTTCCTGTCATCCTTCACAGCTGTTTAAACATCGACAGTACCAGCTCGGCCCACCCAGCCAGAATCCCTCACCAGCACCCGCTTCCTCTTCGCCCGTACTCACAAACAACAACTGGACACAATCTCCAAGCATTTCCTTTCACCCTCCTCTAAAAATAGCATTGTCTGTAAAGCCAAGAACCTATGAGGCATGGCTTCAAGGAATGCAGTTTGCTGTTGCCATTGTGTGTAGAAATGATGACAGAGGTGGTGGCATTGCAGAGAGCAGCCAGGGCCTGGAAGGAGAAGTGCATGGGGAGAAAGACAGAAAGATATGCCACCATGTTTAAAATGTGTTCTTTAATTTTATTGAAAGACTTCTAATTCCATTACTCTTTCACGGTTTTTGATGACATAATGCAACACTGTGAATGCCCTCCAGGAGAGACTGTGAGCTGTTATCCCAATAATATTTAAATGAGTAATAAGTTTCTCACAACAACTCCATTTTATAAGATTACAATTGAACACATCAGGGGTAACGTTGTAATTGATTTTCGTCCAATGCTCATTGGACGAAAATGTATGAACAAATTTCCCCCTGGAATAAAGTATATATCTATCTAATAATGCAATTTCTATAATTATCTGTTAGCTCCATTATTCAGGCGGGCTAACTGCTGTCCAATAGTTGGCCTAATGCTACCTTGTTGTTTACAATGTAGCACTGTCAGGGTTATTTTTCCATTATCATTCTTTTGATTATGTTTGTGTGCTCACTTGTTTTAATGTTTTTAAAAATGTTGTTCTCTCTTTTTTGTGTCTTTGCACAGTTTGATGAACACATAGATGCCTTCTATTATCTCAAGCTATGAACTCGATGTTTTAGGGTACGGAGGGCTGACTACTGCACCTGAAATGATCTGCTTCAGCCTCCAGAATGGTGCACAGTAGGCAATATGTTAAAGAAATTGTGTCAATAAAGTTTTGGGCCAACTGTATCCCTCTCAAACTTCGGAAGAGAAAACTTCATTTTTTTCTCAATTTTCCTTCCTTCGCATTACAACGGCAGTGGGGAAACGAGACGACAACGACATCCCAAGCTGTCTTTGCTCAAACTTGAGGCCATTATTTACTTTACTGTGCGCTCAGATACTAGAATTAGCTGGAGAAGGAGCTCCATCGTACTTATCTGTGGGACTGGAGACATAGTCAGGTAATTTAAGCGTTATTTACAGCGTTTTGCTGTCATTTACTGTCAAGTTAAAGAGTTTCTCTCTTTTCTCCCATTTTATTTTCAAAGTAGGGTTTTAAATCAGAGAGACTCAAACGTTCTGCATTCTGCTAACTTGTTGCTCTTGCTACCAATAAAAGCACATTTTTTATATACTTCCAGTCTAAATCACTGTGAGTCCAACAGCGCAGCCTCTCAGTGGACAGTCCAAGGCCTGACCTGGCTGGTCCCCCCACCACTTTATAGAGTTCTGTAATGAAGAAGGTGGTGGAGGTGATCTGCTTCATGGTGGGAGAGAATTGAGAATGAAAATGGTCCAAAGTCCCTCTGTGTGGAACGTGTAATGTGTTGATACAAGTTTGGCAGAACATTATTATTGTTTGCCATGCCAAAACGAGTATGGGTACCTGGTCTAAAGCCAGCACAGAATACCATGCAGCTTCATCCATGCCGTGTCAGCATCTGCGTGTGGTGGTATACACACAGAGCGCATGACCATCAAAGTGAACCACAGGAGCAGATCGAATGAACGGACTTAAATAGTCTGATGCTCAAAGCCAGGCAAGCAAGAGCAGGAGCGAGTTGGAGTTACATTAATTGTTGTTTGTAATGAGACACACTCCTTGCCCAATCAAATCAATACCAAACGCAGGAAGACTGGCGAGTTGAGTCAATTCCAATGTTCGGAAGTGGACTGCGATCATGTCCAATTATTGCCAAAAGAAGAAAGATTTTGAGCAGCAAAAAACTAAAGCTAGCACACTTCTCTTGGAGCAGCCCCGACTACATGCGGACACAGCTGCAGCAGCTTTTCCATTTTTATGTTAAATTATGGAGGAATCCCATGCGCACACACACACACACACCACTTGTGCCTTTTTCTCAGATGTGAGCTCATCCACAGGTGTGCGATAAGGCTTGGCAGGTAGCAGAGAGTGAGGGTAGAGTAAGGTCAGAGGCCCGTATGTGTGTATGTGTGTATGTGTGTGTGTGTGTGTGTGTGTGTGTGTGTGTCTAGTTGGAAGGCAGGGTGGAACACCTGTCTATCTACCGTAACTGTAACCGTAATTTTCTTTCTGCTAATCCCTCCATATGCCTCTGAAGGGTCGGACAGCTGGACAGATGGATTATGTCAGGAGGTTGGTGTGGAAATGAACAGGCAGAAAAAGGTTTAACACAGTACACGAGGACAAAGAAGTAGCTGCAGTTTTGTCCACTATTTACAGCAGCTTAGCAACCGGAAAAGTGGAGGTGTGGAAGTGAAAATGCAGAGTGAATTAAGTACGAGGAGAAGAGCTTCGAGTTAGAGAAAGTAACCAAAGTCTGCTCGCCCCTAGGATAATTCATGCTTATGAGTAAAATGTAGGGCTGCTCTGAATAGCATTTTGTTGCTTTGAAGCTTCAAAGGGGTGGTGCACTGTAGCAGCGTCCCCAAACACCAAAAAAATCAAGTTCGGAAGATGTTTTATTTTGAAAAATGACCGGATACATCAGCCTGTGCTGATACGTTACTGCAAAAACGAAACTTAAAAGTCTGTATCAACTCTGCCGGTGTTCTGGTCTAAAATGAAGGCCGAATATTCTGAGATGGCCCAAAAAGCTCTGAAAACCGTTTAAGCAGTAGACAGGAGATAAAGGTCTAAGTTAAGGAGTAGACCGGATATAAAGAACACATGTTGGGCGTCTCCCATCACCCCGACCCGGCTCCTTGCAGAGAAACAAGCTCAATTCCGTCATATTTATTACATCATAATTATCGCCCACACCATGAAGGCCGGTCCATGAAAATATCGTCTGACACAAAACCGGTCCGTGGCGCAAAAGAGATTGGGCTATAGACTACAACTTACCAAAAGGCACAGGCCGGCTCACTGCAGGCCAGCTGTATCTATCCCTCTCACACACATGCACCATCTCACTCACACACACACACACACACACACAAACACACACACACACACACACACACACACACACACACACACAACTCTGTCTCTTTACAAGCATCAATCGCCTCTCACCCGAGGAGAAACAGATCTCACAGCTGACAAAAAGTCTGAGTGGGAGTAAAAAGCCCCGCTACCGTTGTGTTTTTATTAGTGGAGCCACCGGGCATGAGCATTAAAACAGTAGTGGGAGGGCAGATGACAGTGAGAACAAAATCTGTCGAAATGAAAACAGCTACGAAATGTGCAATAATCACCACAAATAAATTACAGCAACAGCCCAGTAGAACACATTTTCTCATATGTTACCTATAAACAAATGAATAAATGAATATATTGTAGCCAATGACGACACATAGACCTAATACCTGCCTTTGATGTCAATCGATCTCCGCCGCTGCGTTTCAGCACCCTGGACAGCACACATACGCACATCTCTACATACAACAAACAGCGTTACTTTCAGATCATTCATTCCATTCCAACATCATCCAAACCTAAGAAGCGGTTTGGATGATGTTAGGCTGTCATTGGCTGAAGGCAGGGTTTATCGCAGGGCACAAATAGTGACAATAACCATTCACCCTCACATTCACACACCTCCAATTGACCTAAACTGCATGTCTTTGGGCTCACGCTGCCACGGGGAGAACGTGCAAATTCCACACGGATGGGAATCGAACCATGGCCCCTCTTTGAGAGTGCTAGCCACTACACCACCATGCAGCCCACCTAATCATACATGTTGATGCATCAGGAATAATGTGGAATTACTGTTCCTTATTAAATGTTGTATTTAACGCTGATTACCGTAAGTCCCCTGTCTGAGAGCCACTTGGGTAAAACCCATATTCTTGAAGATTTTAGCACACTTGTAATGCCCTGCAGAAGGATTTGTGTTTGTAATGTTTAAGTACTAAAGTGGCTCACACAGATACAGGTATTGCAAAGTATGGCCCTTTTTTTCCATCTTTATTCAAGTGCTCGTTGAAAGGTCAGCTCTCAGATGTCTGAATTCTCAACCTATTGAATGCCAGGTGTAGCATTGACAATGAAATGATTCCTGCCTCGTGCATTCTCACTGACTGGCGGTTACTTTTTTAACTGGTTCATCCACTTGGGCGCTCCAAGGCTTTATTATATTGCTTTCTTCACGACGTTTGGAACAAAAAGGACAGTTAATACATATACCAGCGCAATGGCTATACTTTTTCTTACACTAATAGCTACATCGGCCTCCTGTTGGTGTGCTAGAGGGGAACAAACACTGCATTTGAGGACATTGGGGGCTTAGCCTGGACCTCTGTAGAAAGTCTCCTATCCTGGATGAACAAGCTCTATGTTTATCCTTTTGATGCACACTGCCTTTACATTTAAAGCATTACATCCGCCAAAAGTGCCTTAAATCGGCAGTGTGGGAGCCTTCTGGATAAAGTACATTGCCAGCGATTAATGTGAATTGTGGATTAATTACATAAACATCATAGTGCAAAAAAAGCTGCCGGTCGTTATTGGTTAGATATGCAACCTGGAGTTCGGCATTGATGCTTGCTGATAGTTGCTAGTCTGATAATGATACATTGTGAACCAGAAAGGTGTGTTGAAAAGGGCAGGAGGAGAGCTGGTAGCGTTGACAGCAACAGCTGCTGTTATAACGTGCAGAGCAGAGCCATCTGGCTCTAATAAGGAGGTTTCATTTAGCTCCATTCAGTTCAAATGGGTTTTGGATGAAAGAAAGTGAAATGTGTTCCAATATGTTTAAACCTTGTCAAAAATAGTTTGTAATAAATAATACATAATATATAATATGTAATATGCAATATTATAATGATAAGAGATCATTTCACATCAATATAAAATAGATGTTTGAAAGAGAATTATTAGTTATTTGACTTCCTAACACAAAGTTACACTAAGCAGCTTTTAATAACTCTAGGTTAACAATGCCAAGATTTTTATATTTCCCTTCATCATTTGAAAATAGATGAATTTTGCAAAGTAAAATGTTTTCGGAATTGGGATGATACTAGACATATTCTGGTTAATAACTGTGAAAACAGTGATATTTCCTCTGACAATGAATATAATATCAAAATTATATATCGTGATATCCTTAATTAATATTAAAAGAGTGTTCTTTCAATCACGCAAGAGCAAACAGGAAAATAAATCAAAATAAACGTTACATGGGCTAACTTATAACCCTTAGTTAGTTGTTTTTTTGTGAAGCAGATGGTGCCAAAGTCATACATTTCAAAATTCTACACATGGTGGCTTTTCACGGAATCCTACAAATTTTCCTTTTTCTGTATTAATAATGTCAGCAGGATTACAGGGGCGGAATTGTTTTCATGAGACTTGGTGGAAAGCTGTAGCGATGTGTGCTTTTCAAGTTAATTATTTTCACCTTTTATTCATGTACATTTACTCTTAACTGGTTTTGTATATGTGTATTTATGTATTACTGTAAGTGCTGCTAATGCCTACTGATTACTTTAAATAAGGGTTTGATCACTGTGGGCCAATATTTTCTGTTGTAACACTACAAATGTATGACCTTTCCAGCATCATTACTTGAATCAACTTTTTTTTAAAGCCCACATTCCAGGTGGTTGTGTACAGTTCATGAGCAGGGAACACCCTGTTCAAACTTAAATGCACAGCTCAGCACAATAGCAAGTCCCAGCCCTGAAAATAGATGGAGGAAATATTCCTGCAGCTCCAAAGGGTTCAGTGCCTTTATAAACAGACGCCGTCCAAATAAAGATGTCTTTGCTGGGTCGATCATACAAAACACCGGGTCCACAGCAGCCTGTTGTCAGGGATTAAGTAGCTGCTATATTTGCCAGAGAACATCCTGCGCTCAGTGTTGCTTCATATAAAGAGGTGACATTCACCCTAGCTAATACACATGCACAGAGACTCCGGCAAGCTCCCCTCTCTGCCCAGCAGCCTTTTGACCTGTGTAAACTATTTGATTCGGACCGGTGAGATCAAATTAGGCCAGGGAGCTGACAGCAGCCGCAGTGAGAAGCCAGAGGCTGGGTGTGCAGTGTGTGAACCCTCACAGGGTTTGTCTAATTGGGTCCATGTTCATTTGATTCACCCAAAGACTGTGATGATATGCCATTTGAGCCAATCAAATACAATCAAAGAGTATAATAAGAGTTTCTGTTTGAAGTACAAACAGGAAGGCGTTTCCAGTATGTCATACAGTCGCGCATAGAGTCAAATCTAGTGCAGCCAGCCAGCCATCCATCCATCCATCTTTCATGTCCGTCCATCCATCCATCCATCCATCCATCCATCCATCCATTTTTAGTACCTGGACAGAGGGAAGCGTGAAGAAGATGAAGACAGCCTTCCAGAAGATAATTGACTCCATCTTCATCAGGAATTTCCCCAAGTCTGCGTCTCTCTGCAGCTGGGTGAGCGCCCCAACCTGTGTGCAGGACGTGGACACATCAAGTTAAAATGTCTTTGCACTATTAGACCACAAACCTAAAATATAAAACAAGATACAACATAAAAGTGAGTTTTAAGAAAGTCAAGATAGTCGAGACTCTGGAACCATGAGAGAGGACCTCAAGCAGGAGCCTAATCGTTTCAGGATTTAAAAACGAGAAATACAATCTTTATATCAATTCTAAACCCGGGCGGTAGACAGCAATCAGTATCACGTTTTTGTGTGGGGCCGTTATACAGGTTTATGGTGGCTTATTCTATAGTCAGAAATAAATGTAATACTTAAAAGCAAACATTTTAATGTCATTATAAAGGCGTTATTAGGGTTAGGGTTCGCTTGGTCCCACAAAATTAAATAATGTAGGAAGAATTCAGAATTCATGAAACAGTTGCAGAATGCAACAATTCCGCAAATAGTAAAGTGTTGTTAAACTACTACCTAACATATTGTTAAATAACTGTCTTTGCATTTGATTATTGTTTATTCAAGTGTAACCATATTGTACATATTACAACATAAATCCATTTAATTTAGAGTTAAGAAACCCACATTACTCTATCAAAGATCAAACTTAAAAAATATATATAATAACAAAGACAAAGAACAAAGAACAAACACACATTATTACATTTGTCACAGTTGAGAAGGACATAACTCTGGTCCAACAAATAAGTGTGAGCTGCTAAGAGCAGTGTGAGAGATGCCCACATAGCTTTAGCATCACTGCTAGGAAGCTCGGGTGGTTTCTTCAACCACAATGAAGCTAGCTTTCACAGCAGCAGCATTTTGGCTGTAGCTTTTGTTCATATATTCTATATATTCCATTGCAGTCTGCCTTTTCATTCTTGGACAATTTAATGTTTTTCTTGGAGGCTAAGTGTTTGGTGTCAAAATGGCGACGTGAATTGTACTCCTTCATCACCGACACTTCCTCATAACACAGAAGATTTACCAGATTCTCTCCTTGAAGCACAAACATGTATTCGCTTTCCCATCTTCTTTCTCGGCATCTATGATGCCGTTCATTCGCAGGTTACAAAACAGACATGCATTGTGGGAGTACATCTCCCACAATGCATGTCTGTTTTGTAACCTGGTAACCTGTTTTTGTAACCTGTTTTGTCTATGGTCCCTCGCGGGCCTTGAGGTCGACACTTTTGGTTTACTTTGTCCAACAGACAGCCAATTATAACGTGTGACGTCATCTGTAAAGGAACCTACACCGGACAAAATGGACTTGTGTGTTGTAACCTGACACGATGTGTCCTCAACATGACGTCATAATAAAGTTGCTACTTTATTTCACCCTTATGGTCTCAGTTTAGAAAGCATCGCCAAACACATTTACAATGAATTACATTACAGAATAACCACAGTGCTCTCCTGCATTTACAATGAACACTGACTCATTGATGGTATTGACGGCAACATTTACACAAAAAGAGGTGATCTTATTTTCTGTTTCACGTGATTGTAAAAACCTTAATTTGGAATGTTTGCGTTTGACGTTTCTCATTATTTTCAGCCTTTTAGATGACAGTATTAATGATTAATTGATGGGATCAATAATGAAACCAATTGAATAGTCCATCTGGTGAAGTCAACATCATCGTGGCCGCCAGTGTCCCACAGCACAGTTATTGCAGGCAGAGGGACACACCTGCGTCCAGTAAACCATGAAGCGCGTGCATAGATCACAGCGACTTTCTAACTTTCTGTGCGCAAAGCGACGCGTTGCGCACTCCGGTGCTGGTCGCGGATTCACGCAAACCCGCAGCGCCGAGCCCCGGCGGGCCGAGTGCGGCAACAAGGAGCCGCCGTGACCGGTGGCGCTCCCCGCGTGACGTGAGGGCTCGTGAGGGAGAGAAATAAATAAACACCTTACCGTGTAAGGGGAAGGGGAGGGGGCGGTCCTGCGCTATGCGCGCGTACAGAGATGCATCGGTTCTTTTCCACAAACAGTGCGGTTCTCCACCGATCCCCGGTTCCTCGGCGTCCACGCCCCGAGACAAACACACAGACACGTCCGATGAGTGATCGAGAGAGACCGGCGCGGGTCGCAGGATCCAGCGCGTCTCCGGTGAAGTGTCTCCAGGCTGCGGGCGGCGGACAACCCGTCAGCCTGACACACAACTTGGGGCCAGAGTCAAGGCACACACAGGGATACAGCTTCCGCGCAACCCTTTCAAAGTAAAACACATACAGACGAACGCGCTCACATTATTGTTGTTTGTTGAAGTGATTGATTTGTTCATTTGTTCATTTATTTATTTAAATAATAAAATAAAACAAGTAAGAAAACATCAACTCGTCCATCTGTGACCCCGCAGGCTACTGGGAGAGGGATTGATTGCTTTCTCACTGAACTTATTTCCAATTTCCTTTATGTTTTCATCTTTAACGTTTCCTGATGTCATGCTTTCTGTTTTCATTCATTATTAAACCTGTTATTTCTCTATTGTACTTAAACCAGTTCTTTCTCTATTGTACTTAAACCAGTTCTTTCTCTATTGTACTTAAACATGTTCTTTCTCTATTGTACTTAAACCAGTTATTTCTCTATTGTACTTAAACCTGTTCTTTCTCTAGTACTTCTGTCCATCCGTGGAGAGGGGTCCTCCTCTGTTGCTCTCCCTGAGGTTAATGTGTCGGGTTATATGTATTCAACCCCACAGAGGGGAAGGAAACACTTATTTGAAAGGGAACAGACTTTCCCACTGTGAATCACTCCCGTTGTCGTGTTTCATTCTTCTCCTGATACAACAACCTATCCAAACAGAGAAGGACTCAGGGGCGTCACAATAAATAAACTAATCTGACCTTAAATTTGTGATAGCTGCTGTGGCCTGGAGCATACATCTAACGTTAGTCCGTAGAGCTCAAATGTGCCTGTGATGCCTTACTATGTCACATCAATGTGGAGGCCAATGTCCCTGATCATTCTGGGGAAATTGGTTTGGCTACTGATGAAGTATCTGTAATAAGGATATGTGATTACATTTTTGTTTCTGTGTATCTCAACTTCCCATGGTGATTTAAAAACATGCTTTAATTCTGAAGGGATATTCAACTCCTTTCCGGCTGCGCTCTGGTCTGCCTCTAACAGCTTGACACATCGCTGTAGCCCAGCCTGATGACCAACCCATGTCCCATGTGGTGTGGAGGAGCAGAAGAGATGTGACGGTCCTCTCCATCACGTCCTGTCGTCAGTGTCTCAGTCAGTGTTGTTCAGCTGCTCTCCAATCAGACGTTTCTTATAAAGTTGATGACGATACTAAAATTACAGCCACTGTTGCCCTTCTCAGAGTCACCACAAGAGTACTTTGTTACCCTGTTATCACAAATTGTGTGAAGACTATTCGCTGGTGATGTTATGGCAACCACGACTGAATTAACAACTTTAAGTGGGCCCCTCAAGTTCGACATTTAATTCTTGTAACTTTGGTTTTATTTATGGCATACTAAATCATACTAACATGATGAGAGCCTAATGCTACGTTCACACCAAACGCAGCGCAAATTTTCTCAACGCTTTTTTGCGTGAGATTTCTCGTTCGACTTTATGTGGTTAATTCGCTTCATTCGCTTTTTCGCGGCAGAAAGGGGGCGCGGCTTATCTCTGTGGCTTTTCTCCGTAAAAACAGTAACTATTTCCGCCATCCACCATTGAAATAACCACTAGTTCTGCTTTATACTTGTTGTGGAAATTCCACATACTTCGGAACATCAAACTCCATTGTGTCTGGGTTCATAATATGAATGACGGCCGCAAACAGCTCTACTTCGGGCGGACAAGCTTTGATTCAGCACCGGCAAGACGGGGTGATGAAGTGTGGAGCATCTCAACGCTGATTGGTTTTCGCAATTTAGCGTCACGCGTGGAACACAGCAGGGAAACAGAAGGGAACACAGCAGAGAACACAGAAGGGAACACAGTAGGGAACACAGCATGGAACACAGAAGGGAACACAGCATGGAACACAGAAGGGAACACAGTAGGGAACACAGAAGGGAACACAGTAGGGAACACAGCAGAGAACACAGAAGGGAACACAGCATGGAACACAGAAGGGAACACAGTAGGGAACACAGCAGAGAACACAGAAGGGAACACAGCATGGAACACAGAAGGGAACACAGAAGGGAACACAGCAGAGAACACAACTGGGAACACATCAGGGAATACAGTTGTTATTTCAATTCAAATTCAGCATGGACCATTTTGTTACAATTTTGTTGGGGCGGTGGGGCATGAACCTTTTTCCAAAGTGGGGCATGACAGAACAAGTTTGAGAACCAAGTGTTAGGGTGCCCTGCGTCGGTATCGGACGCTATGGGGCACTAACCAAGCACCGGTACACGCATGTGCAGATGGATGCAGAATGAAGGAGACTGCAGACGAGCAGCCTGCTGTAGCCATCACAGATTTCCTTTACACCCGTAGTGCTCTTCCGACTGCTGCTGTATTGTCTCTTTTATCAATAGTACATCCCAAGAGAAGCCTGAAATAAAGGAAAAAGTGAAACAGGCTTTGAAGGAATATTCATACTCTCTATTTACAATGAACCCGCCCTTTAGAAGGTATACATGTGTCCTGGAGGGATGCAGCCGGATCACGGTCACTCTGCCTCAGTCAGCTGGAGGAATGCTAACCATGACAGCAGAGACACCTGAGAGGGTAACAACTGTTACACCTGCAGAGCTAATAGCGGTGTGGGTGAACAGGTTCATGGCAGGACGGTAGAAATAAAAGAGTTAACTGAAACAACTCTTTGTTCATTTAAAACAATATGGTGGAAGCTACAGTACACACACATTCTGACGATCAACAATAATCATTCTCATCAATGTTAGCATGTAGCTATATCCTTCGTGTTCCTCAATATTCATGTTAGGTTTGTATTTGTACCATTGTGGGAAGAATCTGTGTGGGTCAGCGCAACCTAAACTGTCTATTCATGGAGCAACAGCTGCAGTGAGATCATCTGGTCGCTAGTCTGATGTGGAGATGATCACAGGCCGTGCTTACACTTGTTTTTCAATGCAACTTTTGTCACCTGATTATGCCAGGACACATTAACTGTCAGGTCTATTCGCCTGGAGATCTGATCTTGCTCGCATTGGGATCCGATTCACGTCTTCATCATCTTCATCATCTTCATCATCTTCACCACCAACAAGAGTTCCTTTCCTGAGGAGATCAAAGGGAGGAGAGAGCTGGAGCCCACTGAGACCGGTTGTCTGAGTCCTGTTAAGTTACTTCTGATGAAAACACAACATTTCCTGATTTGGCTGCTTCAACAAGCAACAGCTTTTGAAAAACAAAATAAAGGGGGACTTTTTATTGTATTTAGAAAAACGTGATTATCACTGAATTAGCGGAGCTTTGTTAGCAAGTCTACTGATACTGCAGGGAGTAAAGATTAATGCAGCAATAATAATTGGGTACATTTAAATTTAAGAATTCATAGAAAAACTATTGCAGCTATCCTTCATTAAAAACAACTGCACTCATACTGCAGGGAGGAAGACAAAGCTTAACAAATAACGAAGATATCATAGGAAATTAAATGTGTTCATCCACCGCTTTACAGTGGCTCCTTTGATAACTAAATATATTCGATCACTGTCTGATCTTTGAACGTTATTTTAACCCTGTCTCCAGACACAACCACGATCCATGGAAACCTGTGAGGCGAGAAAGCACAAAGACTCCAGGGATTGTCAACAATGGCATGAACATATAGGATGGCCAGCCTTTTCCTAAAAGTGACCAACACTAAGGTTTACGTACAAAATGAGATGCAGAAACAGCTGAGGGCTGAAATGGAAGTCAGAGTTCTGGCTTCCAACATCCCAAGTGGACCGGCTTCACATCCAGTTGCCTGGTTTCTGTCAGCGTCCATCATTCAGCTGAGTGTAATACACACACCCAGATTATACATACAGTTCAGCCAAACAGAGCACCCTACCATCAAGAGGGGATCACATTATGTGTGTGTGTGTGTGTGTGTGTGTGTGTGTGTGTGTGTGTGTGTGTGTGTGTGTGTGTGCGTGTGGACTGGGCTGGTAACACACACACACACACACACACACACACACACACACACACACACACACACAACCACCCCAAGTCTTTTATTATGAGGTGAAGAATAGCTGGCAGTGTATGAAGGTACGGGTTTGGTCTTTGACTAATGAATACATCAAAAAGTTCAGTCATCAAATAACCCCAAGGTCCCCATTAGTGCACAACTGTGCACGGTGGAAACCTTGTGTATGGAAAGATAATGTTGTACTTGTGTATGGTGCAATTATACGGTAGAGTATAAACCACATATCCAGTTACCCCGCCAGTCAATATGACAGCCAGAACATTCACTCAGAGGTAAATATCTTATTGTATATAAACAGATGGACGCCACATTGTACAAACGGAGTCACCATCTGTGACTACGGTGTGTTCTATGTTTTTAGTGTATAGATCTTTTATGACGATTGTAATGTTTGTAAAGTGTCTTTGAGTATTTTAAAAAACGCAATATAAATACAATGTCTTATTATTTTCCTGCTAGTAAAATGTGTGTGATGGAGGTCTGGCGCCACCTTTCATCCAGACATGTGCAACAGCATTTCAAGAGAAATTTAGGATTAATAAGGACAATAATCCTCTTCATAATCATGACTTCACACATTTATTCATTTCAAATTTGAAATGTGTCAGAAGATGGTGTGAGTTGATGTGGTCACAATAATGCACGCACCCCTGTTTTCACTGAACCCTTTCAGTTTGGCAGACACTACCTTTACCTAAATGCAACGACTTTATATTTAACACATGGGGTCAAGAATATTGCGTTTAAAACGATGAGGAAAAACAATGGCCGTCTTGTGAGGAGTGACATCAGCTACACACTTTTGGAGAGTCATCTCTGTCAGCTGATGTCCTGCAGGAATCACTTAAGTCAAGCTGGACCGAGGAACGCTAAAGGAAATAACGGAAGCTGTCCAGTTTTGCCTTTAAAGTAAAGGTCGTCCAGGAAAGAAGAAACACATTTACTGTGAACGATACAATATTCGTTTTATTGATTTCTTCAATCAAATTTCTTCCTTCTCAGTGGATAACCTTTTTAATTTGCTATTACTATTTATATTATAAATCACTACATCTCAAAAACTATTGTATTACTTTCATAAAGGCTTACTGTTTTTAACTCATCATAAGCCTTGTCTTTTTTCTCATATCCTGTGTATATTTTGTTAAATAATTAAGCTAAAATTGAGTGGTTAAATCTTTTTTTAAAGTTTATAAAGTAACAAACAAACCAGACTATGTATACTTACAGGCAGCAGTACAGATCCAGAGGACAATACATATTGTACAAAACCCAAATACTTAATGAAACATGACTTTTACAGGATTAAGCTCACTCAGTGTATCCTTATATGTGAAATATAATTAAATTGTTATTTTTAAAGGGAACCCAGTATAATAAGGTACCTGTATTTATTGTATATTGGTATTTATTTTTGAAACAGTGCAATTTTGTAAGATACAAATGATATGGTATGAAATGGTATGTTTTATGGCCATGGATTTTAAGAAATGAATATGTACTTGAAAAATAATGTACCAGCAAATTGTTGCATGTAGTCGGATGGTAAACATCCTGGAGATCGACGTAAAGCCCATGTGACAATAATAGGTTTCAATAAGGTTGTTTTGCAACCTAAATGAGTATCAACCTCATATTCTTCTTCAATACAATACGAATTGTTACTTCGATAGTTGTTATTACACACAAATTGGTCAATTCCCTATTATTTTGAAAACCTCAACCGGAAATGTATTGCGTAATGTAGTATTACTTCGCGCTCTTTACGCTCCACTGTCAGAGCGTCAACTCGTCAGCTGTGATTACTTTCAGCTGTGGACGTCGTAAACGTAGGAAAAAGCAGGGGACCAGATCCAGGTCCTCCATGATCCAGCATGGCCTCTGGCACATCGACCCCCGCTGCCGCCTCCAGCGGCCGCTTCACCGGCCGCTTCACCGGCTCGACGCGCAGGCCCGACGAGCCGGAGAAGGCTGAGCTCCGACGCCTCAACGACCGCCTCTCCAAATATATCCAGCGGGTCCAAGAGCTGGAGAATGAACGGTCAACCAATCAGCGGAAGGAGATGGATGAGTCGAAGATCCGGGAGATGGACAGCGTCCGGCGGATCTACGAGGAGGAGTTGGCCGACGTCCGCAAGTCCCTGGACGACCTGGCCGGAGAGAGGGCCCGTTTACAGGTCGTCCATGGCAACATCTGTGAGGAGCTCGGGAAGCTCCAAGCCAGGTAGCAGCGTGACGACACGGCCACATACAAGCACGCAGGTGCGCCAGACTGCTTTAAAAAAGACTCATTTAATGCAACTGTGTTGGACGCATGCACCGGTGCATCACATATGAGGACACCGCTACGTGTCAGAGCCGCTGTAGTTTAGTGTAATACTCCGAGGAGAGTATTATTCCCAGCGGCAGGCGTCTCAGTAGTAGTACTAGTAGCTGTACTAGTAGTACTACTAAAAAGTAGTACTACTAGTACAGCTGGTTCACTGCACTCAGTGTCGTTTTTTTAGTGGACTCTGACCTAAACGTACGGAGCATTGATCCTTTATGAGTTTGGTTTGAAATCTACACTTTGACACTTTCCCTACAGCAGATGCATGTTTTGAACTTTTAGGTGCCTCCTTTTCTTTCGTTTTGGCTCAAAACTAACACATACGCAAAAAGACTGCAACCAAGACTACACGGATGGAAGGGTCCTAGTTCCTTTCAGACAGGAGTGCTGTGAAGGTGTATGTCTAGGTGGAATTGTTTGGGCACATTAGGTTTATAACAGAATACGATTTAATCCTTAACTTGAGAGACCTAGAAGTTGACTCCAGACGTATGAGTGCAGTCTACCATGATAAGAGAGGACTATCAGTGGTCTTCTGTGATGCTCATCATTGTCCTGCTGCTCTTCCCTCTCAGGAACCAGAAGAAGGAGGCTGACCTGGCGACGGCGTTGAGCCAGTGGAGGAAAGCAGAGGCCACCCTGAGTGCCAAGGATGCTGTGTGCACCAAGCTGCGGTCTGAGAACCTGAGGCTCGCCGACAACTTCACCGACCAGAACGGACAGCTGGAAAAAGTATGAGCAAAGGCTGGATTTCCACATGCTGGGTGACACAAGGGGCTAAGGGACAGCGTGGTGTGACATGTGCGGGCTTTAAAGGCCCTTAATTGTGGGCATAGAAAGTGTTGTGGCATGAAAAGAGATGACACCCTCAATTCCTTGCGGCAGTTGTCTTGGGGCCAAAATGACCCATCAACCAAGGGCGTAGGTTTGGTCTCAGCATTGGTAGGGACCAGAGGTGTCAAAAGTATTCACATTCATTACTCAAGTAGATGTATAGATACTAGGGTTTAAAAATACTTATGTAAAAGTTGAAGTATCAACTCAAGCTTTTTACTTAAGTAAAAGTGTAAAAGTACTGGTTTAAAAACTATTTAAAAGTAATGTAAGGGGAATGTTTTTTTCCATTAAGGACAAACTCTTAAGCCGCATCTCAGGGGCCTATAGTGCACTACCCCACCTCCCCCAAAACAATCATTTTTATAAAGGCCATAATGTTTTAAAATGTTATGTTGAAAAATGTGGGATGCACTAGGCTACCCGTTTCAGCTGCATATATGCCCATTTAAAATGATCACATTGTATTACAATGCAAATTCATTAAAGTACCATATGTGTACTACTGAGCATTAACATGCGTTTCATGGAGCGAAAGACATGATAACTAGTTGCCTATAAGTATTGTAATAGTGCAAAATCGTCGGCGGCGACTCCGACACAAACACTTAAAGCTGTGGTTCTCAAACTTTTTCTGTAAATAACATAATTGTGTGACTCATCTGTGGTTTTATAAATAACAGAATAAAGACAATTGCAATCACTTTCAAGTAAATCAGATTGCCCCATCAGACAATGTTTTGTGTAAGTTCTATCTGTGCAAAAAAATACTCATATTTAGTTACTACTAAATAGCTCATTGTGGAAAACAATAAGCTTTTAATTTTTTTTGCCAAACAGAATGAGTGCAGATATTTGAGCATCAGGCCGTATCAGTATTATTGGCCACAGTGACCTGCTTTCCTCGACACATATGTTATAAACGGGGTTGTAGATTTGATACGGCCTCTCTCAATTCATGCTCAATATTGAGCTTAGATCTGTTTTTTTTTATTTTGAGAAATGCAACAGCAGGAAAAGACGAGCTCACAGAGCTCACGGCGTCGCGTCAAATCGCGTATGCGTAAGCGTAACCTGTTTAACGGCGTACCGTAACCATTTACCCGAAAGTACAGGCATTTGTCCATGTATTTAATAATGACTTAGTTTTATATCCGTGTACTTTGTACTTTTGTAATATGTGAAGCCAGCAGCTCATTGTTTTTACTAGCGGACGCCTCAGTGTCTCATGAGCTGCCACACAACCAGCAGCAGTAGTGGAGTTTGCGGCTCCGGAGTCGCGGCTTGCAGACTCCGCTTCCTCAACCTGCACTGCATCTCTTTCTGCAAGTCAAGAATCACATAGTGTTTCTGACTCTCCACTTCAGCCAATTAAATGACAGCATCTTGTCTCGCAGGCTCTTTTCTTCTAACGACGAACATAGTAAAGATAATAATACAAATACGTGTTTGAATATATTGTGCAAGATGTTTTTTTCGTATTGGTGGGGACAATTGTGACTTTCCCAAACTTTGGTCGTGACTAGTCCCTATGGACCCTATGCAAACCTACGCCCTTGCCATCAACACGGGTCATTTTGACCCGGAGGACAACGCAACTCTGGTTAATTGGGTCTGCCGTTGTGTAGCCTATTGCGTTTGTATTCTCGGAGCAGCGCAGTTTTCTTTTCCCACGTCCTTGACTAGAGTCGTATTTCTCGTACCTTGCTTACTGAGTTAGCGGGCTAATTTTCAGGATAAGATGACGTAGGTCAGGCTTTTCGGTTTCTCAAAGCAAGCTTCGATAAATCGGCATATCAACACAGCCAAAAATGTAAACCTGCTCCCGGGCAGGCTTACTGAAATTCACTGGATAAGCTGGCCACTCCCACCGGACAAAAAAGGCAGCTCCCTTCCTCATTGATGAAGGAGCGATATTGGTTTTATAGGGAGAGAGTTTTTCCAGATCACCAAGATCCGTTCTCGCATCAGGATGACTTCCTGTACGCGGCGCTATATGAATCATGTATTTACGGGACCTCCTCGAGCCGTAAGGTGGACTCATGATAAGAATACTTATCACTGCTTCAATTGATTGAATTTCTGATTATGAATAATACATGCATACTGTAACAGGACCCTGTTACTCCCGTGCGTCTTGACCAGGCACAAAAGAGGGCAACACACTTGGCTTGCTTAGTAATGTCTTTATTTCAAGGTGCACTCTCCCTGAGGGCGTGCGCCTTGTTGTCCGGCAGCTTAAGCTGTCTCGGCCGTGTCCACTCCGCTTCCAGCTCTCCCGTTCCACAGCCGCTACTACTGTTTATATTGGGGAGAGACACAAACACAGATTGCACCCAGCTGAGGCCAATTACACCTCATGCTCACACCTGTACCCTGAACCACCCCCCGTTCCGTTCCCTCTGAGACGAGCGCAAACCCCGCCCCACTGCCACACATACTGATCCACCCATACACATATTCAAACTCCTAGTTTATATATATATATATATATATATATATATATATATATATATATATATATATATATATATATATATATATATATATATATATATATATATATATATATATATATATATATTACGTGCGAGCATACAGTACATACTCAAAAATGCATATATTAATTTGTATACTACTGCCAGCAGACACATTTAAATCAATATTATTTGGGTGATGAAGCACTTAAAATGAGCCGATAAATTTTCCCAACACTGACTCATTTAACCTTTTTGCGACGCTTATGTCTCGCAGCAGGGGCGGTGTTAAGCTGCATTCACACCAACAACGTTGCAAAATCGTTTGCTGTGAATGCAGCATTAGATTTTGCCATGAATATGGTGTATTGCCTTCCTCGTATGCGTTCATGATCATCTCCCGCTTCTGAGCGGAGAAATAAAAAGAGGTTCCTCTGAGTTTATTTGCCATTGTACTGTTAGAAGATCGTGGTGTCAGTGCTCAATTATTATCCCTTCTGAAGAGGAACAGGCATGCGCAATTATCCAGATGACTGACGTCTGGTTAGAATTAACAAGACTGTTTCAGCATGGATCAGCCGTAGAGAAACCCAGATAACCTGATGTCAATCATCTCGCTAATTTAAGATGGTTAATAGGACATTTGCTCGACTTTGTTACAAGAAATAGGGCCCTGATGACCTGTTCCGTCAAAGAAATGGGGTTCGCTCACGCTTTTCTGACTCACAAAAATAAACAAACCAGTGAAGAAGTCTGCTCCCCTCTGTCCTGTCTGTGTATCCTGAAGAGGGGGAAATAAAAATATCTGTTGAGCACCCTTTACTAATTCATGCAGGATGAAGAGCCACCAAAATGCTCCACGCTGTGACACTAACATTTCGAACAGAACTGATTTTTAAACTCCAAAGCTGTGACTTTCAGAGATGCAGCTAATATATTCAGATGGTTTAACCGTCTGGGCTGGGTGTCACTAGGTAGAGGGAGCACTGGCAGACACCAAGAACCAGCTGAGCTCTGAGATCCTGAGGAGGGTGGACTTGGAGAACCAGGTGCAGACCCTGAAGGAACAGCTGGGACACCAGAGGAACATCAGTGAGCAGGTAAAAACACACGATGCCCTGAAGCTGGCCATCTTGACTCTAAATGACTATTCCTGTCTTACTGTATTGTTTTTCTGCATTGCCTCAAGCGGACAGTTGCACAACTCTGTGGCTTTATTTCTGTTTTGAAGGAGCTCTTGGCGATCCACCGCCATGAGAGTTGTCTAGTGGAGCTGGACTCGGGGCGGCAGAGGGAATTTGAGACTAAACTGGGCGAGATGATAAAGCAACTCCGCCAGGACCACGAGTCTCATATGCAGCAGTACAAGGAGGAGATCGACAGGACCTTCAGTTCAAAGGTACTCGTGCACAACTTTATTTCATATATGGCCCATTTTCTTTTCCTGTTTGTGATATAACATTTTTTTCTCTGCGCTACAGTTGCAGAATGCCCAGCAGGCCGCGTTGGAGAACAACAGAGTTGCATCAGCCACTAAAGACGAACTGGAAACCACTAAGCTCCGAGTAGAGAGCCTCGGCTCTCAGCTCCAGCAGTACCAGAAAGATGTAAGTGAGGCCATAATGCATGAGCGTACCTCTTAAAAGGGCTATCTTTAACATGCTTAACATTTCTATTAGTATTTGGACTGTGAGGTAACGTGTCTAATGACGCCCCTTTACTCCAATGGCTGTGAAATGAAGCAGCAGGTGGTGTGTGTTGTTCCAGGACTGACTGGATCAGACACCTGCTCTGCTAAAATAAGAGGTTTTCTAAAGGAACTGCTTTAGTCCACAGGGACCAACTAAATGAAACTTTAAAAGTTATATCCTGGCATTGATTCAACTTCTAAAAACTAATCTGGAGATTAATGTCTAAAAGGATCCCCACTATATGTTTGCGTCTGTGCAAAGGAGCGTTTTTAAAGGAACGACTAAATTCAGAAACGCTTCATGAAAACTTAAATCTTAATTTGTGACATCTGCACAGTATTGAATTATTGCTCTGTAGTTCTTTAGCGCTAGTTGACGTTTTTCATCAGCTGCTCCAGATCACCACCCGTAGTTTGGTCTGTGCTCCAGAGTGCAAACTGCGCTGATGAAATATTGAGCTAATTTTGATTAGAGGTTTGCGTGTGTTTATATCTTTAACAATTTAAATGTGCTTCTATGTATGGCTCACTAGTACGAGCGCCAAGAACACTGCTGGTGTGAATGTTGATGGTAAAGAGAATCTAAAAGTGATATGAGGTTAACTTGCATGTGAGAGGCATTATACCTGTATTGATGCTCATTTAATTTCTACAATCTTGCTTCAGTTCACCATCTGCGTCGCTAATCTCCCCGTCGCCTGAATGTTCGTCCTCATGAGTCACTTTCCGTACACGGTGATCACATTTTAGAGTGAACACTCTACAAAGTCACGACTGTTTGCTGTCGTGGCTCCTCAATGGTCGACTACACCTTGACTAAGGAAAGTAGCGCCGTAGTAGCATTTTAGTAGCACTTAAATGTCTCTTACTGATAGCACTTTGTTGAAGAAATTGTACTTTCGTGATTCCTGTTCTGAGTTTGTACTCATGGTTGAATTGCACTTATTGTAAGTCGCTTTGGATAAAAGCGTCAGCTAAATGTAATGGATACAAACAAATCAAAAACACTATTTAAAAATGTTGTTTTCTGGTTGACCGTTGTCTGGTAATCTTGAAAGAGCAATATATGGGATTCAGAGCATTATTGTTGTGTTTTCCTTTTGCTCCGTTTCAGTTAGATGCCCTATTCATCTAGCTGCTGCATCCTTTGCTTTAGTCTCAGTCACCTGTGTATCATTTAGTATATTTGTGTTGAGCTAACTCTTGTTTGTGTCTCGTTCTTTGAAAACCTTTTTTTGTTGCATGTAATTAATAATTTGCTTCAAGCTGTTTCTTCTTTCAAGCATGCTCAGCTTTTGTCTTTCTTCTTCTCCTGTCAGAAACTGGTCCTGGAGAACCGCCTTCAAGAGCTGGAGAGGACTCTTGACGGGGAGCGGGACGTTTGGCAACAGAGACTCAGTCAGAAGGAGCAGGAGCTCCTGACTATGGGATGCAAGATGTTCGCCCAGCTGGAGGACTACGAGAGCCTGCTTGATGTCAAGCTAGCTCTGGACATGGAGATCAATGCCTACAGGAAGATGCTGGAGGTGGAGGAGCAGAGGTTTGTCTGTGATCTGGTTGTAATTCCACACATGGCATTTTACCTGGATCTCTGGCAGTTTAGTCTTTGATTATTTATTTTTTTATTCAAATGTAATTTTCTTCTCAGATTGCAGCTGTCTCCCAGCCCTTCCCAGCACACGGCTGTACCTCGAACTTACAAACTCGGAGGGAAGAAACGGAAATACGAGGGAGCGTCTGGCAACTCGCCCGCCTACAAAGTGTCCAGCCGCTCGGCAGAGCACGCCGCTGTGAGCGTGGCAGAGGTCGACATCGACCAGTCCTTATCGAGACAGGTAAAGACACTGACTCATGAAGCCAAAAACTAAACCTCCATCACCTCGGTGTGAAGTGCTCTTACAGAAACGGGTTCAAATGTTTAGTACATGAAACTTGACGTCTGTCTTTTTTTCTTCCTGCCTACACTGAAGCCAAAAAGGAAGAAGAGGAAATGTTGTTCTGTCTCTTGAGTGCAGAGCAGACGGAGCGCTGTCCAGGTGAAGAGGGCGGTGCTGCCAAGCCGAGGCTTTCCCCCTCTGCTCGTCCGCCTGTACCCGGTGTGCACGGCTCTGTGTAAAGATGCATGGCTTGTTTCAAACGCGTTGGCTTTGCTCCGGCCTTTGTGTTTTATTCAGCAACAAGCCTTGAACTTGTGTTCAAGTGGGACGACTATTTTTAAATTGTATCCAGTATTAACGGATAATGCTGAAACTGGCTGCTGCGCTGGAAAGTGAACAGCATCAATGTTACACTGCCACTGACGGGCTCAAGTTATCATAAGGGTGTATCTACATGTAACCAAGATTTCAGGACTTCTCCTTCTCTTTCCATAATGGCAAACGATTAACAACAGAGCCTCTAATGCGGGAACAGGTTGCGCTTTAAGTGGATGTTAATGATGGCGCCAGCTTGCCCCAATACATTCTGAAATTATTAGTTGGACCCAGAAATAGGGTAGAATGGGGTCCATGTTGAACAATACCAAAGTTGCACTTGCTCCCCTGAGCCCAACAGCGTGGATCCTGATAAACTTCCTCATCAGATGAGTGGAGTACTTCATGTTAGATTAATCAGAAAACATTTGAAGCAACAACAACCTGTTCATGGTGGTGACATATAGCCACTCTAGTCACACAACTAGAGTAGAAGATGCAGCTCTAAAAACAGTTTGGTAAAATGTTTAACTGGTGAATCCGAAATAACACTTAAAACACACAGTCCCACAATAACACAAACTAAACGATTATTGTGCCACCAACTCCTTTATGGAAGGGCTGTCCCAAGGTAAACCAGTGAAACTATTCTGCATATAGCATTCGCATAAAATTACGTGTTTTTTTTTTTTTCTTTTCTTTTCTGCCTGCCCGTCCCCAGCTTTGCTCCTGTGCTGTCACTCCGGTTTCTCCAAACTAGGGCTTTCCCACTGCCATCTACTTTAGGTGATACACTAGTTCTAACCAGTTTGGCTGCTGTCCTCATACAACCCAGGCAACCCCCGTTTCTGAAGAATGAAGCCAATGCAGACTTGTCTTAAACCAACATCCTCTCTACTGGCCAGCAGAGGGCGGCAACTCTGGTTGCAAAAAGACGTCTGACTATATGGAAGTCTGAGAATAGGACTGATTTCTTCAATACAGCATGAAGTTCATTTAGTAAAGTATGGTCTCATTTAATCCCAAATTGACCATAAAGCAGGTTATGCTTTAGGGTGGGTGCTACTGTGATTGACAAGATGGAGACCAAAATACAGAACTCCAGGCTTTAAAACCGCAGGTCTCACAGGTTAGCCTTGTGTCCTGTGTGACAATATTTGCATTAATCCAATTTTTTCACTCATTTATTCAGTTTCCTTTTAAACATTTCTTGTGTGTGTGTACAAGGAAATTGTCTCTTGAGGGAAGTTTATGCCGCTTTCAGTTTTGTTTTCTACGTTTTTAGCTCTCTAGAAACAAGAACATTTTACTTTAATTTGGAATGTGTGAAACTTCAACCCATCCAACCACTTTTCACTTTAATTTGTTTCTTTAAAGGTTTAGAAGTTGTGCTCATTGTTTGCCCTCAGTGATGTGCTTTGTGCATACGATTGGCAAAATCCAAAGTATATTTCTGTAAGCAACACTGGCTCATTTAGATAGGATTGGCCTATCTAAATGAGGTTTATTAACCTGTATTAGCCTTAATGCAGGGGTACTGTGTGGACTCAGCAACGCTTGCTAGTGCAAATGGAAAGGCTCAGGCCATGGGAACTCAATGAGCCATTATGCAACACTGCTCCCTTGATGCAGTTTTGTTTGGAAGCTGATGCATGGTCTACATGTCTGTCTAATATCTTACATTTTATTAATTTTATTCCAATTTTTTATTAAAGCATGTGTTTTTATTTAATTTGCACAAATAAGTATAATACAGAGCCCAGCTGCAATACTTTTTTTAATTAATTTGTAATGTTTAATTTCATAGGCACAAAGGATGCAGCAATGCCAATGAAGAAATAACTAACTTCATACTAATGAACTACCTTGTGTCCTGTGATGTAATTGTTTATTTGATAAATATGATGACGCTGCGGTTTTGTTTTTCAGGATCTATCTGAGGCCAGCTGTGCTGTGATGGCAAGCCTAATGGCCCTGTTCTGGCTCTGACCTTGGCAAACTAATGTTCTAATTTTAAATGTGTGAATAATAAAGTTATAAATTACTATTAAAAAAAAAAGCTGTGTGCTTGAATGTCCTGTTCACTATGGATCACATGACACTTGATAAACCAATTTAATAGCAGGAGGAGGATGGAAAAGACAACCGCGCTTCAGTGAGAATCCCACTGCACTTGCATGCCGGGACACATTTTTAGTATGTTTTTACTTTATTTGTAACGTGTAGATAATAAGCAGCGACACACTCAATGCTGTGTCACTTTACACAGCATCGAGTGTGTCGCTGCTCATTATCTACGCGTTACACTTTAAATGTTGCTGCCGGAACGGTATTATCTCCGTTCCTCCGTAAAGATTGGTCCAGTGTACCTTATGCTTAAGCAATGAGAAAGGAAGCCGTGTAGCACCTTTTGCACAGCGGTTATCTTGGCTGCCACTTGGATACGTGCGTTCACTCAGTTAGGCACCTTTAGTCCACATATCATGGTCCTGCATTGCTGTCTAAAGATGCAATGTTTCAGTAACAAACAGATCCAACACATTACTTTTTCTCAGGTCAACGTTCCAATCAAATAAAAATAGAAAGTTGAAGTTGCAAACCAACATTTTTATGTTAACCAAATCCAATGAAAGGGGCTGCAGGGACTTATCGCCAAGATCACACAGCCATCCTGACAGGCTGGCCAGTGGTGTGATGAACAGGAAACACACAGCATCGCCACACAGCGTCCGCCTCTGCTGCTGCACAGATGGAGAACACAACCACTGAGGGGAAGAAGGAAGAGAGTGAAAGCTGGTTAAAAGCACATTAATGTACAACATGGGTCATGGTGCTGCACACCGTGTGGGTGGAGCTACTTGACCCACACATGGACATGTAGGTATAGAACCACTGGGGTGGAAAGTACGGTATCTGGGCAGCAGGCTAGATACTGTTGAGTTACTGAGAATAATAGTATTTATTTACAGCAGAATGCTACAAATGGAAAGGTCGAAGACTAGATTGTGTTTTATATTTAATACATCAGTGTGCAGTTGGCATATGGAAATTCATATTTAGATGGTGTTTGTGTGTAAAGTTGTGTTACAAAAATACACATTTTTAGTTTTTATAGTTTTTAATGCAGTATCTGCTTTTGCAAAGATGTTAGATTTGAAGTAATTTGTATATTTGAGGGTCTTAGTTTTAGCATTTGCAAAAATCTAGTAAATAGTATTAAGATCCCTAAAATGCCTTGTAAAGAAATGCTTTAATACTTCATATTACTGTAATCACTATCGTATTATATAATTAACATATATCAATAGCATATGTATTTTAATCAGTTTGGCTTTTAATAACTTTGATATCATTATTTTTAATTATAATATCAAACCGGTCCTTATCCAAGATGATAGGAATACTGACAGCCCAAGCCCAATAATTACAGTTGGCTATTACAAGGGACCTGCAGTGTGAGTACGGTTTTGTTTGATGACCAATCTTAAATACAAAAAGCTATTTTACCTGATTAGACTTGTGTTGCAGTTGAGGGGGGGCGTAAGGTCACCAAGCCCATGTACTGCATGATAAAAGGTCCGATCCAAACCGGTGCACCGAAGACATGGGTCATGGTGCTGCACACCGTGTGGGTGGAGCTACTTGACCCACACATGGACATGTAGGTATAGAACCACTGGGGTGGAAAGTAGGTATCTGGCCAGCAGGCTAGATACTGTTGAGTTATAAGAGTACTGAGAATAAGAATAGTATTTATTTACAGCAGAATGCTACAAATGGAAATGCCAAAGACTAGATTGTGTTTTATATTGAATACATCAGTTGGCATATGGAAATTCATATCTAGATGGTGTTTGTGTAAAGTCGTTACAAAAATACACATTTAAAAAAAACGCAATATAAATACAATGTCTTATTTTCCTGCTAGTAAAACGTGTGTGATGGAGGTCTGGCGCCACCTTTCATCCAGACATGTGCAACAGCATTTCAAGAGAAATTTAGGATTAATAAGGACAATTATCCTCTTCATAATCATGACTTCACACATTTATTCATTTCAAATTTGAAATGTGTCAGAAGATGGTGTGAGTTGATGTGGTCACAATAATGCACGCACCCCTGTTTTCACTGAACCCTTTCAGTTTGGCAGACACTACCTTTACCTAAATGTAACTACTTTATATTCAACACATGGGGTCAAGAATATTGAGTTTAAAAAGATGAGGAAAAACAATGGCCGTCTTGTGAGGAGTGACATCGGCTACACACTTTGAGAGTCATCTCTGTCAGCTGATGTCCTGCAGGAATCACTTAAGTCAAGCTGGACCGAGGAACGCTAAAGGAAATAACGGAAGCTGTCCAGTTTTGCCTTTAAAGTAAAGGTCGTCCAGGAAAGAAGAAACACATTTACTGTGAACGATACAATATTCGTTTGATTGATTTTGTTATGTTGTGAAATCTTTGGGTGGTAGACTCGCAGAAATAGTTCTGGATTCAGTAAGTTATAATAAAACGGATTTAATAAAAAGTTGATGGTACAGAATACACGAGGATGCACAAAAACACAGCGTCCACAGACCACCGAATATCTAACGGCAGTTAACTGTCTAGCCTTCAAATTATCCACACCGATCGGTGTAAAACATTTGATATTATGGATCAATATAATGGGCGTTGTCGTCTCTCATTGGCTTAATATTACAACGTGCAATTGGTTATAAGTTTAACAGAGGTGGCAGCAGCATTCAGGTTGGTTCAGAGGTGGCATCAGCACCACCAGCCGGATGGTGCCGGATGCCCGTCGCCGCGCACCATATCAGCGGAGGAGATGGACAGCGTCCGGTGGTTCTATGAGCAGGAGTTGGCCAAGGTCCGCAAGTCCCTGGACGGCCTGGCCGGAGAGAAGGCCTGTTTGGAGATAAACAACGAAAACATCTGCGAGGAGCTCAGGAAGCTCCAAGCCACGTAGCAGCGTGGCGACTTGGTGCCGGCATCTGGTGCCGGTTGCCCGCCGGCGGAGCTCCCGCCGCCGCGTACTACGTCAGCGGGATGAGATGGACAGCGTCCGGCAGGTAGCAGCGTGACGGCATGGTGCCAGGTTGGTGCCGGATGCCGGTTGCCCGCCGGCGGAGCTCCCGCCGCGTACCCCGTCAGCGGGAGGAGATGGCCAAGGTCCGCGAGTCCCACCTCGTGCTAGTGCCGACCACTGGGCGCGGATTCCGGAAGCCCGCCGGCGGAGGTACCGCCCCGTACAGGAGATGGACAGCCTCCGACGGCTGTACAAGCAGGAGTTGGCCGACGTCCGCAAATCCCTGGACGGCCTGGCCGGAGAGAAGGCCCGTTTGCAGATCGCCAATGACAACATTTACGAGGAGCACAGGAAGCTCCAACCCAGGTAGCAGCGTGACGACAAGGCCACACACGAGCACGCAGGTGCCGGGAAAGCTTTTACACTGGACTCATTGAATGCAATTGTGTTGGACGCATGAACCTGCTCTTTACGCTGTCAGAGCGTCAACTCGTCAGCTGTGATTACTTTCAGCTGTGGACGTCGTAAACGCAGGAAAAAGAGACCCTTAAAAAGGCAGGGGGACCAGATCCAGGTCCTCCATGATCCAGCATGGCCTCTGGCACATCGATCCCCGCTGCCGCCTCCAGCGGCCGCTCTGCCAGCCCGACGAGCCGGAGAAGGCTGAGCTCCGACGCCTCAACGACCGCCTCTTCAAATATATACAGCGGGTCCAAGAGCTGGAGAATGAACGGTCAACCAATCAGCGGGAGGAGATGGATGAGTCGAAGATCCGGGAGATGGACAGCGTCCGGCGGATCTACGAGGAGGAGTTGGCCGACGCTCGCAAGTCCCTGGACGACCTGGCCGGAGAGAGGGCCCGTTTACAGGTCGTCCATGGCAACATCGCGAGGAGCGCGGGAAGCTCCAAGCCAGGTAGCAGCGTGACGACACGAGCACGCAGGTGCCGGGAAAGCTTTTACGCCAGACTCATTGAATGCAATTGTGTTGGACGCATGAACCTGCTCTTTACGCTGTCAGAGCGTCAACTCGTCAGCTGTGATTACTTTCAGCTGTGAACGTCGTAAACGCGGGAAAATGAGCCCCTTAAAATGCAGGGGTCCACATCCAGGTCCTCCGTTACTACTACTGTTACTAATTCCTGTTCCCTGTGTCCATGGATTTCGTGCTTGCATTCCTGCCCATCCGCCACCGCTCACGTCACTTCATCACTCAACTTGCATTCACCTCCTGCCATACCCAGGTCACCTGTGTTCAGTAAATAACGTCCATGCCTTCACCCTACCTTGCCGCCCCTGTGTCTGCGCTCGGGCCAAAGCCGAACACTAACAATATAACTATCAATATGACTATATCTTTGTCAAAAATGACTAAAAAGACAAATACTTTCATTAAGCTTAATGTCTAGATTCTTAATTCAGGCAATCATTTCGATAATGTCTAAGTCAAATTACATGACATTTTAATGGACATTGCAGAGGTCTTCATGATCAAGAATCCATTTGAATTTAGACCTTTTAAGGATCTGCTTTTATATACGTTTGAATATTGGAAGATTATGACATTATGATTATCATTATGTCTTTTGATCAGACTTTGCATTAAGTTTTCTCCAAAACTCCACAGTGATATCTCATGGCAATACACAATAACATGGCAGAGGTCATCCTGAACAAGCATCCATTGGAATTTTAATTTCGAAATGTAAGGATCTGCTTTTATAGCTGTTTGAATATTGGACAATTCTGAAATTATTAATATCATTATGTCTTTTGATCAGACTTTGCATTACGTTTTCTCAAACTGTACAGTCATATCTCATGGCAATAAACATAAGCAAAAGCGGAGTAATTCAAATTCCATTTCTTGTTCAGACTGACCTCTGCTATGTTCATGTGTTCTGCCAAAAAGCCACCACTGCGGGGCCTGCAGTCACTGAATGGGTTAGCTGTTGTTTCAATTCATTTGATTTGTGCATTTGTTAATGAATCTACGTTTTAGTTTGGGCTTTTTGTAGATTTAATTGAGAATGGACAGGAAATGAAGGTAGAGAGAGAATTGGAATGTTATGTAATGTAACAAAAGTCTCCATCCAGTCATGTCAGTAATCTCGGTTCACCCCACTTTTTAATCTTGGCAATGCAAACAAAATGGTTTACTTGGTTTAAAGATTCGAGGAATGTGTGTATTTTCAAAAAATAAATAATATATCGGACAAAGACGCTTTATTCTCCATGAAAGTCTCAAGAAACATTTCATATCATCTGCCACTCGGCTATGTCCATGTACTCTGCCTTGCTATTTTATTTGCATTTGTACCACAGCTGGCAACTTCAAATAGGACCTGTCCTATTTGACTGATTGTCAATAAAAATAACATTTTACAAGCGATGAACATGACAATGTCATATTTGTTTAAATAATTAAACATTTAAAATATATATACAATTTGCGTTTTCATGTTTGAAGGAAAAGTCTCTCTGAAATTAAATTGTTTCTTTTTTCAGATTCAGTGTGATGCAACAGGTGGTTCCATGCCGACTGCCTGCAGATAATATACATAAATATATTGTGCATTTAATGTTGTTCTTATTTTAAATATGTTTGTTTTTTAACTTTACAATTATAGAACAATTAATGTGTTCCAAATTCATTACAATCCAAATACATTCATTTTTGACTTATGCCTTTGCTCACCAGCACACCAAATGACAGAGAGTGGTACGTGTGTGTGTGTGTGTGTGTGTGTGTGTGTGTGTGTGTGTGTGTGTGGGGATACAGCACCTGGGCTCATCTCCACACACTCCTACGAATGGTTTGATGGCCAGGTGTACATTTGTAATTTGGGGGTAACAGAATAAAGTGACTTGAACTGCATTGTTCCCTCGGTATTTCATGACAAAATAAGCAGATGAAAAGGTCTGGAGAGGATTCAAAATGTTGAATTTGCATTTGGTAGCTGGTCCAGGGAACTCTCAGCATGTCAATGCAAGTGAAGGAGGCCATTAAAAGGCTGACAAACTACACACACCTATCAGGCAGATAGCAGAAACATCAGGATTGACCAAATCAATAGGTTGGTACATTCCTAAAATAAAATAGGAGCAAGCTCACCAACACCAAAAGGCTCGGAAGACCACAGAAGACATGTGAAGTAGATGCAGCAGAATTCTTTCCTCGGTGAAGAAAAACCCTTCATAACATGACTACTGAGCTCCAGAATATTCTGGAGGAGGGAGGCGTGCCTTTGTCAAAGTCTACAACCAAGAGATGCCTTCATGAGTCTGAATACAGAAGGTTTACAACAAAGTGCAAACCACTGGGAACACTGAAGAACAGGAAGGCAAGACTTTGCCAGGAAACATCTGAATAAGCTTGATCAGTTTTAGATGAAGGTTCTTTGGAAGATGAAACCAAGTCGGCTCAGGTCTTCATGCAGCTCACACTGAAACAATATGCATGATATCAAACTCTGTTCATGGCAAGGTCCTGTTTACCACAACGCAGCAGCCAAGCAGTGGCTCAAGATACACAACAATAGCTGGCAGTGTATGAAGGGACGGGTTTGGTCTTTGACTAATGAATACATCAAAAAGTTCAGTCATCAAATTACCCCAAGGTCCCCATTAGTGCACAACTGTGCATGATGGAAACCTTGTGTATGGAAAGATAATGTTGTACTTGTGTATGGTGCAATTATACGGTTGAGTATAAACCACATATCCAGTTACCCCGCCAGTCAATATGACAGCCAGTATACTCACTCAGAGGTAAATATCTTATTGTATATAAACAGATGGACGCCACATTGTACAAACGGAGTCACCATCTGTGACTACGGTGTGTTCTATGTTTTTAGTGTATAGATCTTTCATGACGATTGTAATGTTTGTAAAGTGTCTTTGAGTATTTTAAAAAACGCAATATGAATACAATGTCTTATTATTTTCCTGCTAGTAAAATGTGTGTGATGGAGGTCTGGCGCCACCTTTTATCCAGACATGTGCAACAGCATTTCAAGAGAAATTTAGGATTAATAAGGACAATTATCCTCTTCATAATCATGACTTCACACATTTATTCATTTCAAATTTGAAATGTGTCAGAAGATGGTGTGAGTTGATGTGGTCACAATAATGCACGCACCCCTGTTTTCACTGAACCCTTTCAGTTTGGCAGACACTACCTTTACCTAAATGTAACGACTTTATATTTAACACATGGGGTCAAGAATATTGAGTTTAAAACGATGAGGAAAAACAATGGCCGTCTTGTGAGGAGTGACATCAGCTACACACTTTTGGAGAGTCATCTCTGTCAGCTGATGTCCTGCAGGAATCACTTAAGTCAAGCTGGACCGAGGAACGCTAAAGGAAATAACGGAAGCTGTCCAGTTTTGCCTTTAAAGTAAAGGTCGTCCAGGAAAGAAGAAACACATTTACTGTGAACGATACAGTATTCGTTTTATTGATTTCTTCAATCAAATTTCTTCCTTCTCAGTGGATAACCTTTTTAATTTGCTATCACTATTTATATTATAAATCACAATTGTAAAACAATTGTATTACTTTTATAAAGGCTTACTGTTTTTAACTCATCATAAGCCTTGTCTTTTTTCTCATATCCTGTGTATATTTTGTTAAATAAGTTAAAACTGAGTGGTTAAATCTTTTTAAAAGTTTATAAAGTAACAAACAAACCAGACTATGTATACTTACAGGCAGCAGTACAGATCCAAAGGACAATACATATTACAAAACCCAATTACCTTATGAAACATGACTTTTACAGGATTAAGCTCACTCAATTCATCGTTCTATGTGAAATGTAATTAAATTGTTGTTTTTAAAGGTAATCCAGTATAATAAGGTACCTGTATTTATTGCATATTGGTATTTATTTGTGATAGGGATCATTGCATATGCACTAGATCTCTAAAACGGTGCGATTTTACAAGAAAAGTTATAATTTGAGAAAAGTGTAGGTTTTATGGCCATGGATTTTAAGAAATTAATATGTAATTGCAAAATAATGTACCAGCAAATTGATGTTGCATGTAGTCGGATGGTAAACATCCTGGAGATCGACGTAAAGCCCATATGACAATAATAGGTTTCAATAAGGTTGTTTTGCAAACTAAATGAGTATCAACCTTATATTTTCCTTCAATACAATACGAATTGTTCCTTCGATAGTTGTTGTTATTACACACAAATTGGTCAATTCCCTATTATTTTGAAAACCTCAACCGGAAATGTATTGCGTAATGTAGTATTACTTCGCGTTCTTTACGCTCCACTGTCAGAGCGTCAACTCGTCAGCTGTGATTACTTTCAGCTGTGGACGTTGTAAACGCACGAAAAAAGTAGGGGACCAGATCCAGGTCCTCCATGATCCAGCATGGCCTCTGGCACATCGACCCCCGCTGCCGCCTCCAGCGGC
The DNA here is from genome assembly GCF_910589615.1 of Taurulus bubalis. Lineage (NCBI taxonomy): Eukaryota > Metazoa > Chordata > Actinopteri > Perciformes > Cottidae > Taurulus > Taurulus bubalis. The sequence continues at coordinate 2,767,736 of NC_136592.1, forward strand.
CACTCCACCGGCTCGGCGCGCCAACCCGACTCCCCGGAGAAGAAGGATGAGATCCGACGCCTCAACGACCATCTCTCCAAATATATCAAGCGGGTCCAAGAGCTGGAGATGGAACGGCTTACACTTTCCCACTTTCCCTACAGCAGATGCATGTTTTGAACTTTTTTCTTTTTGGCTCACGTGGAAACTAACGCATACGCAAAAAGACTGCAACCGAGACTACACGGATGGAAGGGTCCTAGTTCCTTTCATAAAGGAAGGCTGTGAAGGTGTATGTCTAGGTGGAATTGTTTGGGCACATTAGGTTTATAACAGAATACGATTTAATCCTTAACTTGAGAGACCTAGAAGTTGACTCCAGACGCATGAGTGCAGTCTACCATCTGTGTATACATCTCCCTCACCCTGATGGCCTCTCTTGCTGAGTTATTGGTAGCAATTCTTCCCAGATCTGGCAGTGGCTCCACCTCTCCAACCGGTATGGTCACTGCAGTTCGGGCTGTCCTCCGCAGGAATTAATGCAGGACACATGTAGCCTTCACACACTTCTCCGCAACTTCTGGTTGGAGCTCAATGGCACGCTTGTACATCCTCCACTGAGAGGAGAGGATCCCAAAGGCATTCTCCACAACCAGCCGAGCACGGGAGAGACGGTAGTTGAAGATCCGGCGCTCCCTCGGAAGGTTGCGGCCGGGGTAGGGCCTCATCAGGTTCTTCCTCAGTGGAAAGGCTTCGTGGAAAGGTGGAGGGTGCCAGATGGCAGTGCTTGGCCAAAAGCTGAGTTGGCCAGACTCCCACCATCACTGGTTCTGCCGTAGCCCCTAACATCGATCAGCCGGAAACAATACTGCGCATCAACGACTGCCAGGATGACCATTGAGGCTCCCTTATAATTAAAGAACTTGGATCCTGAATTGGCAGGGGCTCTGAGGACCACATGCTTACCATCCAATGCTCCACCGCAGAGAGGAAAATTCCATCGCTCCTCAAACCCCACAGCGATTGACCTCCAGTCCTCTGTGGTGGGCACAGCCATGAACTCATCTACAAGGCAGTCCCAAATAGCTGTGGCAACATCTGGGACAATATTGGAGACAGTGGATACTCCAACACGGAAGCTGTAGGCAATGGTCCTAAATGAGTCCCCAGTAGCAAGATGTATGCAGCACAGAAAACATTACATTTAGTGTTATTAATGATTCTGTTATAATGTTATTAATGATACTACAGGTGCTAATAGTAGTTTTTGATTGATATGGCTTCAGATGCTATCATGAATGATAAACATAAATGCTGGTAAGTTTACATACGTTATGTAGTATGTAGATACATATGTACATAAACAAACACATGGATGCCGTATCTGGATTACGTTAATTTGAGTATTGTTGGAGACCAGATTGATGGATCCAAACTTCATTAAGAACACACAAAATTATAAAGGGGCTTTCTTGACGTCTGGTGGACGGACCAGACAAAGCATGAATATATTTATTTATGAAAACTTGCGTCCAATATTTCATTGAAAGTAAATGTCATACAATAAATCCGAGGTATTCAATTAAAATTCAACAAGGTCCAGTTAGAGAATTCCCTCATGTAAACGTCCGCAACGTCACAATAATGTCCCATATATTGAAGGAGCTTAACAATTGTATTGACGTCTGCATAGTCAACAACTGACTGTCATTTTAAAAAAAGACAATTTAATTGAACAATATTTATTGTCAGATTTAAAATTGAACTGGATAAATTATAAGTAATACATATCCTAATAATAAATAATTGATCTTCTCTTATTTCAAGTTAAATAAAGACTGGATTAAAAAAAAAAAATACATTACAGAAAGCTTTTGGAAAAATGTGCATCAAAGTACTTAATTAAAAAAATGCAAACTGCAGCCTTAAATTCAGGTATTTCAGGTGTCACCCAAAAAAGCCACGATATATTCTTATCTTCTAAAAATAAAAATGTGTGTTCAGGGACTTTATCTGTGGTTATGGAAACCACTTGTTTCAGCTCTATTCTCCTCTCTGTTTACGTCATAGGACAGTGAATTATTGCGTTTGGATTCGGATCATATTGGGCTCTCTCTGCCTTGTGTGTGAATACGGGAGTCGAGTGAGCCGCTTATCAGAATACACATATGTGATTGGCTGAGTAGCATCACGTGAGTTGATTTACAACGCGTGTAATTAGACAAAATAATATTGATGCGTGGAAACATATTTATTATATGGTTTGAACTTTTTAGTTTTGTTAAGTTTGAGAAAAACCCCAAAGTATATTTTTGACCAAAAGAACCTTTTTGGGGGTATTACTTTACACTAAAAGATCAAATCGGAGGACGTGTGTCTCTTTAACATTGTATGTGACGGACATGAAGCAGGCAACAAGGAAACACATAAAGTGTCAATATAACCGTGTCGCGTTCAGGTTCTTACCATGCTGCGGTTTGGAGGCTGGTGCTTTGTTGCTTTGATGGATCTGGGATTGATGGGTCTGGGATCCTGACTGGAACAACAAAAGATCATTACTAAACATGCAACAAAAAGTTCAGACATTTGTGTTTGGTAGATTTTTTCCCTAATCTCCAATAAAAAGCTTCAGCCAGCCTTTGAATTCAGGGTTTGATTCCCACTCCTGTATTTTTGAGCATACAGTTTAGACTGAGACATGATGAGCTAGATATTTACTTAATGTCACAGAGAGGCACACACACACAGTGGACGAGGTGACTGAGGTGATTTATTTTAGATTGACAGTGAAAGCTGCGGCTTTGCGCATGCGCGATTAGCGGAGCAAGAGTCTCCTCTCTGCTCTAACTGCAGCTGAGTGCTGCGCGAGGCTCCTGTGTCGCAACACTACTACTGTAGCTTTTTGAAAGTGGACTTGGATTTGCTAAACACCGCCCCCCCCCCCCCCCCCCCCCCCTCCCCCATCCCCCGTTCTAGCCCCGCCCCCTCCCTGCGCGCCTCGCCCCCTCCCCCTCCCTGACTCGTTGACTGGAAAAAAACCGGATCAAACCGGATTTCTGGCCGGCGGCCATCTTTTTTCTACATTTTCAACATCAAATTTGGGAAATATGAGCCCCTCAAACAACAATAACTGTAATTTAATATCACTATACAATTGTTAACACATTCCAGACTAAAAATATTCAGGTTTTGCCTTATAATTTTTTTATTTTTTTTACACCGAAAAAACAGCGAGTGACCTCGAAACAATTTTTGGAGTGACCTATAAACAATTGTTTTCCCCCAATTCAACATAAAATACATTAATTTACAAATGTTATACCACTTTGAGCATGTAAGAAACATTAAAAACACATTTGACATTAAATTAAAAATATTTCTTACCTTAAAAGTCAATAAAGCACAACAGCAGATGTGTTTTCTGTGGATTTCTTCTTTGGAGGGTTTCTTCAACTTAGTTCTTCAAAGGTTGGTTAGCTAAAAGTAGGCAAACAGGCTATCAAAAATGATTAGCTTTGCAGCATTCAAACTTAACTTGTTCAAGTCCAAGGGTGAAAGAATGACTTTGAGAATCTGCATTCCTTATATAGCCTGGTAGAATTCAAGTTCTGTTTCCATGACTACGTGGTGCCTGGCTGTGAGATTCCGAGGGATGATAGACAGACAAACGGATCTTCATTTGCCTCTCTAGAAACAAAAGACATGTCCGAACGATTTATTTGAAAATCTTCATTTATGGAACAGTTAATAAGTTGCCACTTAACTGTCTCATGTACTTGTTTATTTTTTTGTGAATGACATTGACAGCTATGTAGAATAAATATGATTGCTTTGCTCTTGTTTTCCCCCCCATGTCAACTGTCCCTGTGCTGCTAATTAGGGGACATGATGGTACCCACTGGATGCCTAAATCATCAAGCTTCACTTCTGTCAATTATTACAATATTGTTTCCAGTATGTGTCCAGAGGGTCTGAGCAATAACACAGCAACCAACAGACGTTGTGCACGAGAAACGTTGGCGTGTCGTAGCAGGGTAAGCACAGGTGTAATTCATTATGTCCGATATGGCTGCATTTCCTTTTCGGGTGTTCCAGCCTTATTCCCATTAAATGGACAGTCACTAAACGGTGTTAGCGTTAAGGACACTTGTCAAAACTGTGCGCTGTCAAAGAGGTGTCCTTTTTCGGACAGCGTGGAGCCTAGCTAACTAAACATTGCCACATTAGTCGACCATTTGTCGTTTTTAAACCAGCATGCATACTGTTCAGATGACCAAACCGAAGTGTCATCACCACGATGCTAAAGAAGCTCGCGCCCTACTACTAACCTACTGTAGCCGAGGGTTTATACTTCACATTATTAAGAAAACAACAACATGATGCTCCGTAGTTTGCACAAGATGGCAACCACTTTAATTATTGTCACACCCTTCACCACAACATTTCCTCTCCCTCCATTTTTTCCCTTCACAATAAAAGCCCCAGAAACATAAACCAGAACACTGCTTCCTGAAGAGCTGTTTAAGTACACAATATAATAGCTTACATATCTCCCCTCCTCCTGAAAGAAACGTCCCTGTTTCTAAACACACAAAAATTCCTCCACAGTATACATGTCCCCATCACCCAACTGCAAAGACTCTAGTAAGTATGCCCCGCTAATGCCAATATACACTAGACATATAGCTGATACACCATAGCGTTTACATATATATATATATATATATATATATATATATATATATATATGTATATATATATATATATACATATAAAGCACTTGCCCCGTCCGCCAACAGGGCCGCTACTTGCCCATCAATTTCTCCTTTACTGCAGAATAGTTGGTCTGCACAGCTTCGCGTTGGTAAGATCCGGATCAGTTCATTATCATAGTCACCTCCAAGGCCGCCTGCCAGCTCCTTCACGGCTCCTTCATACCATCTGGCCCAGCAGGGGAAGCTTTGTTTTTCCGGCGGCAGGTCGATCCTGGTATTGCAGGCAAATGGCCGCTCTCTTGCCGCACATTGTAAACCAGCGGTTCTTCGTCGTGCTTCCACATTCTGTCTTTTTGTTTTTTATTTCTTCTCTTTTCTGTAAAAACTATGGTGGTGACATATGAGATGTCCCCACTCAGACGCAGCACAGAATCTCCGATTCGTACTATCTGCATACTGTCCAAAGTTAAGCTATGTGCGTATTAGCAGTGGCTAACGTTAGCTAACTAGCTCACTTCGGCGAACTGCTTTCTACACTTATCTAGATTTTCACCCGATGGTTTTCTTGGCGCAAGATAATCCCATTGCTGCCACCAATGTAGCCGGGGATTTATCTTGCACCTATACTTCACATTATTAAGAAAACAACACGATGCTCCGTAATTTGCACAAAATGGTAACCATTTTAATTCTTGTCACACATTTCACCAGAACATTTCCTCTCTTTCTGTTTTTCCCTTCACAATAAAAGCCCCCAAAACATAAACCAGAACACTGCTTCCTAGAGAGCTGTTTAAGTACACAATGTAATAGCTTACACTACTTAAAATACTAGGCAAATAGGCATCTGGACCTCCGTTGAACATCTTTTCTTGCGGCGGAGTGTCTCCTGGTACCAGTTAATGTTTGGGATTTTTTATATTGTATGATTTTCTATCGGGAGTTTTGCTTCCATTCGTCCAGATCATACCTGCAGTGGTAACGGCCGGCGCCATTCCGTCAAAACGACAGCTGACTATTCGCTAAATTAGACGTTTGCTGGAACTTTAAGTTATGTACATTAGCCACATTAGCACTATTACTATTATTATTATTACTACCTCTGTGGCTTTACCTGAGGTAGTAGGCCGGCAGTGGGCGGCAGTGGAGCGGTGACCTCTCGCTCGGTGGGTGGAGGATTGGGTTGAAACACCTAATGTGACCCCTCGCATTCTGCCGACAACTGTCCGCTCTCAGAAAAGTTGCGGTCAAAAAGGCGTGCAGGCTCCACGTGGCTATTTCTGGACGCTGACCGACGCCATGCCAGCCTTATCATCCTAATCCACCCCAAGCGTGTTGGCTAGTTATCTGATGGGGTTAGCTACTTTGTTGACATAGATAGACCAGCCAAAACTTGCAGGCGTGAGATGAACACGTTTTTATTGCAATACCACAATTTGACATTAGGTGACACACTAAACAATGGCCCAATCCCAACGTTCCCCCTAAACCAGGGGTGGGCAAACTTTTTGGCTCAGGGGCCACATTGAATAAAAAAATTTGACAGACAGGCCGGGCCAGTATCAGATGGATGGAGAGTGTTTGTGTGAACCTGTCACGGGCGGACAATGTTGCGGACCCAAATGCAGACCACATGAGAGTATGAGTATCTGGTAAAACAGATTATTGGAGCCAAAGGGAAGGTGGGGAGCCTGTGGTCCGCCACAGGGGGTGCTGGGCGGTGTGATGTTTGTGCAAGTATGATCCTAACTTCACGAAATAGGGCTTTGTGAACGGAGGTAACAAGGCGGAGCCCTGAGCCTGTGTGTGGAGTGTGGGCTAACGCTAGCTAATGCTAGCGAGGCTAGCTAACGCAGCACTGAAGGCTTCACAGCTAAAGCTGTCTAGAGACCAAACATCCAAAGCTCATGAGAAAGCCGGTGGGATTTTTCAAGAGAAAGGACGATGGGCTCATGACGCAGAAAAGGTCTGTCGTGTCACTGACTGTCAACTGTCACAGATATGAAGAGAAAGTTCTGGTTCTGCAAACATGAAGACTGCTGAAGCATATCATTCACAGATTATAAGGCTATATTTTAATTTGCACTTTATTTAAATGTTATTTACAGTTTATTTAATTTGAAAATTATTATTTTGAATTGTGTTCACACTTGTCTGCACACTAATAGTTGCCCAATAATTGTGAACACACAGATATTCTTCGAAGAAAGTAAAAACCTCACTTTTACTCTCTTAAATATTCAGGTTTGAGGTTTATTAACATTTTGGATTGACCGAGAGCACTGTAGTTGTTCAATAATGCAATTAATCCCCTCCTACCCCCCCAAAAAAAAACTACTTTCCTAATAATTGTGCAGTGTATTTATTTTTTTACATAGTATTCATCAAATTTAAATTTTTTTAAGCTTTACATACACATGGAGTCACGTGGGACCACCGAGTAGGATGGCTGCCTGACTGGATACGTCCCGGTAAACCCACCTAACTACCCCAAATTAGCTAATGATATTGGCGTGACTGTGCTGTAAAGTCATAGAAAGTGATAGTTAAACACTGTTGTAGCTGAGCAAACCGGTGACTCACGCAATATGACAACGAGAGCGGCCAACAAGAGTGCTACTACTGGTGGTGCTAATGCTAAGACAGCAAACCCTGAGGGCATGAGCAATGAGGGAAGCGTGCTGCAGGCTATGCAACAGTCCCTGGTAAAAGCCATGGAGAAGATGGGGCAAGTTGGGAAACTTTTAACGGTTTTGCAAGCAGATATGACGGAGATTAAAGAGACCAGCGTGGGCCTAAGAACTGACGTAGACAGAATAACGCTTCGCCTGGATGAAGCAGAAAATCGAATCTCTCAGTTGGAGGATGACAACAACCAGCTTCGCCAAACGGCGGAGAGAAGCGCTAAAAAGTGCGATGAACTACATCAGGCCGTTGAAGATGCTGCTAATAGAGACAGGCGCCAGAATCTACGACTCATCGGCCTAAGGGAGAAGCTCGACAACGGCTTCAGTGAGAATCCCACTGCACTTGCATGCCGGGACACATTTTTAGTATGTTTTTATTTTATTTGTAACGTGTAGATAATAAGCAGCGACACACTTGATGCTGTGTCACTTTACACAGCATCAAGTGTGTCGCTGCTCATTATCTACGCGTTACACTTTAAATGTTGCTGCCGGAACGGTATTATCTCCGTTCCTCCGTAAAGATTGGTCCAGTGTACCTTATGCTTAAGCAATGAGAAAGGAAGCCGTGTAGCACCTTTTGCCCAGCGGTTGTCTTGGCTGCCACTTGGATACGTGCGTTCACTCAGTTAGGCACCTTTAGTCCACATATCATGGTCCTGCATTGCTGTCTAAAGTATGCAATGTTTCAGTAACAAACAGAGCCAACACATTACTTTTTCTCAGGTCAACGTTCCAATCCACCCCTACTTGATTTATGACCAGATACCCAACACTACTAGCATTCCCATCAGTTTCAGCTGCACTTTTAGTGCTAATTCGCTTATGTTAACACACTGAAGTAAGACAGTGAACATGGTCAGCCTAATGCATGCTGACTTGGCATTCAGCTCAAAGCTGGTCATAAGTACAGCACAGCTGCTAGCATGGCTGCAGACTGTTTGAATACAGAACGCTTAGTGTTACAGAAGCTGCTCCTTCTACTCTAGACAGTCTAAATGTCCTTCACTCACTGTTGCATTACCACAATCTACTCACGAGAGTAAACCTAGCAGGGCTGTTGGGTGATTTAAACCACAACCTTGGTTTGATTCTAGATGGAGGGCGCTCTTGTAACCTTGCTTCATGTGGATGAAATACTTTTTTGTGGCACACCTAGATGAGAAAACATGTGATTCAACAAGCCATTCAGATTTGGCTCTATTATTGTTGTAGATATTGGAACTGCAAGGTTGCAACAGATTGTCAACAATTGTGAATGTTACTGGAGATCTCTCATGTCATGAAGAGAAAAAATACCTGGATCGTCAGTCCAGAACGCTTTGTTGTCTGCAGGAAAAGATTCTGATTGTCACTGTCAAAGAAAGTACTTCACATGTCCACAATTGCCAAGATGACTCCTTTTGATTCGGAGAGTGACACAAGGTTGTAGTTTTCGTCTTTTCTAGACCGACCCAAAGGTTGAGAGACGTCTTAAATTTGCTCTTTTGGTGCAATTGTTCCCAGAAAAGGTGACAATCCTTCAGCTCTTGAAGGAGTCAAGTGGAGACTGTAGTCTACACCATAGTCTCTTTGTTGGTGCCTTTGCAGAAGGTCTTTATGGACGTGGTCTGTTGGGTAGGAGTGCTGTGGGCAGGCAAGGGAATCTGCAATCGCACTTTGTTGTTGGTCTTCTTCCATGTCTGGAACAAATTCATATGGTAGCGCACAGATACCTGAGAAACAAATGAGCATGTTTTAGTGCACCTGGTGATGGTTTAGGTCAAATATAATGTGATGAATTGAATTGAATTGAATTGAATGTGACCAACGTTCCATACTTGCTGCATTTCCAACGCATGATGTGGCTCACCCTTTTGTTTGGTTGCCGATAAAAGGATTCAGCAAGAGTCACGTTGACGATGTCACAAAATACAGAAAAAGGACCTGGTACCAAAAGTTGAGGCGAGCCAGACCACACATTGGAAATGAGGCATTAGGTCCATAGTTGTCATGCGATGACGACTGAGTAAACTCCATTTGCTGAGGAAGACCATGCAATGTAGATTAAAAGCCTGAGAAAAGTTTTTAAGTGGCTGAGCTTCCCAAAGGTCAAAAATGCACTTCCACTAAAAGTTATTTTTAATTTTTTGGTGATTTATTCGTAGTTTCAGGCTAACTAATTATTTGATTTAAAAAATAAAAATAGAAAGTTGAAGTTGCTAACCAACATTTTTATGTTAACCAAATCCAATGAAAGGGGCTGCAGAGACTTATCGCCAAGATCTTTTCACACAAGGCTGGATTGCATATGAGGGGTAAAACGAGAAAAACCATGTACTGACTGACAAGTGTAAACCCTGAACGTACCAGGGTCCAGAAGACGTATATGGTGAAGAGGGCCAGCGTGAGGACCAGTAGCCCCAGGGCCTCCATGCCGTTGGTGTAGTGGAGGTCCAAGGCGCCCTGAACACACAGCCATCCTGACAGGCTGGCCAGTGGTGTGATGAACAGGAAACACACAGCATCGCCACACAGCGTCCGCCTCTGCTGCTGCACAGATGGAGAACACAACCACTGAGGGGAAGAAGGAAGAGAGTGAAAGCTGGTTAAAAGCACATTAATGTACAACATGGGTCATGGTGCTGCACACCGTGTGGGTGGAGCTACTTGACCCACACATGGACATGTAGGTATAGAACCACTGGGGTGGAAAGTACGGTATCTGGGCAGCAGGCTAGATACTGTTGAGTTACTGAGAATAATAGTATTTATTTACAGCAGAATGCTACAAATGGAAAGGTCGAAGACTAGATTGTGTTTTATATTTAATACATCAGTGTGCAGTTGGCATATGGAAATTCATATTTAGATGGTGTTTGTGTGTAAAGTTGTGTTACAAAAATACACATTTTTAGTTTTTATAGTTTTTAATGCAGTATCTGCTTTTGCAAAGATGTTAGATTTGAAGTAATTTGTATATTTGAGGGTCTTAGTTTTAGCATTTGCAAAAATCTAGTAAATAGTATTAAGATCCCTAAAATGCCTTGTAAAGAAATGCTTTAATACTTCATATTACTGTAATCACTATCGTATTATATAATTAACATATATCAATAGCATATGTATTTTAATCAGTTTGGCTTTTAATAACTTTGATATCATTATTTTTAATTATAATATCAAACCGGTCCTTATCCAAGATCATAGGAATACTGACAGCCCAAGCCCAATAATTACAGTTGGCTATTACAAGGGACCTGCAGTGTGAGTACGGTTTTGTTTGATGACCAATCTTAAATACAAAAAGCTATTTTACCTGATTAAACTTGTGTTGCAGTTGAGGGGGGCGTAAGGTCACCAAGCCCATGTACTGCATGATAAAAGGTCCGATCCAAACCGGTGCACCGAAGCCAACAGGACTCTACCTGCACACCATGCTGCTGTTTCGATGGGCTCTTCCCAGCAGACACGTTCTGCTGTAGTAATGTAAAGTGTTGTGCGTGTGTTTTTGTGCATGTGAGTTCATGTGTACAGTATTGCCTGACAGCAGGCTTATGCTGTTCTTAACCTGGTGGAGAGCATGGTGCTTAATCAGCAGATTACTGGCTGTGACCACACACGCAGCAGGAAGACGACCCGGCCACTAATACGCTCTCCTGCACTGTGCACTGCCGAGCAGCGAGCGGAGGAAACGCCATCTAATCTGACTCTAAGTGGCTTTAGGGTACAAGCAGGTCCAACTGATAGCAGCATGTTCTCCAACCTGAAGGCAGCAGGGCTCCTCCCACTGACTTCTGCTGGCTCATCCAGAAATATCAGAGGCCTCTCTCATCCCTCAGGTTGTATATATATATATATATGTGTCTGTGTATATATCAGGACTCTTACGCTCATGGAAAACCTGGTTATTTCCAGGCCTGGAAAAGTCCTTGAAAAAAATTAAATCCCCAAAGTTTAGTAAAAGTCATGTAAATGTGTTATATTCATGTGTTCATGACGTTCATTTAAGTTGAGTTTGAAATAATTAATATGCTTTTAAAAGAAAGACACTCAAAATATAAACAGGCATGCAGGCATCTATATAAATGTATATTCTTTTAATCAAACTATTGTCTCATTCATTTGTGTCATTTAAGGTTTACTGTATGCTTTGTATTCTCATTGTTAGTTTAAATACTATCTATATCTATCTATATATATATACATACATATGTATGTATGTATGTATGTATGTATGTATATATATATATATATATATATATATATATATATATATATATATATACATACATACATACATATGTACGTATGTATATGTTCTTTTTTATATAATTTAAGAACAGCTGTTTGCACTTGTAAACATAATATATAAAAATAAATAATAAAAAGTAATATGAAGGTGAAATGTCATCAAGGAATGCTCGTTACCAGGTGAAGACCGGAACGTTTGATCATCTTTCATAACTACAACTCGTGAAAATAAAGTGAACAGTTTATAATTCAACATCATTCCAGCTGTGTCTCATGGGTGGTTTTTGATTCATTGCTCATTGTACATGTGCGGAGGAAGAAAGCTCAAAGACGTCGTAGACCGATATCTAATTATGACAAATACAACCCTTTGAGTGCGAATGAGCTGCATGGCCAGAAAAGGGCCTACCTCAGAAAGGGGCTTTGGCAGGCGCTCCAGTGCAAACTGGTGGCGGCAGAGTTCACAGTGGCTGCTGTTGGAGGCGGTGAGCCAGAGCTCCAGGCAGGCCCGGTGCACCATGGCCAGGCTACCACAGCACTGGCAGGGCGACAGCAGCTCCCCGGAGGCTCCGCCTTCATGGCAGATCCTACAAAACGGCTCCTCCCTGCAGAGAGAGAGACACTTCTCTTCTGTAAACATTCCCCTGAAGAGTGTTGGGATGGTAGCTCTATAAGAACGTTTCCATGTCACTGATGCCTTTCAGAAAGACTCAAGGCCTCTGATTTGATAAGACTCAAATAGGGGGTCCATATAGTAGAAAGATGTGTATCTACCCTCACGGGATTCAATTCTACTAGATTCACATGTCTGAAACAACAACAGGGTCTCCCCTTGAGGTCCCCAAAGAGCTCCTGGTGGAGCATGCACTGAGCACCGTCCTTTCAATATAATTCCTCCACAATCAGATAATACATCCATCGCACAGACACTTTCTTCATGTGGAAATACAAACCTTTCAACAAAACTAAAGCACAATACTAAGACGTTCCCCAAGAACACAGACATGGCCACATATACACACGTCTCATTTCATAAAGAGAGAAATATTACTAAATACATCAACACAAGTAAATAAGTATATATAGTAAGTCACCAAATACAAATAAATAAAATAAATAAATAATTAGATATATAGGGCTTTGTATTAGAGATATGTTGCATAGGGATGCAGTACACATTCCTATCAAACAGCTCGACAGAAGAGATACAACTCTTACCGTTCAGTGATTGCTGCTCGTTCCTCACAGGGCGGGTCAACGGGATAGCGTGTAACTTCTGGGTTGCAGCCGTCGAGTCCCTCCTCCAGCCCGTGCTCAGGCATCACCTTGACCTCCCCCACAGGGCCGGACACCCGTGGGGCCGGGAGCTCCTCTGCTGTCATGTCTGCTATCTGCGGGGCCATTTACTCACGCAGGAGCATCACACCTGTTAGCAGGCAAACACAAGTCAGGATTCAATTTTTAGTGCCTTTTCCTTTTATCGTACCGTTGATCGCGTCATGGCAAAGCTAACACTAGTTACATAACACTATTTCGACACATTTAATAAATGGATGTGGAAAAATGTATATGTTGAAATCAAAAAAAGAAACGATTTGAAATATGTTTTGAGAATGTTAAAGGATCCAAAGTACGCCACCACAACGGGGACTAACATATAGATCTATAAGTTGCTCCTATTTTCTGGTGCTGTTAAAGGATTGCTTCCATAATGCGTGACAGTTATGTATATTTTCATCCCATATTTTCAGTGATGCCAAGCTGAGATACAAAAAGGGCCATTTTTCATCTACAGTACAGGCCAGACTCACTGGTGTTGTGTATGAATACTGCATTCTATGCTGACACATGGTAAATACAATTATATAATAAATACTACAGATTGGTCCTTCAATACAGTTTCTGATTAAATGTACAAAAAAAGCATGATGTCTTTGTGAAAATCATATATTCAGAAATGTGGATTTAGAAAACATTCATCATTAATGAGGAAAGTGTTTCACCAAAAAAACATTTACACTTTATTTAAATGGACATGATGTCATATTTCTAAAAGTGTAAATATATAAACATTTGTTTTTCTTTCTTTTGAGACAGTTCTCCATGTGTGGATGTATTTTGTTGTATTATTATTTTTGTATATTACATTTTTGCTTTACTTTGTTCTTTGTAAACCTTGTACAGCAGATATTGATATCTATTTTATAGGGTCCAAACAAAAAACATACAGCAGTAACGTAAATATAGCATCTTATATATAACAACATAAGGGGAAAAAATAGAAGGTTGAAAAAAACCTTAGTAATTTAAGGTCCGGATGAAAATACAGTGGCTTGGATAGCCGGTCTCTTTGCCTCGCTCCACTTCACGAGACAACTTCACCAGGAGAAGAGTGGGCGCTGCTCCGGCAACACATTCTCACTCTCAACTTGTCAGAAAAGGTTGTGGTTAACGTTACCTTGACTTCCTCCCAGCAAATAGTCTCCTAGCGGTGGGGAGGAGGTAGAGTGCAGTGGGGTGCGCTGGCTTTTTTGTCTCATCTGTTTTTTCTTTTTAATCTTAAAAATAGCTTTATTGTTCTGGCGGTATCGAACTGTCCCGGAACTACATTGAACTCCATTTCTTTCTTTTTACATTAAAAAACTTTTGCGAGATCTCACACAACAGTGTGTGTGTGTGTGTGTGTGTGTGTGTGTGTGTGTGTGTGTGTGTGTGTGTGTGTGTGTAGCAGTCAGGGCCATAAGTATTTGGACTGTGACACCATTGTTCTTATTTTCCTCTTTACACAACTCTACACAGATTTGAAATGACACATCAATATGTGGTGAAAGTTTAGACTTTCAGCTTTAATTCAATGGATATAACAAAACTATCGCATCAACCTTTTAGGAATTACAACCATTTTTACACAGCCGCCCACATTTTCAGAGTCTCAAAAGTAAATGGACAATTGTCTTACAAATGGTTTTATGGCCAGGTCTACATTTGTACAAAATAAAGTGACTTGAACTGCATTGTTCCCTCGGTATTTCATGACAAAATAAGCAGATGAAAAGGTCTGGAGAGGATTCAAAATGTTGAATTTGCATTTGGTAGCTGGTCCAGGGAACTCTCTGCATGTCAATGCAAGTGAAGGAGGCCATTAAAAGGCTGACAAACTACACACACCTATCAGGCAGATAGCAGAAACATCAGGATTGACCAAATCAATAGGTTGGTACATTCCTAAAATAAAATAGGAGCAAGCTCACCAACACCAAAAGGCTCGGAAGACCACAGAAGACATGTGAAGTAGATGCAGCAGAATTCTTTCCTCGGTGAAGAAAAACCCTTCATAACATGACTACTGAGCTCCAGAATATTCTGGAGGAGGGAGGCGTGCCTTTGTCAAAGTCTACAACCAAGAGATGCCTTTATGAGTCTGAATACAGAAGGTTTACAACAAAGTGCAAACCACTGGGAACACTGAAGAACAGGAAGGCAAGACTTTGCCAGGAAACATCTGAATAAGCCTGATCAGTTTTAGATGAAGGTTCTTTGGAAGATGAAACCAAGTCGGCTCAGGTCTTCATGCAGCTCACACTGAAACAATATGCATGATATCAAACTCTGTTCATGGCAAGGTCCTGTTTACCACAACGCAGCAGCCAAGCAGTGGCTCAAGATACACAACACTGAGCTGTTGCAGAGCAGAGACACAATAAGCCAATATAGGCTTCAAACTACACCTTGCATAAAGTAACACGTCATCTCCAACAGTAGGCTTACCAATAGCTGGATGTCCACACACACTTTGTGACGGCGTCTGCTCCGATGCAGTGGAAGCAGCCCTTCCCGTCTGTTTAACAGAGCCCGTGTGTGGAAGCTTCTCCTCCTAAAGCCTGCCAGCAGATTAGCGTGGCTTCATGGACGCCGGTGAGACCAGTGAGGGATTAGATGGAGGGGAAAGTATGGGCCAGGCCAGACAAATGGAAATCACATCAGAGTGAGTTACAGCGAGCGGGAGCAGCACCTCATCATACCCCCCTTAATCCTGTTAGGGGGCTACCAGGAAGGCAGCAGAGCGAGCCTTTCACCGGCCTCCACCCTCCTATGGTAGTATAGGCTGCAGGACCAAGCCGCTCCCGTAGATAGAGGGACATGAGACCGTGGTGTTGTGGTGTTGTGGTGTTTGGTGTTTGACACGTATGTCTGTGGAGGAGAGAGGTTTTCGCTCTTTGATTTAAACTCTTATCAGAATCAGAAGTCTTGCTGAGATGGAAATCTGATGGCACATGTGGACAAACAGGGAAACAACAACAACGTAATGTCCCCCTCTAGAACTGATTTGAATGTCCTTTGGCTCGTTTGTAAAGCCGCAGTGCACACACTGTTGTTTTAACTCACACTTACACATATTCCATGATCAGGACTTTCAACCCCTCACCTGTGGTGAACCTTTCTGATAAATATCAGGGAGAAACAGTGTATCGTAGAGAGCAGTGTTTGGCCAACCACAGAACTGTATATCCCATGGGTCAAAATGCAGAACAATATGTTCTGTTGCAAAAGTTTATGATAGTTTTGTATTTTCTTCAGAAAGATAATCTTCTCAAATGAACACAACTTTTATGATTTTGGAATTGTGAATGCAGTCGGCAGAAGTAAAATGTAATAATAGGCCATAAATGAACCACGTGGCATTAGCGTGAATAGAAACGACTGGTTGCAGAGTTGATGTTTTGTGGTCACATTTGGCCGCTTGTTTTCTAAGACACGTAAAACCGTAAACATGTATGAGAGTTGTGATAACTGATGATCTTATATTGTAGAACAACATGCGAACATCTCCGAAGCTTTTGTTAACCTTATTTCAGGACTCGTTCTGCATCACTCTATTACATACAGTATATAATGTCTTTGCAGGTTTCAAACGGAGGAGCTGTGAAAATCGGCACTAACAATTAGTTGCTTAGTGAACGTGAGAGTCTTTTGGTCAGATAAACATGCAACAATGCAAAAGATTATCCACACACCTGATGATTATGCATAAACAATTCATTGAAATCAACTGGTTCTCAACTCAACACAACTAACTAAACTCCAAGTGTTTCTTCATTCTCCTGTTTGTGAAGAACTGTGCTCAACATTCTTTGAGAGGTTATTATCATCATTTGTCATGTAATTATTGCGGTCGTGACTGATGTTGGTGGGGGTAAGGTGGTCTTTTTGTTGTACTAAATACAACAATTAATACAAATAAAATTAGGGATAATGTGAGACAGTGAGATTTGTAAGATACACACTACCAAGACACTTTTTTTCCTGTCATTTTCCCCTGTTTACCTATTTGTGAAAGGGCGGCATGGTGGTGGCCTCACAGCAAGAGGAGCCGCGTCATGTCTCTAGCAAATACCTTAGATTTATTTATGTTTATAGAGAATTAGATGAGTCCAGGTGGTGTTAAATGAAGCATGTCCTCCTGGTTTGAATTAATTTTAACAGGCTAAAGTTCATTAGGTTGCACTGGCCACACACACACACACACGCACACACACACACACACACACACACACACACACACACACACACACACACACACACACACACAATCTACGTTTTCTTTTATCATGCCTCATTTTGTACAGAGTTCTGAGGTTTTAACATCCGTAAATGTACGCTGCCCTTCTGGTTCCTCTTTTACGATGGATTTGTCAAGGCCTCTCCTCCCACCTTTCCTTGTGTTTTCTGGGTGTTCCCTGCCACTAGTGGCTCCTCCTGCTCCTGGGCTCTGGCTGCTGGCACACCTCAGCCTCATCATCTAATCAACTGCTGCATTATTTACAGCCTGGCTTTCCTCCAAGTCCTTGCCAGAACTTTCCATCTACTACGTTGGTAGCTATGTTGCAGGCATCAGAATGAATTATTTTTTAAGTATTCTGTAGTTTCGTCTCTGAATTGTATCTCATTGCGCTCAGATCAAACTTCTGCTGCTCTGAATTCCAGTCTCCTGCCTCTCTGCTCGCTCTCAGCTGTCAAACCCAGCTGTTCCCGTCAATTCATCCACTGGATAAGCACTAACAACATTCACCCCATATCCTTATCTCTGAAAACCTTTTTCTCTTCACTTACTACGTACTGCAGCTGCCCTCACAAAGTACACCATGTGTCATGCAGTATAGCATTCATGTTGTGACTAACATTCCCTTTAACGTTGACCCTCTTACTCATATATCTGCTGTGCCATGGCCTGCGTACTGCAACAATGCATCCGGATAGTAGAACATTCTGGTTATCGGCATACTGCATTAGACATTGGGACATACTAAATGTTTTCCTTGCATAGTAAATCATATTGCAGTATGGGTATTGGAACACACAGCAAGTCAATACACCTTTTTACCTGCTGTCAGAGTCTGTGTGCTGCGCATGGGTTCACTCAATAATGAACTTAACAGGATTTTATACACGTAGAAATGTTTCAATCATCAGTTTAAGGCGTCCTGGACATTGTTCTCCCCGCTGTTCTTTCTCTTGAAAGTATTTTACTTCCACAGTTTGTTGTTTGAAACTCTCCAGAGTTCAGGGAGAGCAGTGCTGTGAATCCTGATTCCCTGCCTGGTGTCTTGCCCCGATGATAACAGCAGTACCTCTGGAACTGTCTCAACTGGTCTTCATCCTAAAATCCTGAAGACAACATTTCTGGCTGTGTTCCACGTCTCAAACGAGTCCAACACCAGTATGCACCAAGGACTTTACACACCAGTGACTTGCCAGTAAGATCGTAATGCAGAATAATTTGGGTTATTGTAAACATATCCTACAAATATTTACCTTTGAGACATAATCCGCCACATTAAAATGAAAACGATGCTATCTTTACACAGCAATCATTATTTACGATCAGGAAATCAACTGTTACATGACTAAAACTTGTCTGAGTGGAGCAGGTTCAGACTCAAGCGCCTGCATTCTAAAGGAAGCGCTCCATTCATATTTATAGTCTGTTCTCCCTTTCTACACATAAGCTCAGATAAAAGAGGAGAAAGAACGAGTCTCTGACTGGCAGAGCTCCAGTCTCTCCCTTCCCTCTAATCCTGTGTTATTCATTCCCAGGCTGCTCCTCACAAAGCCCAGAGGGAACGCACTTCATGAACAGACTGAGAAGGTGGATAATTCCTTTGACTGACGGGACAGCAGCGCGCAGAACCCCAGACGTGCTGGAGGAAAACGTATACGACGCCCCCTCTGGAGGAAAGCCACTTCCTGTCCTCTCTGCGGCCGCTGGGTGCAGCAGGCCTGTCTGAAGCTGCAGGTCTGGTGTTGTGTCTGGGATTTAGTCAAGGTCTGTTTGGGTCGGCGGACTCTTTAAGCCCGCCTCCTCCATTTGCATTGTGTTAGATAGGACTGGGGCCCTCTCTAATCCTACGAGGAGCGAGGGGCCACTTTCCAGTCTATCGATCCCTCACTTCATCAGGTCCCCAGCAGCCATTAAAAGATGTTAATCCAGCGTGTGCCTCGGTCTGGATCGAATCCCAGACAAAAGCACCGCTGGAAGCTGTCTGGACATTAAGTCTCACATGTTTTATGCTCTACCTGTACGCCGTTATGATCTATAGACACTGCAACAGCTGTTCAATGGAGATACCAACAAGGGTAGACATAAAATACATATGAACATAATATTAACTACTATAGGGACTATATTTACAAAAAGTACAAGACATATTGCCTCTGTCCTTTCTAAAATAAAAACTAAATACCACAAAGTTGTGAGGAAAATGTCTTTATGGGTCTTTAATCTCTGACTCGGGCACAAAATCAAGCAATTTTACGCTATAAATTATGAGACTTCTCAATACTTGAGATTGTCTGCTAATTCCTGACAATGACTGATATATTTGACTTGAGGACATTTCTGACTACGTCAATGCTGATATGATTTCAGGTCTGAAAGAGATGTAATGTTGGACCTTTACTCTCGAAAACTTTGAATTCTTGATTTTTTTTGTCTGAATATAGTCAGAGATGTCTTCAAATCAAATGTATCAGTAGTTGTCAGATATTAATATTTTAATTGAAATACAAGAAAGCAAAAATCAATAAAATGGTTTCCCTCAGAATATTTCATTTTAAATTAAAGAAGTACCGGTACACAGTTAAGATGCGGGTGAATATATTCCATTTAATTTTATTTTCATATATATATTTTGTATATGCCCTTGTCAACAACACATTTTATAATATATAATCCCTTACTGTACCATCACTGGCAATGCTGTGTGATCACCAGCAGCTATACGTTGTGTGAGGAGGCAGGCAGTGGCAGTAGACAGGTAAACACTGGAATGAGAGTAGGAGTCACATCATGAGCGGTCCTTAAGCATGCAGCATAACGGGCACCCAACAATATTATCATACAACATCGTTGTCAATTAAATTTCAAGGATTACATTATACAAATACTTTTCTAATAATGTGTCCCGTATGAAATCAAAAGTCAACGTCATCTTTTTCAACTTTACTTCCATAACTCCATAACGAATTAATAACGTAATAAAAGCAAACTATTATTGTGTTGCCTTAAAGCAGCGGTTCTCAAACCTTTTCTGTCACGCCCACTTTGGAGGAAGAACAATATTTGAATCACCTGAGGCCTTGAGGATGTATAGTGTGTAGTGTGAGTTAAATGTTATTTTCATCTCACGCTGCACCAAATGGTTCTGTTATGTCATAAATAGCCTGTGGGCAGAGCTCTGAGACGGAGACTCAGACGGGGCTTTGCAGGACTGTTTGAAGTAAGGAAAGGGGTCACTGAGTGTTTTATCTGGGGACACAACGATTTGATGCTCGCAGACCTTTCAAGGGGCTTTTTTTAAAACACAGATAAGAGGATTGGCAAGTGGCTGGAGAGGAGCAGTCAAAACAAGCCCAGGAAGAGCACATTTGCTTTCAGAGCACTAATGTGTGAAGAATGCTCTATCAGTCGGCGCTATCAGCAGGTCCTCCAGTAGAGGAAGGGGAGCGTCTCTCAGTTTTAAAATGGATCCCAAAGACAGGAGAGGAGGGAGTGCGCCAAGAAACTTATGTCAAGTGGACATCCTTATCTAAGAAAGATGACTCTCTCTTGCTACGGCTCCAGTGCTCTCAAGGCAGCCGGGCAGAGAGCAGGCTTCCTTCCGTCGGGGAGGCTAGCTGCTCGGATTTTAGAAGAAGTTCCTGGAATTGAGAATGAAAACCTCGAGACCAAAGGGTCGTGTAGATTAGGCAGGGTAGTGTAGCCCAGATCAGGTCTTCCGCACGGTGGTTTAGGATGTCAGCAAGTCCAACAGGGTAGGAGACTGCTCTCCTCCAGGCAGCCGACAGCCTCAGGCCACCATGACGGAGTGGACCCTGCTCAAGCGACTCCTGGACGCCGTCCACCAGCACTCCACCATGATCGGGCGCCTGTGGCTCACCGTCATGGTCATTTTCCGGCTGCTCATCGTTGCTGTGGCGACTGAGGACGTGTACGCCGACGAGCAAGAGATGTTTGTGTGCAACACGCTGCAGCCGGGATGCTCCACCGTCTGCTTCGACGCGTTCGCGCCCATCTCGCAGCCTCGCTTCTGGGTGTTCCACATCATCAGCGTGTCCACGCCATCCCTCTGCTTCATCATCTACACGTGGCATAACCTGTCCAAGCTGCCTCACAATGCCACCCAGAGGCAGCGGCAGGGACCCGGAGTTGCCCCAGGGCTGGGAGGCCCCGGTGTGGGGCGAGGCAGCGGACGGGAGGCGTACGATCGAAGCTGCGACTCAGACAGCTGCTCCATCCGCTCCCATAAGCACCTGGGTCACAGCGTGGCGGATGTGCTGGAGGGCGTCGCCGCTCAGACCCTCCTGAGAGGAGACGCCAGCGACATGGTGGCCTTGAGCCACGCCCGGGGTTACATCGTCAGAGAGGGGAGCGCAGAGGGTCCCGTGGTCTCTGGAGGGGTTTTGTCGAAATGTTACATCTTCCATGTGTGTTTACGGGCGGTCCTGGAGGTGGGCTTTGTCACGGCCCAGTGGAAGCTGTTTGGCTTCCAGGTACCGGTCCATTTCCTTTGTACCTCGACCCCCTGCAGCCAGCCGGTGGACTGCTACGTTTCCAGGCCCACGGAGAAGACCATCTTCTTGCTCTTCATGTTTTGTGTGGGGATTTTCTGTATCCTGCTCAACCTGCTGGAGCTCAACCATCTGGGCTGGAAGAAGATCCGGCAGGCTGTGAAGCTGAGGGAGAGGGCGTCCTGGGGAGGTTGTCCAGGCATAAGAGGGGGGTACGAAACCTTCCCTTCAGACAGCCCCTCGCTCACGTCTTCTTTGGGCTACAGGGACGCGACCAGCACCACTTCCCTGCCCACGTTGGACCTGGTGGTGGGTCACCAGCCTGACTGGACCTGTGCGGTGAACAGTGGCAGGACGAGGGAGCCTGAGGATGTCAGAGAGACTAGACCAGAGCAACCAAAGACACAGGACTCCCATAAAGGAGAGCGGCAGCCTCTGAAGAGTCAGAGAGCGATCAGAGAGTCTAAACAGAGAAGTGCTGAGGTCTGGATATAGTCCACAACCATTAACCTCTGATAGTTTGATAGAGTCTAACCCTGCAGTTAATCTTGCATTCATGAAGGTTATAATGTTCAGGTTTAGAGAAATGTGTTGATTCAACTTGAGGTGCCTGGACTGTGTGGCGTTACACTAATACATGTTTTGTAATTTGAGTTAACTAACCCTTTACTTCCCCATAGACCAGCAGACCAGAGATCCTCCAGGTTAAACTTATGATATCCATCTTTGTGATGGGATTCATTGTGTGAACGAATGTCTCTTCTTTTCCATTAACCCTTCACCCGCAGCTCTTTTGAAACAATCACAACTGAGAGGAGCTACCAACATGTTGCCAAGAGATACTGGTTTGAATGGCGATGCTGGGAGTCAGCCTGAAGACATTCAAATGGGTGATTTGATAGTGTTTCCAGTACCATGTAGTGTTAACCATATGTGAGTTTTGGATGCTATAATGGACACAAAACATGTGGATGTGCTTTGTGTTCACAATGCACAGGGACATTTCATGACAGGGTGTAACATATACACATGAATAAATATGATCACTGATGAGACGGTTGCTTATTTAAAGGCAGTGACCACAACCTAATTGTATCACAAAACAATGCCTACTTGTTTTCCCTCATCATCACAGGTTGCATGACATATTTAGACTGTTTCCTTTATAGCTCTCAGAGGCTCAGAGGGAAAATGATGGAGTATTAAGTTACATTCTTCCTCTGCGGGTCCAACACTGATGCTGGGCGATGAGGTTTCCCAGTTCATCCCATAGGTGTTGGATAGGGAGGGCAGGGCTCCGTGCAGGCTAGCTCTTCCACACCAAACTGTGAAGCCAATTCTCATTGCAGCTGCTTTTGTATACAGAACTGGACTGTCGACACAAAGTAAGAGCCTGAAATATTGTTGTGTGCTGCAATATGAAAGGTTCCTGAAAAATAGCCACAATAAACGTAGATACATTTTGATCACAGATCACAAACAGAATGGCTCCATATTGGCTTGTTTTATTTATGCAATATATTTATTAATATATTCAATTTACAACATCTATAAAACACCTTTTGCATAAATGATGCTACTGAAAGAAACTAAACACAGAGCTGTGCAGACTTTGCCTTGTAGTTGGTTGTAAGATGAATACTGCGAAGGCAAGAGGTACAGTGTTGAGAGAGATCTGGGTTTAGTGTATCAAAAGGCATTCACACTGTGGGGCTAATGGCAGACACATAGATGTGAACTTGGTTAACCTTGTTTTCAGTCTTAATCAAACTCTTTGGGAATGGATGGTTCCACTTGTTTCATGATTGCGTTCAGAACTATTTGTTGAGTTTCAGTCTCTTTCCCTGTAGTTTACCTGGAGACTGAATTAAACCTTCTGATGACATTCCTGTGATGTATGTTGTTGAACTGTGCAGACGGCACCCTGTGCTAAGAGCTCCCCAGTATCCATAATCCATGTCGAACCGGAAAAGTAACATGCAACATCTTGAACATCTAGGCAATAAGTATCCATACATTTTCTTTCTTTTTTCTCTAATGTATATAAAGTTCAGTTGGTCTACAACACATTAAAAGACTAAACTTCATGAATCCATCAAGTACATATTGGGACAAATACCCAATAAGAACACACTTCTGGAGGGGAAACAAGTTTCTTCTCATTGCAGTGATAATAATTTGAAGTCCAGTAAAATCTGGAATAAAAGCCGGTATATAATGGTTATATAAATAATGGCTGGTCACTATATGGGTACAGATTGCAAAGCCCTCCGCGGCAAATTTGTGATTTTGGGCTATACAAAATAAACTGAATTGAATTAATAAAAGCAGCTAAACATTAACAGTTTCTTTCTTCATTATTACCTGTAATCTGATAGCACAACTGGTATATTCTGTGTAATGTCCATTTCCACAGCACTAATTCCATCAGTGTTGGCATGCTCAATACTTCTGCTTTTCCCTTCTTTTTAAAGTTATGAAACTCAACATTTCCTGCATATGTATAATACTAAGAGCTTACCGGGAACATAAGTTATTATTTAAAAAAAATCATGTGGTTCTTTATCTAATATCCTTGAGGTTAGTGAAGAAAAATCATATTTCTGTTAGAGACGAGAACCAGCCCAATCCATTCTAACCTTACCGCAAGTCGTTCTGTTCACACTTCAGTGTTAAGTGTGAGACGAGGCGGATATAAAATGCATGAAACTTTTTTTTTAATTTTTACTTAATCTTATGTCATATTTTCTGGAAACAACGGCAACATTGTTTCCGGCCCTGGTGAGTATGACCTGGCTGGATTAGTGTTGTGGAAAGGCAATTTATATCCAGACAGTTGCATCAACATACAAATAAAAACGGGAGCAGATCAGAAAACAAGATCAAATTAAAATAAAGTTTCGAATAAATAAATCTACAGTTGAGGTAAATAAAGACGTCTCTTTGAGACTTTACGGTAATGCGCCTCTTGCACCCTCTGGTCTGTGGCTGAACACCCTGAAGGCCACCAAGGTGCTGCACCTGATGGCACTTCCTCTACAACAAGTTCGTCAGCATGGCCTTTACTTATCCTAACGCTGATCACCAGCTAATGAAGAGAGCTGGAAGGAGTTTCACAGGATAACAGGATCATCTACTTCATTGGATAATTCTTCCAATCTAGAAACCAATAATTGAGATTCTGGATTCAATATATATCAGTCCAAACATCTGTGGTACAAATCTAAGTATCCGTCACTTTGACGTCACATATCTGATATCTGACAGTGGTTCTAACCTTGGTGTGAATAACACAAAGTGCAAGAAAAAGAGAAACTAAATATATCATTTAAAAAAAATGGTGCATGTCTATAAACGTATGCGGTAGGTAGATTCTAAAGCTTCAGTGCAATACAGACGACATTTAAAAAAGCACTTTCAATTGGTTTCAGTGAGACAAGGCAAAGAGTGGACGCTTCGGTCCTCACAATAAGTCAGAGCATGTAAACACAGAGAGGGAGAAAGGGAGAGAGACATTCAGACAGATGGAGTCCACTCCAGTTCCTCGTCCTCGTAAAACACTTAAGAGCACAGCAGGCAACACAGGCAAAGTCAGTTTGGGGGAATGTAGAGTTACAGGTCGAATCTAACAGAGGACTCATTGACACGCCCAACGTCTCCCAGTGGGGCGTGAGGCCTTCCAGCACTGGGGACTTCAACTTCTGCCAGTGAGGTGGGATCTCTGTCCAGGAGCTGAGGTCTAGAGGTTCACGCATTCATAAAACGTCTTAAAATAGTGTTTTTGTGGAAAGGAACCGTGTCATGCAGCTAAAGCCTCCGCTAAGCAAATGTTTTTTAGTCCACATTTTTAAGATCACTATATGGTTTATAACAACTTGGGTGTTTATGTTTTGTGTAACTTTGGCCATCGTTTCTACCAGATATCCAACAGGGAAGAGGTTCTTAAAGCCAACAGTTCATCCAGATTCTGATTCTGATTATCGAAGCTCTTTTCTTTTTGACAGTAGAACTGAAACATTGCTGATTGTTCCATAAATACACCTTCTAATCACTTCACCTGCTTCCTCTCAGGGTCCTCCCCCACTGATCACAACAGATGGACTGTTTGTAACAGATAGTTTGGATAATAATTCATTTAAAGCAGCATTACATCTGTTATTCTTTGGCCACTTGGGGGCAGAACTCCATAACAAGCTGAAAATCACGCACATATTTCAAGATATGTCCTAAAAACAGTATTTACACATCCAGCATAAACTAAGTGATGTACTGGCCTTCATTTGGAGTCTTGTTTCTGCTTTCATTATCACTCCTTTTAGCTCTATTTTGCGCTCCACCAACTCCTATGGAAAAGATATATTTATCTTCAGCTGCTAACTGCTTCCTACGTTCACCAGCTGTTCTCTAGCCGTGTCTGTCTGCCTGATGCTGAGGAGGAGTAACCCTGTTACAGACATCAGCAACCCAAAGAGCACAATGTCATTGTACTGATAGAAATGATGGTCAAAACTATGACATGAACAAAGCTCTAATTAGTTGAAATGATCCTTGAACTTTGGTAAGACTTCACAGGGAAGTGTTAGCAATTTGGCTTATGTTTGGACAATAACATGAAATGCTATTTAAAATTAAAATAAATCAGTGGAATACAGCAGTGTGGCGGCCATATTGGAGGTCTTCTAGGGAGAGATGAAATGTTGAATGACATCAAACACATAAGACAGCCCATCGACAGCATTTCTTTTTAAAAAGGGTCAGTTCCCACAAATCCTAATTTCTTTTCAAGCTTGGGTAGGTCACATTGGATAAAACAGCAAGAGTACGATAGATCTTCAAAAGGATCCAAACAAAAAAAAACAGTGTTTCCAACTCTTTTCCAGTGAAAGTAGCAAGCAGCACTTGCTCCAGAAGCCGCTAAACCTAGCGAGAAAGTCGCCATGTCGACCCCCAAAATGATCTTTATGAACTTGAACAACGAACACGGATAATTTTAGCTGACGAGCTAGCAGCTGCTCGAAGGCTGGTGGTGACACGCAGGTGCACCCAGGTAGGCAGGGAGCCTGACCAATGGGTTCACTGGGGCTCAATACTGTCCTGATGCAGCCACAGACGTCCCTTTCTTTTTGCCAGAGCATTTGATTTATCGTTTGCTGTCGGGTTGTAAAGAGAATTTCAACAAATATAACAAAAAACATTTCCAAAATACATTACTTACCCAAGCTTTAATTGTCTTTGTTCAATCCTGCAGAGCTGAATTCTAGGGATGATTTGGGTGAAACATCATCTTATTCCTCTGACTACGTTCATACTTGGATTACGCTAGCACCTTAGCTGGCTAGTTGTCAGCATGATGCAGGGCATCCATGACAGTGCATCCCATCCCGTCATAGGGATGGGAGAAGCGAACACGTAGCCCCTATCCTTATTTTGGGGGTAACTATATGAGAGTGGTGAATTATCTCAAAATGAAATGAATACAATGTTCCTGATGTGACTACAAAGTTCCGGAGCCTCAGTTTGTGGTGAGAAACAAGCAGACCGCTCAAGGGGAGAGCAAGACGGGACATTTTCCCCTTGGTCAGACCCAAAGACATGAGGGTCGACCAGGCAGAGGGTCCCACGTAATGGCTTGGTTTTCAGTTGGCTTCAGCTTCATAAATATCAGAGAAAACAATTCAATCAGCAACATTTTTGATTTCGTGTCATGTTGGGACAGAACTACTACCTCTATGGCTCCGTTTGGAAAATCAGTAGACAGAAATTCTTTCCCAGCTTCGGGCCGAGCCGGCCCTGTGAGGCGCAGAGGCCGAGGAAGGGAGTCTTTAGAGGACTCAAGGTGCCGGACTTCACTGAGGCAGGGGGACCATGACGTCCACGTAGTTGATGGGGAAAAAGCCGGACTCGCCGCTGATCATGCCCTCGTACCAGTTCTCATCGATCTGGTTGGTGAGGATGATGATGTCGCCCTCCTTGAAGCCCAGCTCGCCCTCGTTCTCTGGCTCGAAGTCATAGAGGGAGCGGCAGCACGGCTGGTCCAACACCTCGGTCTCTGCGCCACACGAAGAGAAATATTATTTCACTCCTCCACATTTACGATGAGAATTGCCTTATTTCCTACCAACTAACGATTTATTTCATTATCAAGTAATTCATTCTTTTTTAATTCAATTTCTTTACCAATTAGTCATTGGTAAAATGTCTGAAAGACGTCTTTTAATTGCTAAGACGAAGTCCACCTGCTGATGACTTATCTGAAAGCCCAGAGTTGCTAGTAAGAGGACCTTGAGTGCATGCGTTGACACTGCGGAGTGCTCATACTGAGCCACCTTCATTACAACCCAGGTGACCTTCACCTGCTGCTGAAGATCTGAGATATGGCTAAAAACAGTTGACTTAAGATTCCATCAAATATCTTTCTAGATTGGTTTTGCCAACTGAGCAAAGCCCAGCTGCTGCTGAAGACCAGAAGATGCACAACAGAACTTAGGTGGATGGGGTTTTGCTCATTTGTCAGCACTTGGTACTAATACTGAGAGATCTCCATAACAACTGAGGAAGCTCCATATCATGAATATGAATAAACTTCAAACTCCTTTGAAATTGCTTTTTGTTTCCGACTTTCCGAAACCCGAAGACCCTCCCATTTGAGGGGTTGAAACCAGGAGTGTGTTGGCTTGATTATGCATTTCATTCATCAGCAAAGGAGTTGCTGGTGTGTCGTCATGAACGTGTGAATGCGGAGTCGGTGTGCGTTACTCACGGAGAATATTGCCGTTGATGGTGGGGCTCTCAGGCCATGACAGAGGAACAGATGTTATATGATCAGCTGGGTGAGATGTAAAGACACATGTAGATGTGTTGAGCACCAGACAACACAAAACAATGCACACACTCAAGACATCACCCCTTTAATCTACAGTGGTCCACCTCATACTACGTAAGCACTAGTGGTGTCTGACTTCTACCAGCAGAGGGCAGCAGCGGCTTTTCCAGACACTGTACATGTTTACCAAAATCTCCTTTTCACTTATTTTCAACATGTGTACCAGAGGGTCTGTAACCTCATCCACTCCACTTTAAAAGGTGAATCTAACAGAAGAGCACAGCTACTATAGATGAACCCTGAACACACAGATGAGCCCATTACTACTGTTCAATCAGGAGGGCCAAAGAAATTAATGAAAATAAAGTCCTGGGGGAAAAAAGGTTGAGGGACACAAATAATAATAATAAAATAATATAATATATACATTTATAGTCAAACATAATTATTTAGACATAACTAAAAGCATCCATTACATTAAAGAAATTGGAAATGTAAGGACATTGTTATGGAGTATAATGTGGATGTAACACAGGGTTAAACTGTTAAAGTAACAGTTTATATTTAACTGGGTTAGTGTATATTTAGGGATATAACAGCCACATTACTAAATTGTTCTCTAAAATAATGAGCACAACATTACTATATTTATTTTTTTTAGTCACAGCTGCTATATAGGATTTTACTCTTGGCAATAGGGACAAACCGCTGATGTCAATTAAAGGTACAAACTATTTTTGTCATTAAAAAGCAGACAGCTGTCATAGCAACAGACTAAAAGGGTTTCTCAGAGGGGTCATGGTGGATGAGGGATAAGTGGGATGTTTACTGTTTCAAAGGATGGAAAGAATCTAAAATCGTAAGTAGTAAAATCTGGTGAGGGAGGATAAATATACGTTGTGCATTTACAGACCATCACCTCAATGCTGTATAAGCGAAATACCTACTTTTACCGTTGACTGTTGGGTTGATCTGGATATCTGGAAGGGATAATATAAATAAATGTATACACAAAGCAAACAATGCAGATGGGGCTGACAGAGGAAGTTACATCATGCAAGAAGAAAGGTAAGATAAAGGTGTACCGGTGGATTTGAGGGAGGAGCTGTAGGACAGGCTGTTGAGCTGACTGTGGTCCAGGGTCTCCATGCTGCTCCGGATGGACTTGGGTTTGAACTCTCTCTTGGGCCGGATGCTGGCTGTGGATATCCTGAAGGGAGCAGAGCAGACCGTTCTTTTGAGATCGCCCCTCCTCTCTCCCTCCTTCTGCTTCATGGATCGTGGTCCATGCCTACTACTCATTATATGAATACTTTCTGTCATGTAATGCTCTGCTACGTTGTTCATTCTGGTCACATGACATCTATTGCTTCTGTCCATCCGGGGAGAGGGATCCCCCCAACAAACGCTGTAATTTGTGATTTTGGGCTAGACAACATCTTCTCAGCCTCGTTATCAGGGCATGCTGCTGCTGCTCTTTCCACCAGAGGAAGAAAAGTCTGGCGATCCCTTTTCCATGTCTGATCGAAATAGTTTTCGTTCTTGTTCTCTCGTCCAGAAGAGATTCATATACAAAACTTGTTAACACACAATTATATATATATATATATATATATATATATATATATATATATATATATATATATATATATATATGTTGTGTTTAGAGTCCATGCAGGAAAAGGAATGCTTTTGCTCCTGCATGGGGTCGTGGTGCACTGCAGCCTCTTGAGGCCAACATGGGTATTACAACAACAAACACTTTACTTTTTCATTTTATGATCACTGGTCAAAACCTTTTTTCTATTCATTTTGTTTTATCTCCAGCTTGTTTTTACACAAAGCATCACTGTTGTATTTGAAGTCGCTTGTATTTTCCCATCTCCCTTCCTCCTCCTGTCTTACCCTTTTCTCTTTCGCAGAGGTCGTCCAGGAATGAAATGAGGAGCTCGCCGTATGGGCCAATTTACACATTTGTATTTTTGTTGGATGCAGTCAAATGGATTGTTAGTACACAGCAGTTTGGTGGTGGCTGAGTTTGATTGTGGGAACTCAATACAGATAAATCCATGTAACCAACTAAAAAGTTAATTAATAAAATTTGAAGTATTTCTCCTTCATTATATTATAGCGGAAAGGTTTTTGGAAAATAAATCCCATTTCTACTCACAGACCTGCTGTCGCCACTTTTGGCGACTCTCATCGCTTTCACCGTCACAACCACTCTGAGTGGAATTACTTTTTCACCAGCAGGAGCAGAGTTGGAGTGTCATCCTGCCACAGGGGACGAAGGCTGCAGAGTAATCACTGATGACAAAGTGAAGCTCTTCCTCACCTCTGCTGCAGCGTTCCCCTGAGCTCCTGCAGGATTTCACACGACTGCCGGTGGTACTCTGCAGCCGCCTCGATCAGTGCTAGCAGCTGGCTCGCCTGCTCCACCTATTGGCCACACACACGCACACACACACACACATAAATAATAATAATAATAATAATAATAATGTATCCTTGGGGTTATTCTTCTCTGCATTTGACCCATCCTTAATTAAGGATCTTGTGCTGACTTTACACTGGATGTTACTACATTATAGAATCATGCCTAAGTCTGTCTCGTCTACCAGAGGCAGAGGGGGTGTTGAACGTGTTTAGTTGAACAATGACTCGCTGTGTATAGATGAATCCATGCCGCTGTCCGCGGTGCTGAAGGAGCACGCAGACTTTCTTCCCTTTTTTCCCTGTGAAAGGTTTTTTTCAGTTCAGGGAGTTTTTCCTGATCCGATGTGAGGTCCCGGGACAGGGATGTCGTAAGTGTAAAGCCTTCAGAGGCAAATTTGTAATTTGTGATTCTGGGATATACAAAATAAACTGAATGGAATTGAAATTTTAAACGAAAATGGCCGACTGCCTATTGATCTGTTCTTCATTGAGAAGTTATATCCTGCGTCTCACATCATTCTCCAGGAAGTGGAACATGCTCCTCTCCGCCAGCTCTTTGCTCTCGTCAAACTTCTCCACGGCCTGCCGGATCTCCTCGTCTGGGATTTTCCCCTGACGCTTCCTCTTGTAGTCAAAGTCCAAGCGGCGGCCCTCCAGCTTCTTCAGGTGGTGCTGCAGCACAAAGAGGAACAAGCACAATGCATCGTGAAGGTGAAAAGATAGTTGTTCTTGTTCTTTCACACCTAACCTGTTTGGCGCTGTTCAAACTAACTCTTAGCTTAGTCTCAGTTTCACAACTTACACCCCTTGTAACCATGTTAACATGTATGGGAGTGCAGGAATTTTACCGGATATATCAGAAGGTAAAAAGGTCTCAAAGGTCAAATCAAGCACACTGCATGTAATAACACAAACAAGTTGTACCGTGATCTCCTTCAGGTCCTTGTCCTGTAGATTCTGCAGGGGGTCAATAAAGTTTTGCTTCACACCTATGTCCAGGGAGTCCTTCACATCTGCCATCTGCCTCATGGCCTCGCCCATATCCACCAGAGCACAGCCTACAGAACAGAGAGGCAGAGCACATCTTCTCACTTAACCAGCGGGAAAAACACAGAACTCCTTTGAAGACATGAAGTCTGTCTGCGTTCAAAGGGAAACAGAAGCAGATCAGAAAACAACGAGGCTTCACACTAAAATGTGATGACATGTACACATGAGGAGGGAGGAAAGACTGGGAACGGGAACTGAATTATATAAATTAACTCTTTAGTCTTTCACAACCAGCCTGGAAAACACTACAGCTAATTCTATTTGTTATAGTGTCGTAAAGTGGGATGGGAGCCAGAGCCTTCAGCTATCAAATAGGACAGAAAGCTTCCACTTTCTGTCCCATTTAGTATGACACTCATAGTTAGGGCCGGCTCAGGGTTATCGTTAGCTATGCTGCTTTAGGCCTAGACTGCTGGTGACTCCCTAGGATCCACTGAGCTCCTTTCTCCTCCTCTTCCTCACCACAGTCGTACAGATCGCGAAACCCTCTGAAATTGTGAATGTGAATTGTTATACTGGGCTATACAAATAAAATGCAATGCTTTTCCAATTCAGCGCCTTTGCATCCTGTAGTGACAGTTTGTTTTGGCTGCATACATCCGAGTTCTGCTGATGTTACAAATGTGAACTCCAGGAGGAGTATGTCACAGCTGCTCAGCTAGCAGTCAAACAGCAGGAATGTAACGTATGCTAGTGCTGGATGAGAAACACATTGGCCTCTCTGCAGCCCCGCCCACCATCTAAGAGCTTCTGGAATATGAGAATCGGTACCGAACACAGAGTCCTCTCCCAGTTCATGGCCGTAGCGCAGCATGCAGTCCCCCAGCAGGCCTTCGGTCTGAGGGTAGCCAGTGGTCTTCACCTGCCCTCGGATCTTAGAGACGGTGTGCAGCATGTTCAGTTTGGCTCGAGAGGCTGTGGAGGGAAACAACACATATCTCACACACAGGATTCATTGAGCAGGACGGTGTTGTAGTGGCAGATACAGTCACTTTACCCAAATATCATAGAAGATAGCTTTTGTGTTTTTGTTTACCTGGGTTAGGCTGGAGGTATTCTGTTGTTTTGGACAAGAGATCAAACACAGACTTGTTGGTCACCTCAATTTTCTAAAAGAAGCAGGACAAAACATATTTGTATTCATTTATGTGTAAATATGTTCTGGTTGTACAGTCAGTTTGTGATTCAGACCCAGACTGGGCTTATGGTCACAATATTTGGAACAAAATGTGAAAGATGATCCAATGTGTGACTAACCTCTTGAACTTAACCCCTTCAATGCCAGTTCAAACCAACTTGTGTGTGTCATCAGAGTCATTCTACAGGGTTTCAGTTGTTGAGTTCATTAGGACATTTAGATATTAACTCAAAACAACTTTAATTAAGTGAATAATGACATTTGAAAATGCTCAATGAAGATCAATACATATCAATGAATAAGCCGTTATTAAATGTGGACACAGCTTATAGTCATCCCATCTGTCCAGGTCAAATTGATAACTTTAAGCAGATGACCATCATATCCATTGTTGTTTGTTTTCCTTAATAACCATTTAATTGACACTTGGATCTTTCTCACATGAACACACTTCCTTCCCTGTTTGGGGTGCCTGCTTGCAGATGGTTTGTAAAGGTTTACTTCGATCCGTTCACCTGTACTGAACTCACCCTCTCCATCTCCGTGAAGTCTTCATCCAGCTTGGTCCCCTCGGCCCCGCTGATCTTTTCACTGAGTAGCTGCACAAAGGGAGCAGAGAGAGAATACTGAGGAATACAGGCAGGAGGAGGGGTGAAGTCGCTGCAGGAGGATCCAACGTGAGACCCAGCATGCACCTCTTGGTCAATGCCTTGTGGGTGTGATGCTCACGTATACAGTGTGTGATTGTCTGCCCTGCTCCTGTGTGTCTAATCACCATTGTAAACATGAGTTTATGTCTCAAGCTCTAGTTTTAAGTCTTCTTTAATACAGCATGATGTTCATTTAGTAAATGATGGTCCAATTAGAGACCATAAAGCAGGGTATGCTTTGGAGCGGGGCTACAAGGTGATTGACAGGTCGCTGCCACTACTACAGCGTCTCTACGTCACTCCTTCCAAATATGGTCATTTCTGTTCATTCCATTATCCAAACGGCTTATCGTATTTTTAGGGTGGCGGGGCTGCTGGAGCTGATGACTTCTGTTCACTGGTTGCAAAAAACAACAACACGGTGATGGTCGTAATCCAAGATGGAGACGTGGAGATCCTGTATTCAAGAAGGCTTTACTTGGACGCAAAATAAGTACACGAGGATGGCTCACCAACGACAGACTCTAAAATACCCAACTTGTTTTTTTGTCATTGTTGGGCCAGATACTGGCATAGAGGTGACGACCAGCGCAATACATACGGGTTATAAAGATAACTCTGTTTTCATGGGAACTTTAACTAACGCTACAACCACAACTCAATCAACGACAAAACAACAAGCATTTTATTGAACATGTTTCATTCATAAATGGAAGGAAATACCCCAAACTAGAGGATTTCTCTCGACGGGGCAGTCCAACTCACTCTTTCACGGAATAAACAAAGCTTCCGTCAGGAGCCGTTCAGTAAAGCAGCAGTAGGTTAAATATCGGGCAGGCGGTGATGATGCCCAGCTAAAAGTATCCCAATTAGCAGCTCTGCTAACAGCACAACATTTAACACAAGTGGGAGAACCTGCAGATCGACCAAGAATAGAAAGGTGTTGAGTGTCCGAGGAATAATATGAAAGTAAAAAGGTCTACCTATTATAACCATATAATCATTTTCTTTTTCTATATAACCATTGAATATATAAATATACTGTTTGGTTTTTATTTTCATTATAGTTTGTGATTAGACCACAGAAAATTCATAGGACGCTATAAGTTGCTATGTTATATACTCTTTTTGAATGAGATGTGTTAAATGTTCTCTCCTTTGTTAAAGAGCATGCATTGGCAGTATTACCAAATAAGGTAGTGAAACCTCCTCTGTCCAACTCTGGTGACAGGAAGATTTATGTATTCTGGTGTATAAAAGAGAGGGTAGGAATGCATGTTTTTTGGGGGGTGCCTGACAATTCTGTGCAGGAGTAGAGAAGAGAGAAGAGGTGTTTATTCACCAGCTCTAAACTTAACCCTTCCTCTTAGTTACTTAATATGCATCTTTACTAGAAAAGGAGAAAAATCAGATTGGACCTGTCCCAGCCCTTAGGGGTTGGACAGGTCTCCAGCTTTAGAGTCTGGAAGAAACTTCTGCTATCAGGAGGGGGGAGCCTGGCAAATCTGTGCAGGAGTAGACAAGAGAGAAGAGGTGTTCACTCACCAGCTCTAAAAAACATAACCCTTTCTCTTAGTTACTTGTGACTTTTAAACTGTTTGATTGAATTTAATTTTTTGTATGTAAGATAAACTTTGAATAAAAACTCAGCCTTACCCTTTGGAAGGGACTGCAACCAAACAAAAGGTTCTGGTTCTTTAAAACAATTTAAACCCTCTTTCCCTGTCCATCCACCGTGAGATACAGAGGTGACGACTGAATCTACCAAAGAGACTTAAGGTAAGTGTCTTTGGGTGAAGACTTTTGCAGTGTTTGTCATAATGATGAGATGGTGTCAAAATAGGTAGAGAGAAGGTATAGACGATATACGTACTCGCTTGATAAGGGTTGAGACAAGTTACAGCCTACCGCAGGGGACCTAGAGCGCAAGCTGTAAAACACCCTCGACAAAACCTATAACTTAATTCGAAAATAACACAAAAACCTAACGATATAGCACGGGGCGAGATAAAAGACCGAAGGCGTTATTCCAATATCGGATGAGGATTATCATTTCCTCCGGGATCACTAGGATAATTAGCCGACGGAGTGCCACCGAGTTAGGTGCGAGGTCTTGCCTTTCCTACTCTCCCCCCTACCCTCCTCTTTCCCCTGGCAAGACCACCGTTCACGCTACAAAGGAGACTTGTGTCATCACGGTCCTCTCCATATGGCAGTCAACAGGGACATCATTAGGATTAACGGGACTGAGCGCAGACAACATAATAACTGAGATTCTAAATGCATAGGGAAGATAAGCCCAATCAGCTATGAACATGATGGATGCAGTTTGCCCCTTCTTCTCAGGGTCGTACCTCAGTCAGATCCAATAACGCAGACATCATCCTGTAGACAACCCTGTATGCTGGAGTCAGGAGATGTAACAATCAATGCCTAGCTGAGACATGCAGTCTCGCTCTACATTAGATATTGTTGTTCTTGTTGACATACCAGTGGTTGTCCATGAGGGACATTCGGGTCACCCAATGACCTGCCTCACGGCTACGAGAAAGGTCAAGCTACGTCTGCCAATCAAACATCACACGAGAGTGACGATTCCAATTCATCATCAATTCAAAATGACACCGTCGGTGCAGCGCTGTGAACGACCGGCCTCAGAGTCAGCTAGCTTGTAAACACAACTATCTTTTAAATAATTGGAAATATTAAAGTGTTATCGGTTAACGTGTGCATCCTCAATTCCTGGTATTAAAAATAGCAGCAGTGTTAATCCGTTCTCTTGCTTTTTAAATGTCGGTGTCCTGGACCGTTGTGGCGATTCCCTCTCCAGAACCATTGACCCTTCAACACTGAAGTCCCTCAAGTTACACCGACATCAGCCCGTCCACCATCTCAACTGTCAGAGATGACCTCTGATCGGTCTTAATTCTGCTTAGACAGCTGAATCCTCTCTCACATACACTGAGGAGACTGGATGTTGCTGTTTGTTAGGAAGTGGTTGCCAATGCCAACCTGGCATCCCTATTGTCTGCTTTATTTTATCTCCTTTTAAATGATTATATATACACGTTTGTTGTGAAGGGCTAATGTCTTAAGGAAGTGTTGATGGTTTCATCAACGCACCACTACTCAAATATTCTTTATCTGAAGTGTGTGCAGCCTCTCGTGGTGTTTTATGATTGATTATGATGGGTGCCCTTAACAGTTGCCCCATTGTAGTGATGCTACAAAGATACAGGTCAATCGTAACATGAACCCTCACCATTCAGTAGTTTTATAAATATAAGCACAGGTATAGCCAGCAGAGAGCTATACTTGTACAGGTGTTCGGTGTGTGTCTATGTCCAGGGCTACGAGTGCTGCCAGCAGTGGGAGAGTAGGAGGCACCAAGTGGGTCAGAGCCTGGATAAAATTAGCAGACAGAGAGAGCGAAGAAATGAGCCAAGTGTGGCTGCCAGAGTCTTTCTAGGGCAGTGGAGGGGCAGCGTGCCGAGAGAAATGAACAGGAAGTCCCACTGTACATTCTTAGTCTGATCCATCGAGTCATTTGCTGTTACATAACTTATGATCAGGTTTATTCACTGAACCAAATACTTGAACGTTTTGGGAAAACACTCTCTGAATGCCATGCGGGGAAAAGATTGATATCAATCTCATGTTATTCAGTACACTCACTCAAAGCGTTTAGGGAGAATAACTCCTCAACGTCAATGTGCGTCCACTAAAAGTGCTTGTTTTCTCCACTGACAGGCTCAGATTCTTATGATACGTGTCTGACAGGAATTCAAACGCTTTTCTTCACCATTTGCTTGTTGCGGTCTGTTTGAGTTGAAGTTGGAGAGAAGCGTGGCGGTGTTGTCCGAGTTTGTTGTGTTGGAGTACAGAAAGTGTTCCTTTTGTGTTTTTAAAATATTTGTATTGTCACGGCTGACTATTTAGACACTAATAAGACTCTTATGCTGCGTTCACACCAAACTCGGCGCGAATTTGACGCGCGACTAGATTACATGCAAAGTCAATGCACAGACGCATGCAAAGTCAATGCACAGATCGGTTGCGAAAAAGCGTGTGTTCCGGCGGGCGGCATAAATGACGCGTTTTGAGTGGCGCAAATAGCGCGTTTGACGCGGCGCGAATTCGCGCAAGTCAAACTCGGGTGAAAAAAATTGCGTTGAGAAGCTCGGTAAACGCAACCAGCAAGGTGCCCATAAATACAGTGTATTAAATCAAAGATTAAAAAGGTACTATAAAAAATCCCAGATTCCAACATTGTGGTGAAGAATATCACAGTAACCAATAATATACTGCAACTATCACAGTAACCAACAATGTACTGTAACTATCACAGTAAGCAACAATGTAGTGTAGAATATCACAGAAACCAACAATATACTGTATAATATCACAGTAAGCAACAATATACTGTAACCATCACAGAAACCAACAATATACTGAATGATATCACAGTAACCAACCTGCGCATGTTACCTTTAAAAAAAAAAACACATAGCAGTTTAAAAAGAAGTACATTTGACTTAAAATATAGATTAAAGTGTCAAATTAATGTCTTTTGCTATCATGAAGATTTTCTTAGAGGAAACTGCAACCACCACTTAAATTAAGTTACGGTTTGAGTTTAAATGCATTTTGCATTGAAGAGAGAGGCTCCAGGGTCAGATGCCTTAGTACAAGCTGCAGCAGCAGGTGGCAGCTGGGCAACAAACGGCTGGTGCTGTTGCTGCTTTGAATCCACGCTGACGGCACCGCAGCTACACATTAGCACTGCAGTCATCCTGAGCACTGAACTGAGAGGAACACACGGCTCAACAGGAGCTCAGAGTCAAAGTGTTCCCATTGACTGCCGCTCTTTGTGACGCGCGGGAACACACCGTGATAATCCCCTTCAGGATGTGAATGTTATTTTTTACATTACATCACACAAAAGGCACCAAGCAGCATGGCACGTTTTGTTTGTAGTCATTTCTTTGATTGTGTTGTTGGGTCTGTGTGTTCCTTCTTCCTGTACTCTGAACACAGGTCTTTACAGATGGGGGGTGGGGGGGGGGGTTACACACACGTGTCCCTTCCTTTATAGAGCACACACACAAATGTTAGCTTCCCCGGTAAATACAGCAGTTAGCTTGTCCGTTAGGGTTCTGGTTTCAAGCTGGGTGTCCCGAGACCCGACAAATGAGACACTAAAATGTCCCACTACCAAATTGTCCTAGTTTTTCACCACAATCAAAGTAATGATATTTTATGTATATTATTAACTCTGTCCCACTCATGAAGCCATTATAAAACATAAACAATGCACAGCCCGGCTGAATTCATCACTGATTTGTCTGAATGTGATTTTTCAGAAGTGCACAGAATGCTGTTTCAGATTCAGGATTTTTTTCAAAACTCTGACCTTCCATTTCAGATTTTTGCAGATTTCGGTTTTCTCTCTAAGAACTATAATACCAGACTATCATATTCACCACCGTCCTGAAACATCATTTCCTGAAGTCAGTGTAAAAACAATCTAAATGATATCCTTTTACTTTGTTATTTTCATGGCAATTTGCAAAAAACACAAAATTCAAATGATAAGGAAATACACGATTGTACTGCCATTTAAATACTTGCCTTAATAAAAAAAGAAAATCTTGGTATACATAGTTTTGATTGTATTGTAT
This sequence comes from Taurulus bubalis, assembly GCF_910589615.1. Classification (NCBI taxonomy): domain Eukaryota; kingdom Metazoa; phylum Chordata; class Actinopteri; order Perciformes; family Cottidae; genus Taurulus; species Taurulus bubalis. The sequence continues at coordinate 2,807,196 of NC_136592.1, forward strand.
AAGCTGCTTAGAGCTAGTGAGCTAGGAAGTCAATGATAGACTAGTATCGCCGACAGTGCTTCATTTTCTGCCGATTTGAACGTCTATTAAAAATGCAGCTGGTGTGTCCCAATGGTAGGAAAGGATGTGGAGAAGGACCGGTTCCAACATTTAATTCGGTGACTATGGTGCCAAAGAATCGGTCATAATCCGTGCTCACATTTACTTCTCCCATTTGAGTGAACAGGTCCTGACTCTGTTCACTAGACTCTGTTCACTGTCTTCTAGAGGGGCGGAGGGGCCACTTGATGGCAAAGCCCAGGTAACAGTGCACCATCTCCTTCTGTACCATCACTGTGTGCAGCAACCTCAGCCACATTCATTACCCAACTTAAAGAAACTAGTCGTTATGCTCTAATCCCTCTATTGTAACATTAATGCAAACTATTCTATTAAAGAAAAAAAAGGCACATGTTTAAATCTAACCTTTGTGTTTTGTGTGTTTTTTCTAAAGCAACCATCCAAACAGAATTAACATGTTATAACTCTCTAATATTTCCTTGTTATACTGTGCTATCAGGCTATCTGATAGTCCTAAAGTTAAATAAGAATGTCTTCTGCATGGATGCTGACTTTGATCTGGGACATGAAGATTTAGCCTCAGTCTTTTGGTACAATATCATGCATAACTGACATGCACAGTAACAACGTTCAAATTTAAAACAGCCATTTGCAAGACCGTTTATAGAAAAATAGGCCACATTCACAGCTGAAGATGTTGGGAGAGATGAAGATCTCTCAGAGCACACAGCTGATCTCCTATTCACAGCACTGCTCAATCTTAACCTCAGCCTTGCGGTGCATTATGTACCAGTCCAAACATAGGACCGCCATTATCCACTTCCACTGCAGATTGGAACGTAATTAGTGAAGTCCAACGCTGGTCATAGATGAGTGCAGCTCTAGCTCTGCTCCAGCAGAGATCAAGACCACTGACAAACTGTGCGTTTCATCGATTGTCTTCATGTTTTTGCAAACTACACAGACAGTCTAACAAAGGCACATATACTTGGCTGCGTCACCCGGCTTCACACAGTATCTGCAATGCATGTGCTCAGGCTAAAACGGCAGGTCTTTTGTTATCTGAGCGGGGCTGACTTCACAGAAATCACAGAAGCCCACTCGCACGGGACAAAGAATATCACAAGTTACTGGAGGTCCCACAGTAATACTAGTCCAGTGTGAACAGGGCTTAATTGTAGTATTTTGGGAAAGTTGAATTACCATCATGATAATAAACATAATAATAATTATGTGTATTATCATATATATTATGATAATACACATTATGTCTATGATAATACATATTATGATAATACATATTATGTCTATGATAATACACGCGTTTGAGTTGGCTGAAGTATTAATTAAATCTACAAAAATGTCCTTATTATCAAGACATTTAATTGAGCATCGAGACCGTGAGATAAAGCCCCTTTTCCCAGTAAAACTCATTAAACACGCAGCAGTGGAGCAAGTGGAATGGTCTTAGCCTCTTGGTAGAGACTTGACTTTACATTACAGGACTAATAAGAAAGGTTGGGTTTAAAGACAGCCAGGTTAATTCAATTATTCCTATTTTGCAGGGTGTTTAATATATTAATGCAATGTGGAGCTGGAGGTAATATACAGAACAGACTCTTTCTCGTCAGCCTCTGGTGGGAAATGAGTCTGGACAAGTCATGAGGCTTTCCAGGCTGGCTGGCCGTGTGTCTGCAGCGTGTGGACGGGAGGAGAAGAGCGCAGAGTGAAAGACGCTGTGGTGCTCTGTGAGGCATTGCCAGTCTGTCGCAGATCACACTTTCCCCTCAGCTGACTAACGCTATCGAGAGGAGGGAACGTGTCATGAAGTCAAACCCCACAGCCGACCGGATCAAACAGCGGTTTCCCTTCAAAAAATAAAATAAAAGTGGAATCTGTCGAGGCGGTGAATCACTGGCCTACACACACGTACACAGGAATTGTTGTAGTGTGTTTGTGTGTGTTAGCTGAACCATATTGTTTTACAGTGCCTCCCAAAGGAGATGTGTTGCGGAGGCAGAGAGGAGGGGCCCGAACACACTCAGCCAATGAGGAGAGAGGGAGGCGGGTGAAGTGGGTAATGAAACAAACACAGCTTTTTAGAAGTCACCGGTATGAGTTGTCCGAAGCACAACAGTATTGAGAATGAAATTGAAATTCACCATTGGTAAAAAAATGCTCAAAAAGACTAACACGCTGTGTGCATTTAGGTTTGTCGCTGACGGCCACATCTTGCCTCATACGCAACTGGTGGAGCTTTAACTATCCATTGTTTGAGGGAAAATCCTACAAAGTAGCAGAGACATGGATTTCCTTCCCTTACATTCCCCTTATCTAATATTACAGAGGTTCTGACTGCGTGCCTCTCTAATACGAGCTGCAAACCCTCACTAAAGATAGCTGCTAGTCATTGGGTTGATAGGGTCAATGAAAGCTGATTGTCCCACTGGCTCAGCAGCATACAGTACAGTGGTGTCTATGTGGGGTCAAGGGCCATGAAAGGCTTTATGGGTTCCCAAGTGAGTGAATAGTTGGTCATGGTTCCTTTTACATTAGGAGGTTACAGATACCAACACATTATCTCTGCAACAAAAGGTTTCCCCTCTTACACATGTATGTGTGTGTGTGTGTGTGTGTGTGTGTGTGTGTGTGTGTGTGTGTGTGTGTGTGTGTGTGTGTTTTCGGTACAAAACCTACAGTGTCTCATGTCCATTTGTCAGGTCTGCTAGTGGCAAAGCTTGAGATGTCCTTGGTTAGATAACACAATGAAAGGAGCCATTCATTCAGCATTTACTGTATACTGTTATCTACCCAACAGCATTGTTTGTGTGGGTGTGTGTGTGTGTGTGTGTGTGTGTGTGTGTGTGTGTGTGTGTGTGTGTGTGTACTGCGCTGGGTTCTTATGGAGCCAAAGCTTTCAGAGTGCATGAAGGGGGTATTCTGGGTTGTTGACCTGCGGGTGGAACTTTCTTTATGTGTTCATGTTTCCGTTTGTGCAGGAAGGGAGAGGAACAACACACATGCATTGTGTTGTTTATGTTTCCCTGCAAAGCCGTGGTTCCTCTCGTCTTTTCAATGCAGCTCTTGATATTAAGCTTCTTCAGGCGCTTGCAGGAATGGAAAATAATAAAGTTTAACAGAAATCCATTCTAGATGTTTTCTTTTTACTTTCATATACCGTTTATTTCTGCATAAAATCACAACTCAAAAGGATTAGGAAATAAATGCTTGATTAAACATTATTTTGTGGTATTTGTAGTTCTAATTATATATTATAAGCTGCTTAGAGCCTGTGTTTGGACGTTAAACTTGTCATAATTCCCTCTCTGATTTGAATTTTTCTCACAGCTGAGTTCTGAAATGGTGCAGCCGATCACTAAAGTGTCGTTGAACAGAGCGACCCTGAGACAGATCCCAAACCTACAGAGCCGTACATCACTGCTCCGTCAGTCCTCGGAGGAGAATAATCTCCTGATGAACAGCGAGTGACTTAACAACCAGACGACATTCAAGAAAATGAACTAATCTTTTCTCAGAAAAAGAAAATGCATCAGACAAGGTTGCGTGATATAATCGTATTAATCCTCCTTTGTCATGCCTGGGTTAAACCTGTCATTCCAGGTAATTGGCTCATTAGAGGCCTGTCCAGGCCGGGACACACTCGTCCGTTACCATCAGCAGCGTCGTCAGCTGACGAGCCCTGTGCAGATCTAACTTCATTATTATTCCTTCACTCAGGTCGCATGGCACGGCATGGAACGCAAAATCATAGTCATAGCTCGTGAACACGAAAGCATGACACCACTCGGCTTTCATACGTTTCTACCAAGTTTCTCTGTTGGTCATCCAAAAAACTGCCACAGTGAAGGATTTTGAGTGGAATTGATGGAAAAAACATTGTATTTTGTATTTGTGTTGTAGCACACAAAGATAACATTTGTGTTTAAACTTTAAAAGGTGTTGAGGAATACTACTTCATGTGTTAAAACGTTATATCAAGCCTTTGTGCCTCCAGGGGGCGCTGTTTGGGGTCTGATTCATTTCCTCAAATATCACACAAGTCAGAGTGGAGTTAACCAGATCTCCGTAGGCCACTCCTCATCTACTAGCAGAACTAACCTGCATCTCTAACCAAACTATCTGTGACCAAGTTGCATCATGGGTAATGCCAGGCCCTGGTTTCGACAAGGAAGAAAAATGCACGGATTAAAAACGGACCATATCTCTGGTTCTGCTGCATAGATTTTAAACTTTTTTGAACTGCCCATCATGTCAGACAGTGTCACATATTATTGGTAGTCTGAACATTATTCACCAAAGATAATAGTCATAGCATGGTACTGGCGACCACAAGCCTTCTGGTTATATTGAAAGCATACTAAAAGTCAGATAGGACAATGTTGAAGTTAATAAGTTCTAGTTTTGATCCGATGTAAACATGTTCAGACGGATTTGATTTTCAACATAAGACCAGTATACCAAATTCTACCACTAGGTAGACGAGTAAGAGCTGAACAAAAGTGAAGCCACAATGGAAACTACTATTGGAGCACATCATACACCCATAATCCTTTCTGCCCCTGTTATTCCACAAGCTGTACTCTATGCCATCTGAAATCTCAATCCCAAGAATTCATTTTAAGTCTCAAACGATTATAGTCAAAATAGCAATTTGGTCCATGTGGAGCATGTTATGGTGGGTGGTGGCAGGAACAGTGACACTGTAACATTAAGTATCTTACGTAGGCTAGTTTTCTATAGTTTTTCTTAATTATGATCTGTTGAACGCAAGTCAAGAACATAAAAGAAAATGTTCTGAAATAAAAGTTTTTAAAGAAAAGATTTTAAAACACTGAAATGTGTAACACTCAGACAATTACAGTATTCTCGACCCCTTGACAGAAACAGCTACCGAGATCGTATTTTATTGTTTGGGAAAGTCTCCAAGAGGACACCTGAGTCCGTGTCATGTATCAGAGGCTGCTCTGCTGGAAGGCTCCCCTTCCGTCCCATCAGCGTCATCGTGAAGCCACACACAATGATGATGTGCCGCTGAAACTAATGAACTCAAAGGCTGCCTGCCAGACCACCAGGCGACTGTGACTCAGTTCCTCCATCCCTCCGTCATTAAAGATGGATGGACTCTTTTCACTGAGGTGTCAGCTGTATCTGTATCAAGCGGAATCCAGTTTCGGGGGCAGGCTGTAGATGTACATAGGTCACAGTGATAACGTGTTGCTGCAGCAGAGAAAAGATAATTCACGTATCACGTAACAGCGCATACGTTTTGTACTATGGCCTGTGGTGACGACACGAGCTCCTCAGAGACTGTAACCGAGACGGTTCCACTGAGGTTAGTGTTTAATATGCTGCTGGACTGAAAGCTTCAGTTCATTCAGCCTTCACAGCAGCAGAATTTAGGGTGGTTGAGTTCTGAAACAGACATTCTCTACCCAGCGAATGGGCCAGGTGCGTTTAGGTATGAAAAGGTTTGAACTTATTGACTCTTTTGAATTATTATTGGATTTTCACTGTCAATTAATCTATCAAGAAATTAAAACATCAGCTGAAAACATGAAGACACTCATCCGAGTATCATCTGTGTGAAAGGACAGGGGAATTGCAGTTTTTTATGACACTGACTCCCATTTTTGTACGTGAGATGTCAAAGTAATAAAATCTCAGTGCGCTCCATCTGTACTGTGGACTTTGTGCAGAAGGCTAAGCAGTAGATCAGAAACCAAAACAGAGCTGTCATCAAGCTAAGAGGCAGGGCAGATTGGGCCCTCAGCGAACACCACAGTGTCTTTATACCTTCCTCATACTCAATTTATAATACTCATCTTTTATTAAGGATGGCTGTTCATATCTTCAATGTAACTGTTATTCCATTTCTGGATTGATTTGAATGGATTCTAGCTGCTACATCCTACCACTCGTACAATTCAGTCAATCAGTATTGACTTGGAGGGAGATGAACAATGCACACTTGTAAAATTGGTTTATCTAAAAAGGCCAGCAATTATATCCCACCATATTTCCATTGCCCCCTTTTTAATAATAGTGGAAAAAGAATCAGATACGGTTGAAACACACAGGAAGTGTTTTTCGTCCCTCACCTTGGTATCTATATATCTCCCCTCAGGAAACAGGTGAACTACCAAACAATACTGTTTGACACACATCAGGACATGCACATAGTTCTAAGAACTGATCTTTTGTTGTCTTATTTCTTTGCAGGGGTCTGATTGATACAGTCTGGTCGTTATCGTCAGGCAGCCTCTCATGTTTTTGCTGCAGAAGCAGGAAACCACTGTGGGTGAAAGTTAGAAATGCTGTCAATGTTTTACAGCCTCTGCTGCTCATCACCGCATGTCCCAGAGAACAACACAAGCAGGTAGAAAATACTGAGCACTGCACTGTTCACACGAGAAATCAACGCCTTGCCTACAAAAGTAAAAGGCCTGTATTTCTCATCCGACTAAAGAGAATGAGAGGGATACCTTCCCAACGTTAGAGAGCTGATATCCACGGTACCTCGAGAAACTGCAATTCCAGTGCAATGTTCAGTTCCTCTGATCAGTGTGGAGGAGACACACAACCACGAGGAGCACAGGCCGACACATAAACAGGAAGTGGCAGGTTGACATTTAGCTGGTGCACACTGGAATAACTCCACGAGGCAAATGATGATATTCATTTTTCCCCCCGTGCATGAACCCAGATGCCCAACATGCGATATCCTCTCTGCTGTGAGGGAACATGAGAGCGCTACAACACATCTCTAATGTGTGGCCTGATCTATGATTCACCCAGATGATGGTCTAAGGTCAGCAGCAAAGTCAGCACTCTCTATCCACTTAGGTAACTGATGGCATTTGTTCTGGGCTTTCAATGTCACACAAGACGGTTCTAATCTGAGGCCAATGGGAGGATTTTACAATGATGTAGTAGGATTTTGAGGAATTTCAGGAAAAACATCAAACTAATACTTTGAATAAAAATTAAATTGCAATCTTTAAATTGTCTTGATTATGTATTAGAACGCAGCACACAGATAACCAGGCACCAGACTTTAACTGAGACATGCCTTTGGTTCTGCTGTCCCAGTCCTATGTGTCATACTTTAATAGGAATGCTACGATTTTATTGATTTAAAGTTTAAGTCTGTATTTGTGGTTTCTATGAAGTTGCATCAAGAACAATCACAAACTTAGTGTGTCTCTATTCAACAGTGAAAAACCTAATCACCTCATTATGATGCCACAGCTACCGGTTATTATTTGTTTTGTGTAAACACATGTAGCTCGAGTGTAAGTTCAGACAGGGAGATCACCATCAGAAGAGTCATAGACTCTATCAGCTGTTAAACAGCTGGGCGCCGCCCACCCGTCAACAGCACAGAGTCACGCCCTCCTCGTTGCCGTCTCCTTTTAAATATGCTGTATCTAGCGTCCTGCTGCATGTTTCATGCGACACTCTGCCTCCACAGCACCATCCGCCTTCTTTCTCAGATCCATCCAGCACCCCATCTGCACCTCCAGCAGAACCTCCAGTGTCTGGACTCCTGGGGGGGATCTACAGATTGCGGCCTCAGGGCAAACACACTATTACGAGCATAGAGGGAGGTCACACGGGGGTGTGTGGACCGACCTGCGGAGCTATTTTAACCACTTTGACAAGAAAAAAGGCGCGGCCACTCCGTTGACCAATGTTCCATTACACAGCGCTCGCCTCGCGATGTTGTGCAACCTGGCTGACCGATCCGGGTCGCATGTTGTCCAAATAACCACCAAACAACCAGTCACATTTAGTAATAACAAAACAATCCAACAAAACTAAAACACTGCACACACACACAAGACATCTCCAGCAGCTGCTGCACAGTGGAGGGGAGAGGCGCCGGCTCGACTAGCAGCAACAACAGCACTGTGTATGATTAAATACGTCTGCAGATGTAAAAAAAAGTAACACAACCAGCATTTCACTCACCACATGCCCATAATCCTCCACCAGCAAGTCATCAGTAAATCTACCAGCTAGGTAGCTTCTAGGTTCTAGGTAGCGGCTAGAAGTTTCTAGTAGCTTCGTGCCCCACTGACCAATCACAGCGCATGTTAATGGTCACGCAAGGGCCACTGACCAATCATATACATCCACGCCATTTCGCAGGCCCTGCACGTCAAAGAATCTGCCCAGCTTGTCAAACTAAATCTCTGATTTGTTGAAGACCATGATAATCAACCACACCGTCCACTCTCAGAGTACTTTAATCTGCAAAGACTTAAACTGCTTTGCTGACATAGAGACACAGGAGAGAAAAGATGTGATTGGATGAAAGCTTCTCCTTAAAGCAAGCTGCAGTGCTGCAGGCAGAAGGCAGAGCAACAGAGGAAGACAGGAGCTGTGCAATGAGAAAATAAGCTAATAGGGAAAAATAATTATAATACATGTAGTGTATTTGTGAAAAACAATTCAATTAAACTGTGTGAGAAATTGAAGAGAAATTGAAAGTGCACACTTTCCTGTCGAAGTGAAACCAGGTCTCAGTGAAACCAGGTCTCAGTGAAAACAGGTGTCAGTGAAACCAGGTCTCAGAAGCTGAGCAGAGACACTCAAAGGTCACTTCACGGTATCTGAAGAGTTAGTTTGTGACACAACGATGCTCTTCTCCCTGTGCCTGCATCCGGACTCAGGGGTAGATGCCAAAGCGGAGCAAGTCAGGGATTCTAGGGTACTTCTGGGCCATGTGTTGTTATATCGATACGTAATATGACATAAGTGTTGTATATTCCTGGTTGGAAAGGCTGCATTTCTGTAAATGTATGTCATTTTCTGAACTCACGAAATAGCTGTTATAGCCTTTTTACTCACCGAGTCATTATGTCCATATTACTAATGATTATTTAATCACAAATCTCACAGTACACAAAAGGGAAAGTGTCAATAGCTAACCCTAAAATACAACCATTCCCCTGGGTCCTAAGTCCCTCCATGTTCAGCATCTTATCACCCTAGCAACGTACATTTATAACAAACACCACACAGTAATCAGCGTTGCATATGTGTCTAGTTGTATTTGTCTCTCGTTGTTCCTCCTGCATCGCTCTTTTACGTTTTTTTAAATGAAGCGACGAAGTTTCTTCTTGTTGTGATAGTGGGTGAGCTGTACCCAGCATGCAGTTCGGCGGTGTAATTTTATAAATTAGTTATAATTATTAGTGTTACAAATTGTTTATGTCACAAACTGTTGTGTTGTGGTGTTTGAACCTGTTAAAGAGCGTTAGTTGTGGGTTATTAATTGTGGTTATAAAGTTATAACCATGACTCGGCTAGGCACCAGTATATGAAAAACTCAAAGCTGGCCTGAATGTGAGACGCTGTGTCTTTGCTCGTTTCATCCAGTACTACAGATCCTTATTATTGACTCCTCTCCTTATATCCCAGTGTCTGCTTTGGTGACAAGTCAAAAGGTAGATGCATCTTGGCTCAGTCACAGAAAGATGGGGAATATGTTTCAGTTAATAATAACGAAAACCAACTCATCTCGAGCTGAATCCAAACACTTTGAGCCCCGTGGCCCAACGCATTAGCAGACTGCAACGTATTCCAAGAAATCCGCTAACAAATGGACAACGCTGAGGGTCCAACCTCATGTTCACCTGGAGATGAGGTGTTGGCAGAGGTTCTTAGAGGGTTCAAACATAAAAACAAGTGTACACCAACGGCGTTTTTCATCTACAGACGATTCCTACATGAAGTGGCCTCAACATGCTGTGACATCAAGACAAAACATAACCAGCCATGCTCACAAGCTCAATAGGACAGCTCCTGTAATAACCCGTTATATACAGATCCAATATAGGTATGTCACACCAAACTACGGCAGGAAATGTACGTTTTATTACGTAAAACATACACATTTTAATTAAATTGCCTAAACAATTACATTTCTATGATATCACCATTTCCCTGCCACTGATACTGGATTAAGAAACACTTTCTGAGTTGTGATATTGTGTTAAAGTGGAGTGCTTTCAGGTGAATAACACTATAACGCCTCATCGACAGTACCGACACATCCAGAGGATCACGGCGGTCCGTGAACGCCTCACATCCACCCAAAACAACCTAGACGTGTTTGCGAACACGTGAGAAAACGTGGAATCTTCGGACCTGTCAACGGAGTTTTGCGTGACGGTTTCTCGCTTACTGACCCAACTTATCTGAATGAAAAAGTGCCGTTACACAGAGAGCTTTAAAACACAATACCAGGGTGGTTTCTGATGGTTACGTGTCAGTATGCACGGTTCGGTACTTTCTATGTTTTCTAATCACCCGAAGCCCGATTCCGGTCGCCGTTGTTGTTGTGATAGCAGGCGTCTCCGTACCTGACTGGCTTTGTGGAACTGCTTCTTCAGCCCGGCCACGGACATCTTCGACCACCGCGTGCGGCTGCGCGTCTCGTGAAACACTCGGCGCGTGGGAAACGTACGTCGAATAAATAGCCGGACGAGTCCGCAGCACTGCACTCATCAGTCACTGTGGCGTTCAGGATCACAGCAGGCGAGACGAGATGCGAGTCAAGCTGGGACAGCGCAGGCGCACCGGACCGGAAATGGTTGGGTTGCCTTCAAAATAAAGGCCGGTCTGAACTTTGGGCGCTTTTTTATTTACTTTTTTTTTATAATTAAAAATGATATCTATTTCATAATGTAATTGTTTTTCACAAATACACTGCATGCATTGTAATATTTTTTCCCTATTCCCTATTTTTTCCCTATTTCCCGATGGTTTTAGTTGTGAAGGACACTTGAACATGTGTATTACACATAGATATGTAGCATAACTACTTAGATATATCATGTACATTGCATTGATTCTAAACCTTTGTCACAATTAAACTCAGTCTTTCCATTTATCAAGCATGAATGTATTCTTTATCACCATGCAGAACACGGGATCTTTTCACACTCATTTTCACAAGGCTGTGTGACACGTTGGTCGGCTACGGTTTTATTTTGAAAGTACAAACCAGAAATGGGACTTCGATAATCTCGCTTGACTTGCTGAGTGGCGGAGGAGGAGAGGGTTTCCTGAATCGCAGAGATGTCGCCACATCTCAAATCCCATTGGCTGACAGCGGCTCATGCGGGGGAAACCGCGGCGGGGAGGAAGTGATGACTTCAAATAATACAAACCCGATGAAAAAATGTGTTCATGTTTCTAGCAAATTCCAGACAATAGATGAAGATTTAACATCAGCAAGAAGAACTGTCACAATTGTCAGTGGCCATTTGCAAACTTCAACTAAGTACAACAGCTCAGCATTTATGTTTATCTGAATACAATTTTATTAGGTTTGTAAACAAATACTTTACCGGTGGAATCCCCGTCTCCCTCCCTCTGACATATTCATATACAACCCCACCACACCCCACACACACCCAAACAATTGGCTTTATATCGAAAATAATATTGATAATCATGCATTAGTGGCCAAAAGACCCCACCAGAGGGCGCCGTTGTACAGAATAAGTTATATGCTTTTCTCTATTTCAGACACAATAATGGCAAACTCCACTTTGTCAAAGTCATTCCATTATTTCATCATATTCTAAATGAAATATCTTCCCTAGAAACCTATTGCTTTGTAGTGTCACACTTTGTCTTTGTGCTGATGCTGCTGGCCCGTTTCCACTTGGTGGGGCTCGGCCCAACTGGCCCTACAGCACCTGCAGCACCCTACAGCACCAGCACTCTACAGCACCTGCAGCTCATGGACCCAAACACATACGTGCATGTGTAGACTCGTTCCACGTGAACTTTCAGATTGTGAATGAAAGAAACTTTTGGATTGCATTTTCTCATGCATGGTCCTGTGTGTTAGTACGGTATGTTGCTGGATCTTCAGTGTGTGATTTTAGATGTCACTGGCCCAATCCCAATGTCAACTATTTATTTTGTACTTTTTATTCCCTGATTTTAACGTCTTCCAGGCTCTTTCCTCACGAGATGAGACGTCATTTTAAATGATCTATTTACTCGTTTTTGTAAAAACAGCTCCAATAACAAAATGAAATGTTTGATGAATAAATCTGTGTAAAAAAATATATTATATATCATTTCTGTTTGCGTTCCTCTGATTTCATGTGTTTTTATGTTCGATCTTTAATCCTTCATTTTGTTGTGTAAATGTTATTTAACGTCGCCATTCTTCCATTGGTAACTGCATGTTTAACGTCACATTGCAATGAATTGTGGGTAATTCCCTTAGGCAAAGTCGGCATCTAATGCTGACTTACGGAAAGGGTTCATAAAGGGCTCAACATGTCTGCCAGAGACTCAAGCACTCGACGATGTGACAGTGGGACAGAACCAAACCCTCACGGAATTAGCGGGAGCCTCAGAGTCTGTGAGTCCGTAGGGTGGAGATTGGGATTGGGCCTTTATCCGCCTGGAAGTCTGTCATCTCTGCTGTTGGTGATACATTGGTCACAGTGTCTCCCCTCTCTCTGGCACACAGTTTATGGTTTGAGAGTATATATATATATATATATATATATATATATATATATATATATATATATATATATATATATATATATATTTTTTTTTTTTTTTTCTTCTTCTTTTAAACAACTAAAAGTTGTTTTTTCTTATCGTAATTGAATGAAGATATACAATGTAATGTATAACATAGTACAGAATTTTCGAGCGTTGATCGGCATTCCCACTCCCCCCCTGGTCCCTGAACGGTCCTCGCTTCACTCTAGCCATGTGCTGCAGGCTGAGAGGAAGCTAGAGTCCAAACAAGGCCAGATTAATCATATTTCAGCCAAAAGTAAGTCCATTTTTTATTTTTTTTGCTGGACATGAATGGCAATGTTGTGCGTATCTTGACGAAGGTTTCCCAGCAGTTTGGCTTTATTGTGGATTCAGTAGCTCTAAGGAATCCTGTGTAGCTTCATGCTATCGATATGAAAAGTCCTATTTTCGGGGTGTTCTCCCAAGTCACTCTCGAGTCGCTTCGAGTCATACTTACGGTTTATGTTCATATTTATAGTGGAATAGTGTCATAAACATGAACAATTGACTCATTGACTTGTGAGGCCAGGATGTGCCGTTTGTTGTGCTGTATCACACTAGAGGCCCGTTTGGACTGGTAGGGCTATCGATGAAGAGGTTCGACGAAGGGCTGAGCGAAGGTTTTAACTTGCATACATAGGACACATCAACATTAGACACACACACGACATGGGACTCAACAATAACATACTTGGATTTAAAAGTTAATCCTTATAACAGATCTATTGTCAAATGCCATGAGGCATTCACCAAAGTTGGTGGTGAAGGAAACAAAGTAAAGTGGGTATATTTTTTTGCCTGAAAACAACAGAAGAGAGAATGGCAAGTAATGGTAAGACATATTATAATAGGGCACGAAAGTAAGCAAGTAATTAAATCACAACACTCAAAATCTAATTCAGGTAGAAGTGATTTACTTCAAAGTTCAGATCAAAGACAAGCAAAGAGGAAAACCACATAATCAGTCCGTGTAGCAAACAAATCCGAAGGGAATCCAAGGTGACGTCTAAAGGTCAGGAAAGAAAACAGAAATGAATGCTGGGAAGCTAGACGAAAAACACTCGACACAATCTGAGTGCAACTGAACCGGTAAAAATACACAGAGGGACTAAGAGGCAATAGGATGCAGGAGAGTATGGAGGGGAATGTGGAAATCAGCGGCCGGCGGGACGGAGGGACTGGACCACAAACAGGGTTCAAAACGAGGCTTTAAGGACTCAGTTGGGACATTTAGCACCATTCAACTGGACTCAAATCAGAATTTAGATTTCATCAACACTGTCACACAATCACATCCCCCTGAAGGAGAGGGCCGGACTACTGACACTGAGCTGTGGAGCACATGACAGATGATTACCATTGTAGAAATCCAAGATAACATCAACTGGTATTTTTTATTTATTTGCAGAACAGAGAGTTTTCAATAATATCTTTGAATATTGTGCATATATCATGTAACATTTTTGTTTTCTCACTCACTGTACTGTCAGATGCGCCTTGCACTAAGGACACTCTCCCAGTCACTTCTCCCAGTCACCTCTCCTAGTCACATCTCCAGTCACATCTCCTAGTCACCTCTCAGTCACCTCTCCTAGTCACATCTCCAGTCAAAAAAAAGGTAAAAAAAAAAGGGTAGTGTCCATTGTCTCAAAAGTCAATATTCGGCTCCGCCCCCTCAGGCGAACAAGAGAACTACAACTCCTTACAGCGGTAGTCAATATGTCATGCAGCATGCAGAACATTCATTCACACATCAATCATTCTACAGTAATAAAAGTGACCTTCATATGCATACAATTATAAATCCCTCATAATAATATTCCTCATTAATTATCATATTTCATGCATTGTAATGTACACACAAACAACTTATTTTACATAGATGTGCAAGTCCAAATGTGACAAAATAAGCTTAAAAAACACTACAGTAGGAACGCTCTGCTTCGGGAGAGCAACAGTAGGACTCTTCCCATCGTGTTAGAGGTACAGCATTTCATCACAACTGTGAAAACAGGATTTAGATGGCTCACCATATGTCTAGTAGTAATAATGAGAAGAGTTGTTTTCAAATGACCTCCCCTGTGCATCACACTTACAAAATCATTATTTTCTTACAATCAAAAGACGAAAAAAAAATCAAAAACATAAACAAGCATGGACAGACAGCTTTATTCATATATTTCTTTTGGAGCACATTTGCATCGAGTTCTCTGGAAGAGAGTTTCAAAATGCTTGAAGCAAAATCACAAGTTGTGGTATTACAGTGGCGTTCTATTTATTGGAGTCTATTCTGGTTGCCAAGCAACTGCCCATCGCCTGACAGCTTTATAAAATCTGAATTCTTCTTTATTTTTTCCTAATTTTGTTTATTGTACGGATTAAACAAGCCCTTAAGCCAGAGCTAGGCTGACCACCCCCTTTCCAGTCCCTAAACTAAGCTAAGCTAAGCGATCGCTGGCTGTAGCTCCACATGTGTATTATGTACGGACATGAAAGTGTCCTTCATAGTTTGTTCATCATGTTAACGCCAGCTGAATGACTTTTTTGAATGTATTCCTGTTTGTCAGAGGGGTTTCACAGCGGCCTGAACAGGAAGCGTTGGAACGAGTAATAAAAGGCCGTTGAGTGGATGAGATGATCTGCTATTAAACCTGCATGGTGGTTGGTCTGTTCAACCAGAATGTAATTGTGAAAACAAGGACAGACCGTGACTGGAACTTGAGTTTGCTTAAAGGCATTGCTGTAGACCAGACTCAGTATTTTATGTGTCTGCTTCAGCGCTCAAGGGACTAACGGCCCCACCTGATCCATAACCTGCACCTTTAGTGCCAGAGCACCTGGCAGTAGGACGTGCTTCAACCTGTCTAGCATGACTTTAACATCTTAATGGGATCTTACTCAAAACGTTCTGTGCCACTTGCAGTGTTTCTGTATTTTATTTATACTTTCTCAGCTTTTGTCTCTCTCTATATATTTGATTGGTGAAGATGTTTTCATAATCTGCTTTGTCTCTTCTCGTTGTGTCATTGCACTGCATTGAGCTCTCCACACGCAGCCATTAATAAGGATATAGGTCAATATATATTTGATATAGCCTACAGTGGTGCTTAAATGGGTACGTTAAGGCACTATGTGAGATAAATAAAAAGTATATTAAAAATTATCATCCATTAGAATTAGTTATTTAATAAATATTCAATACAATATAAGTGTAAGTTCATGAAGAGCATTGTATACCTTCTATATTAAATCTGACACTGGCACAGCGCTGTGTATTACATGATTTTGCACTGGTCAGGGGGACATCACTGAAAAAAGGTTGAGAACCTCTAGACGCCACATCTTCTTCCTTGAGGCAGAACAAACCAGTTACTTCAAAACTGTGATTTTCAATGTTTAAAAAAGAGAATTCTTGCACAATTTGACATGCACTCGCTTCAAATGCTACTACACATCTGAGGTGTCGTGCAGGCACTGTTGCCTGTGACTGGTTGTCCTCACCACCAGAGGGCGCTACAGGCCTGTGGACTCTGTTGGACCAGCAGCAGGAGTTTTGGCTCCTGTGCTGGCCGGCTGATGTGGTGAAGCTGGACTATGATTAGTTTTTTTCATTTCATAATTCAACTGAATTAAAGCTGTAGTGCATTAGGCAGTTTATAGGATACCGAGGATCGCCAGTCAATGGAAATTACATTGATGAAATCTATGAAAGTTCACAGTTTAAATAATGGTGGATTTCATTTTTTTAAATCATGGCTGGCACACAATGCCTCTGATGTTCCATGTTATTATATATGTTTCATGTCACTTCAGCCTGACTCCTCTGTCCTTCAGTCCCTCCTCCCTTTTGCTTTCACTGCTTTTCCTCCTCTTCCTCTTTTCCCTCCCTCGGCCTGCTGAGTATTTGCAAGAAGAGAAGTCATCTGCTGTCCATCTGGTCGCTGTGCCAGGCGGTAATACCCCCTTATATTCCTCCGCTTCCCAAGCACCCGTGGACAATCCATTCTCTCCCCCCTTCTCTGCCGTATCCTCCACTTCTGCGACGACCCCCCCTCCCCCTCGCTGGCCCGAGAGGTGGATCCGGTGTCAGTGCCCCAGAAAGACCCCTCTATCTGGAACATGTGGGGGATCAGAAGCAGTGTTTTTCAGAGGGCTCAGTTTCACTGTTTGAGATTCTCACAGTAGCGTGCACGTATCCATTGCCTCCCAGGTGCTGGCTCACAGCAAATCTAACTTTCAGCTGATGTTTTCTCATGGAAAGCATGAGAATCTTTTGACTCACTTCTATATTTTCCGGCTAGATTAATGATGGTGGTTTACGTCACACTGAACAGTGTCACACACACGTTTAACCATTGCTTCTATCCGTCGGGATAACATTGTAGACGCCTGAGATTTGGGAACATGGTTACATTATTTTATTATTGAAGCAACACTCGTCTTCTTTTTCTATTTCCACTGGATCAATGGACCGTGTGTATTGTGAAATCCGTCCCTTAACCCTTTTGGGGCGGGGCCCGCTTCGAAGCGGGGGAAGATGTTTAAGTTTTTAATAAAATTATATCTTCGCAATAATACGTCACAGAGATATGGTTTCAAATCTGTCTGAGCATCTAAACATGGACGTGTCGTATGACGCATGCAAAGCTTCACTGTGAGTCAGAAGATGCCAAGCAAAGAGTCCTGACGCAGCTTCAGTGCCTGAAGGATTTGCTAACAAGGAGCTAGCCGGAGCTAATGGGACAGATAGCTGGCTACAGCGTTTCTGTGAGACTGAACGGTGCGTAATGAACTGTTGTCCTTATCACCGTTAACTTTCTTACAGTGAACTTAGTACGACCAGTAGTGTTGGACCTCCATTATGTGTTTTTAAGACCGTAACTAACGTGTGTTTGTTGACGATAGCTCAGCAGCGTTAGCACGTCACTAGATAGCGCAGTGTTGGATGTTTCCTTCCGTGTCTTCGACTGAACGGTGCATACTCAACTGTTGTCTCTATCATCGTTAACTTTCTTACAGTGAACTTAGTAAAGTAGTAGCGTTGGATCTCCGATAATCATTGCTACAGTAGTGTTTATGTCACGTTAGGTGCTGCTAACACGGCGCGAGCTAACGAGAGCTAACGAGAGCTAACGAGAGCTAACGGAGATAGCTGACTACAGCTATGAACGGTGGTTAATCAACTATTGTCCCTACCACCGTTAACTTTATTTCAGTGAACTCATACTGTCTTGTATTAATGTATTTTACAGAGTGGATTCAGAGCTGCGAGGGTCCAGAGGACAACATGCAGCATCGTCTCCCTGTCCGTCTGCCTGCCAACACATCACCATAGCAGGCCACAAAGCCAGCCACAGCTCATCATTCCCACCATATAATAATACATTTGGTTTTAGACATTTTATTACATGTGTCTACCATTTTATTCATATATTCCACTGCTTTTGTGAACCTAAGACCTTTGGTAAACCAATATCCATCATCAAAACTGATATACCACATGAGTAAAGTTATGTTTTCACAACAAATATGAAAGATTTCCCAAATCAAGATTACATTTTTCAGCTTTAGTCATATTTTCTCTTTACACTTGTGCCTTGGGACAATGGTGCCTCATTATATAGATAGCTGAGATTGTTCTGTAATTTTTGATATACAACACATGAGTATGTATCACATGATAGAGACTTTTAGCCTTCTTCAGCTCACTGCTTTTGGTTTTACAGCCAGGAACTTTACTGTTTTATTCAGTCTCATCGTTGTCAGGTAACTGTTTTCAGAAAGGAAGCGCTTCCAATAAATGTAGCTTGTTGGAAATTCTTATCAATTCGAGTCATTATCATCAAGTCAGAGTAAAGCAACAGAGAATCAAGAACACTCCACTGTGTTTCCCGGCTAGTCTCTAAATGTGTGTGTCTGCTGCTGAGCAGGAAAACAAATACTTCATACGTTTGTTTTTCTGTTTATTAATCCTTCACATGAAAACAAAAGGAAACTAAGTACACAACAAACAAGACAAAATATCTGAGAGCAGATGAAGATTAGGGCCACATGTGAACAAATTATTTGAGCGAATAAAGACAGAATTCTGACTGTAAACAGAGAACTCAAATCCATTTTTCGCATGTGGCCCTAATCCTCCCCTGTAGATACAGCAGTTGTGGTTGGTCTGTAGAAGCTCCCAGGGAGAGAATGGGCGTTTGAAGCCAATTAGACATATTGGGAACATAGTGGAATTATAACCGTCCCTTGTTGGGGCCCCAAAGTACTTTATCCCATACTTTTAAGTTTGGAGAGACATCTGTAAATCAGCTGAATTTGTGTTGTTGTTGAGATGAATCAACTTCCCAGTACAAACACTTAAAGCTCAAGGAATGAGTCCTGAAACACGGAAAGGAGTTAGCATGTTAGCATGTTAGCATTTCTGATTCCCTCGTCTCGAAGTCAATAGGTTTTTGATTAGATGCCTGAAATAAAGTCAGTGGTTTAACACAAGCGTAAGCCATTCTAACATGTTGATCTACGACATAAAATATAGCATTAAATATCCCACTTGTGAATTTTGAGGTTTTTTTTAAATAATTGTTGAAATGAGTCAAAAGCTGTCAACTGACTGGTCCACAGCGCTCATGTGACTGGTGTCGGGGAGCAACGTTAGCTTATTACTTCTGCCGATTGCATTTAAGCTTCAGAGATAATAAATGTGATTATTTGTGAGCAAAACGCAAGTTTCAACATTCTGCTCATTTTCTGAAATATTCCAAAATCCAATGAGAAAATCTCAACGGCTTCTGGGTTTGCAAAATAACATTTACTACCACTGATTACCTGTTCACTCATCTGACTGCTCATGTTTCTGCCCTCCGACTTCTTTTTAGTGATTGCAGTGTTCTAAGAACTCACCAATTAATCAATAGATGATATAAATACTACAACACAGGGCCAGAAGAAGAAGGCCCACCATTTGACTTCTTTGCTAAACTGGTGCCAGGTGGTGGTCTAGCCTTGCGTGTTTATATTATTATTGGCGATTAAATGATGATCACAATCATTTTTTAATCAATATTGAGATCACGATTAATTATCATTCACAGATTTTATTGAACTTTTCCATTTTTAACAGAGCACTGCTTCCAATTCACCGTTGTGCTACATTCTCACTAACTAACAAATCTTTGCATCCAAATAAGACTTAAAATAAGTTTCTTCTTCACCTGAATTCACATTTTCATTTTACCTGTAAAATATACCATACATTACTCTATATCACAGTATATTACTCAGAATGACAGTACCAAGTGAAGCCAAAACATCTCCACCGCCCCACGGCGGATGGCTGTTAGTTTAGGAAGCGCTTGATTTGATATGCAGCAGACTTGGCCATGAGTACAGCACAGACTTTCAACGGCTGTCATGTGATTGTGGGAAGCCAACATCTTGATTCTGATCAATATTTGATTAATAGTGCGGCTCTAGTTATTCATGCACCTTTAACTGCTGGATGTTTTTGGTTCAGTCACACCAAAAAGTCAATACTGTAGAGACATCAGCTGTAACCGAGCTACCGACGTAGTGTTGCTGTGTGTTTCAATTTCACCATTTTTACCACTGAACAGTTTCTGAAAGTGGTCCACTGCTTCTTAAAAATAGCCCTAAAGATGCAAGTTGTTCCAGAAATGGATACTGTGGAGGAAGCTGAGCAAGTGCTCCACCTCTACAGATCAACCAGGTTCTCTGCTGAATATTGTCGCCTACATACAGCACACAGGAGGGACTGAAATAACCCATTGTGCCCTCTCTGAGTGCTACTAGATTTCTGCAACGTGCCAGAGGAAAGGATGGGGGCCACTTGTCAGAACTGGGTTTTTCAGCTCCAAAGTGATGAGGAACAGCTCTGCAGGCTCACTAATGTACAGTAAATGTGATGGGTGGGTTGAATTGTTGAGTTATGCAAGGCTTTCAGCCCGCTGTAATAGTGCAATACTTTGGCATGTTGCGTAACGGATTTGCCCTCCTCGCTTTTTCAATGTGGGCCCAATGATACTTACACTGTCCCTGGTCCATTTCCATTCATGCCCTTTAACTTTGCATAGCAGTACTACTGCGATTAATTCACCTCTTCAATAATTGAGAGAGCTTTTTTTTGTGTCGGGAGTGTAGTGTATGCCATTTTGGAGCAATGCACATTTTAGTAGCCGCTAAATGTGACTTCCATCTCAGTGGCTCTTCCATGTTATCATGCCAAAAGAAAGGATGACAGAAATCTAAATATGATCAGAACACTATTTACAGGCTGCCGTTGCTGTGCCTGTGTGTCTACATGTCTGTGTCTCCAGCTGTTTGGTTTGGTTTCCCAATCTGGGCAGTGTTGCATTGAAGGGGTCCAGCTGGACGGAGGTATTCCGGTGACCACACCCCTCCTGCCTGTCAACAAGGAGGGATCGCAAGATAACTTCTAAGCATGAGTTCTGCTTCACGAGCCATTTGGACTCCACTGATACTGACTTTTCTTGTGAAATATTGTTTTGGATTTGGGAATTTGTTCTGTTGTGTTTTTAATGCTTTAAATTCACCCATGATTGATCTTTCTCCAAACCAACGCATTTTCTCATTCATTTTAACATGAACCCAAATTGCAAAATATATCGGCACTATTTTCACAGTACTAAGTCATTTTAATAAACATTCGCCCCAGGAGAAGCCTGTGGACAAATTGTTTACATGTCGTTCATCTGTTACCCAGATAAACAACATGAGCAACAGTTATTCCATTCACCTCCATGGCAGAAATCTTAGAAACTAATCTTTGAAAAATATAAACCTAAACTATCTGATGTCTTGACTTGAAAGAGTCAAATGAAAACATACGTGGTATTTTGGGTGCACTCATCCTTTGAGAAATGGATGGAGCAATGGAGAATTTTTGTTTTTGTTCCGTGTCTTTTTGGGATGATATGTTAAGAGGAATCTTTCTGCAGTGAAGTCTGTATGTTATCCTCACAGCAGTGCATTGCTTTATGTGTCTGTTAGAGGCTCATGAGTGCTGCTCCGCCTAACACTGAGTTTTACAAGGACTCCAGGGAATCTGCCTGGATCAGATGATGTTGCTGTGCAGACGAGCGAGGCGACAATGCTCCTCTTTTCTTGTTTTGCATCGGTGTATAAAAACACGCTACAAACATGTGCAAACATATGGCTTTTTATTTAATTGGAATGAATATTGTAACATTAAATCAAAAGAAATATGAACACCTATCAACATATGTCGGCTTTACTCCGTTTCTTTTTTTTTTTTTAACAAATCCAAACAACAAACAAATGGGATCTTAAATCTGCTGCATTGCATTTAAATACAGAATGAAAAAAAAATATGCAGACTGCAGAGCAAAACCAGA
Organism: Taurulus bubalis; assembly: GCF_910589615.1. Lineage (NCBI taxonomy): Eukaryota > Metazoa > Chordata > Actinopteri > Perciformes > Cottidae > Taurulus > Taurulus bubalis. The sequence continues at coordinate 2,829,239 of NC_136592.1, forward strand.
ACAATACACCGTGGTGAAATAATCAGACATGTACAACATAACGGACCTCATGCAACAACATTGTGTATTCTTAACTTTCTCTTACTTGTTTTTGTGCTAGTGCGCCATGTCAGATTCAGCAAACGCTCTTAGCTTCCGACAACTGTGTCAATGACCGGCACGAACATGATTCATGCTCCCTGTGCATAAATGAGCCTGCATTAATGAAAATTGCATATCAGCATAATTAACGGCCCAATAATACCACATAAGGCCCCATATGGCCTATATTGAAGTCCTGCTTTCAGAGGTCCATAAAGTAAAGTCCATAATTCTTTATCAGCGTAATTAATCAGCACCAGTAGCGGAATTAAGGGACCTGCTGGAGCCAAGGAATGGGGAAACATAGCAAGTGCTGTTAATGCCTTGTCACCTGAGGGTCGTGCTGCCAATGGCATGCAGAAGAAATGGTTCCATGTGAAAAACGTATCATCACACCACGGTGACCCATGACTGCAACGGGAGGGGTTTCAATATTTGAGGTTTTGCAGTTTGAGATGTTCCTGTTGAAATTGTAGTGTAGCATCAACAGCCAATTTAAATGAATGGTGACTGTTAGAATTATATTAGCCTGTAATTTGAAGTACAGGAAACAGGATCAGGATTATGTCAACATAATTCTGTGTAGTTTATAGAAGATTTTCAAACTCAAAATGGCTTCAAATTAATAAAATAACCACCATTTGTGAAAAACATAGACGGAAGCTGGGTTAAGAGCAGAGTAATTGCACATGGGCTCTGCTGCAGGTCGCTCTTAGATTGTGTTCTTTCCGAAGAGAAAGTTCTCCTAGATCACTGGTACAAGTGTGTTCATACGAGTGGCTCTTGCATGAGGTCCACTGTACTGTTTATCCATTAAAAAATAAAAAAATGAAAAGAAAAACAAGTAATGTTAGAAGTGAAATTAGCCTTTTTTTATACAGTATATTTTTTGGTTTCTTTCAGATAACAAATTACTCTATTCACAGAATATACAGGTCAATAAACATTTTGTTTACCACTTTTTTTGGGGTGTGCTCACATGTGGGGCCATTATCATATTTTTTTATTATTAGTATTTCTCAGTGTTTGACTCATTCACAGTACATGCTTCTAGCCTCCAGACACAGCAGATCTCCCCGCGTATGGTCCAGTCAGTCAGGATACTGCAAGCAACCGCACAAACAATACAAGAGCAACGCCTTAATCAAGTCTAGTCCCATGAGCAGATTTCTTTACAAAAACACCATCAAAATCAAGATATTTCATTATACCGTGATCAATCAAAAGCTGTTATTTTTTTGTTTTATTTTGGTGAATTTTATTTTATTTTACAACAGAGCCTCCCCCTGAATACTGCTGTTAATCACAAAGAAGATGAGCGAAGACTGGGTGGCCCCGTTTAATACTGCATACCCCTCACACATTATGAAAGGGTTTCTATACACACCTGTGGACTGAAAAAATCTTTGGTCAACATTAGCAGTATGCAACAACCAGAACAGTAAGGACAGATCATATATAACACCATACAATAACTTATTGGTCAAGCTCACAACACGATAGCTTTTCAACAAAGACTATTTTTCAAAACACATTGTCCAAATGAACGAAAGGACACATGTAGAGGTTACTTCACTAATGCGTTTGATCAATACATTATGCACAGCTTCACAGGGAAGATGTGGACATCTGACAACAAAAACACGAGAGAAAAAGAACTCTTATGATACAGTTTCATGGCTCAACTCTGACTTGGACAACACAAGGACAAATTCAGGTCATACAAACAGATCTTTTTAAGTTCTAAAGTGGGCTGTAAGGCAAACCAATGCAAAGGAATCGTTGAGACTCATTAAGGTCGCTTTTCTTACCATTGATAATGAATTTACTGATGACGAGTCTATGTTCCGGTAATTCTTTATATGTTAATGTAGAAACACAAACATAATTTTTCTCTCGCAGAAAAAAATTGTCGATACAAAAGCAAGTTGTATTTGCCGCAGCCAATTCACTCCTTATTGTACTTAATATTTTGTTCTCCTTTTCCCCAAAATATCACAACAGGATATACGCGGGATGGAATTTAAAAAGTGCTAATTGGTGAGCCTTCTTTAGGTGCCCAAAAACATCATCAACAACAACAACAACAAAAAGACAATTAGAACAAAGGAAATCAGTCATGTTGGCATATTAGCACAAATCCCTACTCCTGGTCCATCGTGGAACCTGAGCTAACAGCTAGGTTCCTATGAAGGTTGGGGTTTTGGCTGTGCCGGTTTCTGCTTCGCACAGAAGAGAAGGATGTATCGCAGCCAGGGACTTTACACTTGTGAAGAAGTCGCAGATGGACAGTTTTGTAATGGGCTCTGAATGTGCCCTTGTTGCTGTAGACCTTTTGGCAGACGTGGCAGGTTATCGGAGACCCACCCCCACCTCCCTGAAGCCCGCCTTGTCCTCCCCCAATGCAGCCCTGGGTTCTCTCTCCTGCGAGTACCAACTCCTCGCCCCCAGGCCTCCTCATGCCGATCCCATCGCAGCTTTCATCACTGTCCTCCATGTGGAGCACCTCCTCATCCTCTTCAACCCCTTCCTCACTACCGGCTCCATCTGAGTCCCAGGACGATCGAACACTGCCACTGCCACGAGGTGGGGCAGAGGAGGAGGTGCTCAGGTCCAGGACTGCACCATCCTCCCCACTTCCACCACCTTCTCCTCCTCCTCCTCCGCCTCCGCCTCCTTCTCCTCCTCCTCCTCCCCCCCCTAACCCCTCCATGTCTGCAAAAGGAGACGCCTCAGCACTGTTTGGTGCAGTAGACACTTTGCTCATCGGGAAGACCAGGCCCATGCGATTGTGTCCTCGGAAGATGACGGAAGTCTGGCTGGTTGGGTCTCGATGGGGTAGATCTCTGTCCCGCTGGTCTTGGTAGTAGTCCAGGGCAACCGGGTCTCGGCAGTGGGATGAGGGCAAGTATAGGGTGTTGGCCGGGCTGAATGAATCTTTGGTCAGCAGCTTGTGGTGCAGGTTCAAATTTGCACTGTGTCTGTAGATAAAAAAAATAATGAAATGTATTATGCACCACATAGTGAATGCCTTTAATCCCACATCGCTGAAAATACCAAAACAAATCTTATTGTGATTTTCAGCTGACCCTGATTGAGGCCCTGTCCTCCCTAAAATGCCAAAGCAGCAACAGAAAAATGCAATAATTTCTCCTTTCAGACATCCTAATGATGATTAGGTCAGCAGTTTCCCCCCCATTTCTATTCAAAGTGTAAATACATTTGTATAGAAAAAGGCCAATTCTGCACCAAATATCTGCAATATGGTGCTTTGAAATGACACAGTTTCTATGTGTCTTATTTGTGCAGGTTTAGTGGCCGTAAAAGCCGCCTGATCCTTTTATGACTTGCCCCTTAGGGTCTGCATATATACGGGCGTGTTCGCACATGTGAGGACTGCACATGCTGTGTGCGTGTACAGTCTTAATACATTTTGTTTGCATGCAGACATCTGCACAGTCTGCCCATATCCTGTGTCGACAGGTGCCACGTTTTCCGCCGCACAGATATTGCGGCTGCATGAATGAGTATGACTTCAGGGCCCAAGAGTCTGCCGATTCCGTTCTAAACAAACTAGGGTCATAAGGGACACAGTGAGGACGATTGAATGAGCTAAACAGAAACAAATTTGAGTTGGGACATGACATTCTGCCCCCTTCGAAACAGTAAAATGGAAATGTTTAAATTTGTCCGAAATCCTGTTAACCTGCTCTCGAACAATAGCAAAAAAAAATGAGTGCCTCTCACCTGTCTCGGCTCCTACGGGAGGGGAAGGCAGCATTGCAGCCGTCCACTGTGCACAAGTGCATCTCTTTCAGGTGGACATTTTGGTAGTGCATTTTGACACTGTAGGGGTTCTTAAAGGTCTTACTGCAGATCTCACAGTGGTGTGGCAGGTCAGCGTTGGGGTCGAGGTGAGACAAGCCTAATTCACCGTAGTCATCTACACATCCGACCGATCCTTCTCTCTCTCGGTCTGTGAGCTGGAGAGCGCCCCCATTAGTCAGCTTGTGCTCGCCGCCATCCCATCTGAGCGCTGTAATCTTGTCAGCTGCATGCTGAGAGTTTTCATGCTCTCTGTCCTCCCTTTCTTCATTGCAATTGGGTTGCTGATAGAGTAAGTTGTTGTCACAGTGATTCTCTATCAGTCTGTCTTCGAATGGGGAAGATGCGGAGGTGATGACCCCTGGTTCAGCTGGCCTTGGCCCATCATCTTTGTCCTCCCTCGCTGTCATTTCTCTATCTAAAGTTTGGTCCAACAGATGCTTGGCGGCTTCCCTTTCCTTCTCTTCGCCAATGTAAGCTCCTCTCGCCTCCCTCTCCTCCCCAGCTTGTTCTGCGCACATATGCCCTTCTGTTCGGATTCCGTCAGCCTCTTCGTTGTCCCTGCCCTGAAAAGGAGCCTCGTCCTCAGAGCTGCTTCCCTTATCCATCTGCTCATCTCGCTCCACCACCTCCTTCTCTATCTTTATTGGCATGCTTGACTTCCGAGACTTTTTCTTTGGTATGGGGTCTGTCATGTAGGGTTCAGGGGCTGTGATTGGTTTGATGGGTACAGAGGAGGATAACAGAGGAAGGGAGGGTAGTGTTCCTGGGGTGTTGGCAAGCTCTGCCGGGGTTACCAGGCTGCGGTAGAAAGGCAACACTGGCTGTACTGTTTTTAGGTTAGGGAAGAGGATGCCACTCTGGCCCATGCTGGGGAACGAGCTGTTGTGGAGTTTCGAGCCAGTGTCCACATGGCTCACCATGTAGCTGGGCACTGACTTATGGCTGTCTGCAGAGCAGATGGGGATGGGGGTTCCATATTCAGGCCTCTTCTCGTCTGAAGAGTCCTCATCACCAGACAAGCTGCCCCGGATGTCTTTGTCCCGGTTGTTGCGGTTCATAGGCATGTGTAGCCGTGGGTTTGGGTTGGCACTATGGCGATTGCGACTCCGCAGTGAGCTGAAAACCATGTTGCAGCCATCGATGGTACACTTGTGCTTAATCTTCAGATGCACTGCATTGTAGTGGATTTTCAGTGTGCCTTTGTCGTAAAATGTCTTCTCACAGGCGTTGCAATACACTCGACCTTTCTTCAGAGAGCATCCTCCCACTCCACCGGCTGAGACCCCTCCACCGCCGCTCCCATTCCTGTCCAGGGAGCGCAGCTTGCTCTCAGGGGACATCTGTGTTATGTCCGAGCTCATGGAGGGTGTGCACGGAGTCGAGGGTCCATCCGAGTAGTTGTCACTTGTGGAGAAGTCCTCTGCCTCAATCTTTGTGGTGGTGGAGAGGCAGTCCATTGGCCTGTCTCCGCTTCGGTCTAGATCAGCAGTGAATGAGACAGAGCTGGAACCTAGCAGGCTGCTCTCTGGAGGATGTGAAAGAGGGAGGGAGTTATCCCTCCCTAGACCATCGCAACTTTGATCATCTCGTCTCTGACTCTGCTGCTCCATTGACCCGCGGCACGGCTGCTGGTGTTGCTGGTGCTGCGGTACTCCTGCCGGTGAGCCCAGAAACGGTGCAGGAACAGAGCCTAACAGCTGGAATGGCAGCATGAAGGCCATGCTGTTGACAAAGTTCTCAAAGTGGTGCATGCTACTGCTGCTCAGCTTATCGACTTTGGATGTAGAGAGGTTGGCAGCGGTGCGTGGGGTGTTGCGCTCAATGAAAGTGCGGATATCAGAGTTGGTGCGGGTGCTGGGAACCAACACCGCCTGGCCCTCCTTGTCCTGCAGAGCCATCAGCTCCACTATGGACTTGGTCTCGCCAAAGCGCAAGAACTGCTGCAGAGTGGCGATCTCCTCCTCGAACGTCATGATGGCCCACCGGTCCAGCACCTTCCCGGCTACATCCTGCAGACAATGCAAGATGAACGAGAAGATCAGCGTGGAACAGGGGTGAAGGTGAGGATATGAAATAGATTGAGAAGGAGAGGGGAGATGAAAAAAGGAAAAGGAGAGAGAGAGCAATTCCATCATTAGCATTATAAGTGTCTGTTGGGTTGCTCATACATATTCACAAGGTGGGTTAGATGACACACCCTATAAAGCAGACTGGCAGGGCAGCTAAATAAAGGAATCAGATTGAGTGTTAATACAAGCGGGCAGTAGAGAACCCTGAGAACCCTCATTACACAGACACCCAGTGTTTCATCTTGCAGGTCATTTCTCTTAATTTAAATCATGTGGATTTACTTCAAGCTGATAGGGAACACACACACATCCGTGTGAGAACGTGCATTCAGGCATATTAACTAACGCGTACACTCATACACATATTCCTAAAGGCATGCAAATAAATAAGTCACACGTACACAAACACACATACACACACACACACACACTCTCACACACACAGACTCAAGATAGGGTGTGGTGATCAGAGGGCGGCTCACATTGATCAAGTGGGTCCTCTCTCTCTTAGCCCAGCAGTAATCACATGTGAGTTTGGGTGTCTTTGAAAGTGAAGAGCGGCTTCGTGCCGTAACCGTGATTAATATTTCATCACAGAGCATTCATTGGGCGCCTGTCGAGGATTCTGACTCTACGTTCGCCATTAGATGAGCTAACATGAATTAAACGCAGCCCAACTTGAATACTTGATGATGTACTAATCGAAGTGAGAGCTCGCGCTGACATAGTGCCTGGAGCCCAGGCCTTGGCCAGCTTGGCTCCGGCTTGAGAGGAAAGCTGAAGCAAAAGACATAATATTTACAAATCTACCCGGCACAGTTGGGAGACCTCCCCGAGCTGGTTGTACCACAGCAACAAGCAGGCATCGTGGTGCGGAGGGAGTTCATGGCATTGGTCGCTGCTTCACATCCCTCCTCCTGGCTCCTGACCCCTCTTCTCCCTCCTCCTCCCACGTCTTCCTCAGAAATTCCCTCTCTCTTCATAGACTCTCGCTCACTCATACTCTGAGTTCTAGCCTCCAGGCTGTTTTAAAGGCTTTTCCACCCCGAAAATAATTACGCTACATACTATGTCGGAATTGTTTTAATATTTAAAGGAAGAGTACGGAAATAGTTTGCCTCCCTTCCGAGATTCAGATGAAAAGGTTGATATCAATCTTACGGCTGTGTGTTAGGAACAGAGCTGGGGTCACATGGTGTTAAACTAGTATCCCATAATGACTGGAGGCAGGGGAACAGCTCGCCTCACTGTCCAAGTTCAACAACAGGCCTACCATCACCAGCTAGTGTACAAGGTGGATATAAAAACCACACACAAGAAACAGGAATGTTTAAACAACAATTTCAGATTTTCTGTCTCTGGCTCCTATTTGTGCCTTTCTTCTGTAGTTCTAAGACAAAAACACGGGCAACTTTCAGACCGGAAAACACAGTGGTAGCGATGAATCACAAGGTCGCCATGGTCAAAAGCATACTCTGCTTCAGCGTAATCACTAAATGAACACCATGCTGTATCAAAGAAGACTTGAAACTAGAGATTGAGACCATACAATGTGTAGTAACGAGAAGTAAATTCATTTTCTCATAGACAACTATACAATAAGATTTATTTTGTATTTTCCAAAATGTTGAATTCTATTTTTTAATCTGCAGGAAATGTTCAGAAATCCACAATGATTGAGCTATAATCAGAAGTGTCACACACACACACACACACACACACACACACACACACACACACACACACACACACACACACACACACACACACACACACACACACACCTGGAGGACGTATCCACGGATGTAGTCCTGCAGAGTCCAGTCGAGTGCGTTGAGGATCTGGACGACCTCCTCCTGCTTGAGGACCGAGAAGAGGCGGTCCAGGAGGATCTTGAGGCGGATGGGGATGGCCTGGGTTCCGTACAGCATCAGGCTGCAGATATCGAACACCACGTTGGAGTGCACAATCTCCACCTGGCTGCTCTGGTACATGTGGTGGACCTTCAGTTTACTCAGGGCTAGAATACACAGATCACATTAAACCGGGTTAGATTTGATGACGCTGGTCCCTGGACTGAGCAAAGAGAAATAACAGGTTTTTAAAAGGTTAAAAGGCTAAAATAAGTATATATATATATATATATATATATATATATATATATATATATATATATATATATATATATATATATACAATTTATCAATATAAGAGTGATGCTGAAAACAAAATTATAAAAATAAATGTATGGGACAAAACCAAAAAGTTTATATATATATATCAATATAGCTGTGAAAAGAAGTAGTTTGTGTGTGTATATATATAACTATCTAATTCCCTTTCTGCCATTAACAACAAGACTGCTTTTGTTTGCTGATAAGTTAGAGATGGAATTTATTAAAAAATAAATTAAAATCTTAAAATACTGTGTGAGCAATAGATAATAAATAAGAAAAAATTAAATACACCAAAGCTGTGTGACAGTATAGTCACATGTGAACATTCTACTTAAATGGATAACGTCTGGAATGCTGCTATATTTTCATGATAATCAAGTTTATTTTGCAGAGTAGCCCCGACATTAGATGAGTGGATCAACTTGAGTTCGTAGACAGTAAACTGTCTCCCACCTCTCAAACACCCGTCTCCCTAAAGTGTTCCAGTCACTGTGGACATTTTTAAATTCATTACAAACAGTCTCTAGTTGACAATATGTTATCCTGATTAATGGGGACTACGTTTTTTCTTAAAATAGGCTTTTTTAAAGGCAACAATCTCAGAAATACTCTGGAAACAATGTAACCAAAACTCTTCAAATATCAGTGGTGCGTTATCAAATATGTATTTTATCTGAAATACAGTTAGAAGTAATGAATAGCCTCCGCTGCATGTCTTGGCATTACCAGTCGCTCTTACCGTGTGCTACCCAGCCATGCTTGCAGTTTTCACACTGCCTCCTCTTCAGCTTCCCGGGCTTGAAGCTGTCACAGTTACAGTTCACCAAAGTGCAGCAGATAGCCTGTCAACACAAAGAAACAAACAGTTCTTCCTCTTCTTTTAATGAGCACACACACAGAAAAATACAGTTTTTCCAACACAGAGTACAATCCTCCATCTTTAAATTTTGATTTGCTGACCTCCTTCAGAACCTGATCACCATACAATGCCTGCTAACTTATTTTGTTCTTGTTCCAATACTTTTATGAAGCAGCGGATGCTTCTGATATCTGAATTATTCAAAACAAAGACACAATTTTTTTTGTTTTTGGGCTGTAGCATGACATGTATAATTGTATTCATATTTGACCATCTTCCGTCAGACATATTGTTGTAAACCTTGAGTAGGAGCTGGCAACTGTATCCAAAAAGGTTGAAGTTCTATTTAGACATTTTTGATGTTTGTTTTGATGTTGTTGTTTTTCCCTGTCATCTCATCCTTCTGTGACTGTGCAGGCGAGAAGAGTCAGAGCGTTGCGGCTGCAGCGCCGCTCATCCTACAGCTGCATGAAACATGTACAGCCATCAAGTGGCCCGGAGAAAACCAAAGAAAGAGATTAGCTGCATCAAGAAATTGTGGTCTCCCTTTGTGTATCACTCATTGCCTGGTTTCCCTTGTGATGGCAGCAGCACAGGTGTGTGTGTGTGTGTGTGTGTGTGTGTGTGTGTGTGTGTGTCTGTGTGTGTGTGTGTGTGTGTGTGTGTGTGTGTGTGTGTGTGTGTGTGTGTGTATGTGTGTGTGTGTCTTTGTCAGTGTGTGTGTGTGTGTGTGTGTGTGTGTGTGTGTGTGTGTGTGTGTCGGTAGTGCTGCAGGGCAGGCCCTATCTACAGTAGACCGAACGAAAGGTCTTGGACACACCTGGACCACCAAAACCCTCACAATCAATCAATGCCTAAGGCACACACACACACACACACACACACACACACACACACACACACACACACACACACACACACACGGGTCAGAGGACTCTGTCCATTAGCTCATCTGCTAATGGGTTTTATCTTTTCAGGATAAACATGCAGAAAAGCAGAGTAAGTGGACGGACACACAGAGACTCTAAGTGAGGAGTGGATGATAATGAGTCAAGTTTCCTGGGTAGCTGCTGACTTGGCAGCGGAGAGGACTCTAGCACACTGATACACTCAAAATGTCTCTGCCTCAGACAAAATAAAATAATATCATAATTTACGCACCAGGAACGGAGTGTAAAGCATCATCAGCTTAATGATCAAAGCCGCTGTTGTTAGTGCTACATACTGAAAACCTCGGAGTCGCTGTGCTACGCCACCTCTCTCCCTCTGCATCTATAATGCATGATCAATGGGGTTTTAGTATACATGAGCGGCATGCTTAGCTCCTCGCTGGAGCTCCCTCCCTCTCCGAGGGGAGAGAGGTGCGGGTGGGTGGATGGGCCCGGGACCTCCTCCTGATTTAGCCAGCCACTCGGCTCTGCGCTCGGGGCTGGGCTCGTCCTTGAGATCTGGGATCGCGTTATTTCACCTTCAAATAACCTGCCATCATTAGGACGGATAAACTGACCCGAGATGAAGGTGGCGGCAGCTACCTGGCCTTGAGACCCAGCGTGGCGGCTCCAGCCTTCAGTCCCGTGACATCCCTTTGCTTTTCTCTCTATCGCCCTCTCGTCACTTTCATCTCCGGCTGGCTAGCTCAGCCTGCTCCGGACAGTGGTGAGGTGTAAACAAAAAAGAAAAGAAAAAAGCCCTTTTGCTCATCTCTCAGCGACATAATCCCATCATTACAGAGTACCAAGAACCAACACGGCCCAATTAGGCTAATCCCACCCCACTGTGGACGCACACCTCCTGCTGCTGCTCGCCCGAATATACGTCTCAATCAGGTGCCCCCTGCTTGCTCACCAGCCTGTAACACACACACACACACACACACACACACACACACACACACACACACACACACGCACACACACGGACGCACACACACACACACACATGGACGCATGCACACACACACACACGGACGCACGCACACACACACACACACACACCACACACACACGGACGGACGGACGGACGCATGCACACGCACACACACACACACACACACACACACACACACACACACACACACACACACATTCCAATGCACACTGTGGTACAGGTCGTTTATCTTAATTAGCAATTAATTGTATGAGTTTCTGAGAAGAAGAAGAAGAAGAAGAAGAAGAAGAAGAAGAAGAAGAAGAAGAAGAAGAAGAAGAAGAAGAAGAAGAAGAAGAAGAAGAAGAAGGGCTCGGTGACCGAGCCTCCCCTCCATCTTTCTCTTTTCTGTTGTCACAACAAAGCCGCGGCTGTTCTCACGCATCACTGAAGTCGATGACAAGACGACTAATTGCACAAAATGATGCTGCAGGGTCAGTGAAGCCCGAGCTAATGCAGTGTCGCCTTTTCTTTGTATCCGTGATGTTTAACAGTGTAGCCACACATCGACCCCGCCACCTCTACACACTCCTCCAGTACATCACACGTCCCTCTAATTAGCTTTGCATTACATAGTGCAGGTTGTTGAATAGATGACAAATGGTTTAGATAATAAAGTCAGAGGGTCTTCATGAAAGCATAAAGAAATGTGTTTGATCGGAGAGTTAGAGCAGCTCAAATTAACTCTGCACGCTTAAGTTTATTTCTGTGAGCTACCAGTAATAATGGAAGGAAACCACATGGGTGTATTAACATTTTTATTAACTCAGAGCTTCACTGTCTGCGTTCATTCTTGACCTTAGAAATAGTGATCTAATAAAAATAAACTCTTAACCGTCCAATTCCCCCATTTGCTAATGAAGACTGTGAGATACGCTTGAATGAGCAAGTGGTTTTATATATATATATATATATATATATATATATATATATATATATACATTTTTCAAGTGAAAGCGTATTCAGTCTCCTTGTTGTGTCTTGTTGTGGACACAGTCCCTCACATCTGTCTATTTGTTCAGTTAAAGGCGTACTGTACCCTCAGAGGTCGGCTGATAGGACGGTGGAGGTCATCACGGGAGGTTTAAGAGAGAGAAGGCGAGGTTAAGGAAAGAGGTGAAGAAGGCAGAGACGACATTAAAATGCAATCTGCACAGCATGCAGACCGGATCCCGAGTGTGTATGTTTATGTGTGTGTTTACACATAAAAACAACTCTACACCTCTATGATGCTTGTGTTGGATTTAGTTAGTTTAGTTTAGTTAACCTGACATTATATCCATAAAGCAAATGTAACAGTTCCAATGACTGACATATTAGAATTGATTACAATCCTTAATTATTTAATTCTTGGGTTTCATGAAATTTGCCATTCCACTGGTTCCTAAACATTTTGAAATGATATTGACGGTTAAACATATTCTATGTCTGTAACAAAGGGAGGCAACCTGTGCGACATTAGCATCTACTCAATATCTTGTAATATGAGTAATAGTGTTGGATTTCAATTCAAACCAGATTTATTGTCTTTCATATTTATTCCAATCTGCCCAAGATCTTCCTCATCGTCGGTGTCATGGTTCATCTGGTGAAAAGACAGCAATATGTTGAATGAAATCTTAAGTAAAAAAGTACAAACTAACCACGAAAGTACGGTTTACATGTTGTGCTACCTTTTCATGTGCAAGTGCCTTCATCATTTCAAGTGTTAATATACAAAAATGTATCTAATTTTACACACAACAGTGCGTGAATGTTTTGGAGACGTTGAAGTGGCCTCTCATCCGCACGCCACATGGTTTCTTTCACAGCTATTGGTCGTTGGTCGGCCTGTTATTTATTTACAGCAGCGTGATTGATTTTCTTTACCCCCTCACCCGCGTTCCGCGAAGACCCGTCTTACTCGGCCTCTGATTGGTTAGTTAGCACAAGAGCGGCTGGTAGGGTTATTGATCTCTACTCACATGCGGATTTTTCATAAGGATGACAGCCGTATTGTATCGTGCTCTCATATATATGATCACATTGTCCTGATTATGGGAGAAGAATGTTTTTGCAATGCACGTTGCATATAAGGATGGATATTGATACAATTTTTAAATTGCACTTCATATCAAAAAGGTTGACCCCTGGTGACCTTTAGATATAGGATGCGCACATATAAGATAGAAAGAAAACTACAGTTTCCTTCTAATTCAGAAAAAGCTAAGTTCTGTCACACACACACACACACACACACACACACACACACACACACACACACACACACACACACACACACACACACACACACACACACACACACAAAATAAAAAGAAACGCTCCTTTCTGGCTCTCAAAATCAAGTCGTATATAAGTCCTGGAGAGCCGCGGTGCTTTCGAGACTCAGCAGAAGCGAGCAGCTGCTTGGACAGAGACGGTCCCGGGACGGACGGGACTTGTTGGCTTAATGCGCTGGAAAACTAATCAATTAGCAGCAGCCCGACACGAACTGACACAGAATGGGGAAACAAGCGGCGCTGGTGCCAAAGAGTGAATAACTACAGGGTGATCCGCAGCTCCGAGGAAGAGGGAGACCGACAGCGGCCAAGTGAGAGCCGAGCAGATCCCATTTTACTAGCAGCCATGAATCACTTTACAAGACAATTATGGCACGAGGGGAATAAAGGAAGTGAGCGTTTTCCTTGATGGGAAATATAAATGTGGTGCATTTATGGTCCACTTTTTAAACGAATTAAACACATTTTATTGAAAACTTCCGCAGTTGCTTTCCCAAATGTATGCAAGCATAACATGAGGGGAGAAGACTTTCTCCAAAGGGTTCAGAGGTGTAACGGATGGATTTGTAGTTACATTTACAACATGTTGGGATGTCGGGTTTAACTAAATCTTTCTGGCTTTGTTTATTCCTCTCCCAACTTAGCAACCTTGATAAAGCATTACTTTATGATTGATTGACCACAAACGAAGCAATTATGTATAATTACAAACCCTCTATGGTTGCTTTATTAGAACGATAGTGCTGTCAGTTGATCAACTATGTTGTAAAACAGGATCAAGAAAAAAAAAGAAAAATGAGAATTTACTTATTTTCTGTTCTATTTTTATACCAATTTCATTCCTTCAGATTTTTAAATGTTATTTAAACTAAAAGAAGCAATAAAGAACAGTCAGATTGGACTGTGGGAACTTGTGATGGACACTTTTTCTTTTTTCTGACTTTTGAAATGACAGATGGACTCACCTTAAAAAACGATCTACAGATGAATTGATAATAATAATAATAATAATCTGATCTCATTACTAATTGTTAAAAATATTTATAAAAGTAACTTTTTTTATCCTTTTAACTTTGCATTATAAAGGAAATCACATATTCTAGCAATTTACTCTGAACATTGAGAACCAAAAAATATTCAACAATTTAGCACATTCAATTAAAAAGATACATTATATTGCCACTGAAAAGCAAACAGTGAAGAAAAGCTGAGCATTCACACACACACACACACACACACACACACACACACACACACACACACACACACACACACACACACACACACACACACACACACACACACACTAAATATCTTACCCCGGCCAGAACACACAGAAAACACTCAGGAATTTAGTGGGAGGGCGGTGTTCCTGGTAACACTCAGATATCCTGCTAATAACGACGACTTCCACCAATAAAAGCACCAAAACTGTGGCTGCATTGACTCCACCTGGCCCCACAGGCTTTGTGTGTGTGTGTGTGTGTGTGTGAGAGAGAGAGAGTGTGTGTGTGCCGTGCAGTGCGAGCAAAATGCACAGTCATGAATAAATCACGCCTTGGACCGGGTTGTGTATGTGACAGCAAGGTAGTAAAATGTTAATTGATGACAAGTGTTAGTTAAAGCGAGGTTACGATACATGAGCTGCTCAGCGGGCGACGAGATCCGGCCTCGCTGCTGATTTAATGTCACTCCGCTAAGAAAGAGGAAGTACCTTCAACATACCACCCCCCCAAAAAAAGATTAAAGTATACAAATCCATCCAGCCTGCGCTTCATTTATTCCATGATTTTAAAATACACTTCAAGAAATAACATCACGAGTTCCTTTAACACAGTGCATTGGACTTGAAAAGGAGAAGACAATCCAGTGAGGAGCCTGTGAGGACAAGGAGTGACAGGCTGTGTTTGAGCCTATTAAGAGTCACACAGCCCAGAGACAGCGTGAGCAACTCATTATTACTAACTCATCCGCCAGTCAATCACACACACACACACACACACCGACACACACACACACACACACACACACACACACACACACACACACACACACACACACACACACACACACTGCATGTTCCAACGCTATTGCAGACCAAAAAGGTAACAAATCTTTACCTGAATATCCATGAGCTTAAAAGAGCTCAAGCAAAAATCTTAAAACACAATGAGCTTGTGGTGGGGGTACACTCCCCGTTAGAGAGGGAGTGTTTGGCTCCGAGAGGGTGTAAATGAGGGGAACATGTTAGTACACTGAGTCTGAGAGAGTTTGGCTCCCAGCTACGCTCTGATTAATATCAGATCTCCCCTCTCTCCCCGTCTGCCTCTTGACAATCTTGTCACATCTGGCTGACAAATCCTCACAAGCCTTTTGGTGGCAGCGCAGAGCCGACGCAAGGGGTGGCTGCTGTGTGTGTGTGTGTGTGTGGAGTTTGGGGGTGTTAAAGGGGGGCTTCACAGCTCGAGGAGACGCTGAAGGGGGTAAAAGGCTGGATCAGATACAAACACCCTGACCCCCCCCCACACACACACACCCATCTTCTCACGGATGGACCATCATGAACCTAATGAAGCTGACGAGGCTGGCAGGCTACGGTCGCCACCGCGAACACACTCACACACATAATCACACACACACATAATCACACACAGCGGCGTGCAACGAACAGGGGCCCTGTGCGTTGTTTTCTGTGTGTGTGTGTGTGTGTGTGTGTGTGTGTGTGCCCCGGGCCCTGCAGCACTAAAGGAGAAAAGAGAGACGCCCACAGAAAGAGTCGGTAGACAGAAGGAAACAAACGAGAGAAAGAGGGAGACAAGAGAAGTAAAGAGATAGGACATTAGTTTGTTAAAGCCGCAGAGGGCCACTCTACTCACATTTCTGTCTCTCACACACACACACACACACACACACACACACACACACACACACACACACACACACACACACACACACACACACACACACAAATAAACCCAAATCACTTTGGTGGATTGTTGGAGTAATGGCCTCTCACACGATAAAAAGGCAACCTGTTAGACGAGCTTGAGCACGGAAGACAGAAACACCTCACAACTAAAATTATGGCAGAGCTGGAACATAATTCAATAAATGCATTTTTATGGTTTCTATTTATTTATTTATCATTATTATTATAATAATATTACAATTATTATTGCTATTATTATTGTATTACAATTATATTTGTAAAATAAGCGTTGATTTAATATCAAACTGAATTCTCTACGCTTTGCAATATTTAAGGTACATTTTAAAATATTTGTTGTTAAAAACATTTAGTTATTTTACATACCTTAAACTGCTGATGCAATATTAGATAATTGGAACAATCCATGAGCTGCATCAATATGTTTTTTTTTTAATTCAGTAAAGTTCTTGTTATTGTGAGAATCAAAATAGATAAGGTGATAAATTGTATAAAGGTATTTGATATAGATTTGCTTTGATAACAAAAATGTGATAACACAATTCAGTAATAAATAAGTAAATAAGTAATTGCAATTGCCTTTTTCAATTAGTTTTGCCTGCAGCTCTGATGATCACATAATATCTCATAGCTCCTCGTTGGTAATCGTGTGCTCAACTCATAATGTTGTCGAAGCTCCAGCCTGTCTGGATGTTGTGCTCGTAAGAATACACCACTAGTGCTTCTCCTCCAACTGTTTACACACACACACACACACACACACACACACACACACACACACACACACACACACACACACACACACACACACACGCACACACTGTACACACACAGGCATGGAGAGTGTGTTGCCGTTACCGACACCACCACCAAACACACAGCTCAGCTAGTTGTTGTATTAAGGCTGCGATGACACATTAGACTGCTCTTAAATCACATTCCTGTGACCGGCTGTGTCCGGCAGCCGGGAGCCTCCATGAGCCTCCAGGAGCCTCCAGGAGCCGCTGTGTCCAAAACTACAGCTGGACGGTTGGGATGGAGGATAGGCCGAGGTGAGGACTGAAGGTTCTCTCACAGGAGATTATTGTCTTTATGACGAGTGTGGAAGTGATGACTTATTACAATAACATGAAACTAATACATATCAAGTCAATAGGATTGATGGGAATGAAACAAATCAAAGAAGTATAGAATGATTCCCCACAGAGAGACTGTGTTGTTGTTTTTGTTGTCTCTGGAAGGCATGTGAGGACATTCTGGGTCCTCGCTGCAAGGCGCTGCATCCGGATTCATTTTAACTCATTGAGAGCAAAATGCAGCTTTTTGAAAACTTTTAAGAAAACTGACTTTTTCAAATCATCCTGTCATGATGTTCACTTATCCTTTGATCACTTAGTTCCTAATTTAAATGTAAAATTGTTTAAATATTATACTATTTTATTCAGGCAAAGTTTTTAAACAATTCACATCTGGGAACTTTTGAAAAAAAAGACATTTCTTAAAAGTGAGGTATTCAGGAAAAAAAAAGTATGTCTTTGGTATAGTACTGAAACTCCGATACATACGCGTGTCCAACGCTATACAGCTGTATAGATCACCACATGGCAACTTATAACAAGGCATCCTCAAGATACACACACATACATGTGTCTCTAAATGTCTCTAAATCTGCATTTCCTGTCAAAGTAGCAGAGGTATGTAATCCTGAAACACGAAAACATTAACATTGCCCCTAAAAGTCTGCTCTCCTTCCGCCTGTCACTCTGATCCGCATAAACTCCTTCCAGTTTGTCTTGGTTAAACATATCCGTGAGAGTGAAAAGCAGTGGAGAGCGTCTCCCTTACCTCGGCCATTGTCATTTAGTCGGATGTTTCCAAGGATACCGTGGAGTTTGCCATTCCCCGCGAGTCCCACAAAACAACTGCCTCCAACTCTCCTGTCCGCGCGGATACTAACGCAAAAGAGCCATCACACCCAGCAGCATCTCCTTCAACAGCACAGACACATGCACTCTGTCTTCTCTGTCTTCTCACACACACACACACACACACACGCACATGCACACACACGCTGAGCCACCAACACTCAAACGGAAAAAAGAGTGGTAGTATTCACAGAGCTTTTACTCTCGTTGCACAGATGCAGACACACACACACACACACACACACGCGCCTCCTCTGCTTTCTCTCCTCTAATGTTGCCGTGGACTGGCTCTAAACTACTCAAGATGTTCAGTGCGTGTGTGTGTGTGTGTGTGTGTGTGTGTGTTGAAACTGGGCACAGGGGATTGGAATGAGATCCTCCCACTCGGCATTCTCACCTCAGGAGCTGCCTGCTCCCTCCCTAGCCTGCACACACACACACACACACACATGCACACACATGCACACACATGCTCGCGTGCACACATGGAGGTGTGCACGCTCTTTCATGCGCGCACACACGTTTCTACCCCCTCAGAGTCACAGGGCAGTCCCCTCACAGCTGGCTGGAAGAGGGCATGACACTCATCTTTCACAGAGATTTGATCAAAAGGAATCACAAAGGCTGGAGGCTCTCCTAATGCAGTCAGGGGAGACTCTCCCTCTATCCCCCTCTCTCTCTCGCTCTGTCTGAGTAATGCCCTAAATCAACGTTGCCCCTCTTGGTGCACACAGCCCAGTGTGTGTGTCTGGATTCACCTTAACACTGCTCTGTGAACAGCCTCCATAACAAGTTATGCCTTGTGCCGTCAGGAATGTGTCAGTGTCTGTGTCGAGTGGTTCTCGGGAGGAGGGGGACTTCACACATGACAAAAAGTAAATCTGTGTAATCTTTAGGAATACGTGTACCCGCTGTACGGCTGGGAATCACAACTCAACGCTTCCTGGGTTCGGACTTAGATGTGTCCAGAGTGTCGGAGTTTAGTTTGGAGCGGCGTGGTGTTTACTCCCCTCATCAGATAGTTTGCTTCAAATCAAGGCCCTGGCAATTTCAGACTCATTTATTCCAGGTACGTTTTTGTCCATCAATATTTGAGAACTCCAGCTTCTTCATATTTTGACGGGAGATATTTCCTAAATTAAGGTTAATAAAGTGTACCCTGCCAGGATCGAAAGGTGTGGATATCTCTTTCTATCTCTTCTTCGGACATCAGTTTGAACTCTCAGGTACTTCCGGCACCGTGGTTTAGTTTAAAGCAGGCGGTGCCGTGGTTATCCTGTTTTTCTCTAAATTAAGGCGTAAAAAAAAAAAAGAAGATGCTCAGGTACTTAAACAATGACAAATGTCCAGCCCTTGTGTACAAGCTAAATACGTGTTGCGGTACAAGAACCCGCAGTAAAAGAGATCCACATACACACAGTGAAAGCAAATGACTTCATGATATTCTGCCTATACTACTAAAACACAGTAGAGTTACGCCATGTTTATGTAATGATGGAGGGAAGAGAGGAGAACGGTTCACATCACCAGACTATTCAAGACAGAGTGGTAGAGTTGCTCATGTGAGTTAACACTTAAACATATGTTTGTTTGACTTGTCAGTTACTTCTGTGTCATTAAGTGGATACAGATATATTCAGATTTCAGAACGTACCCGAAGCGACATCGTTTCTGTCTGTTGGTGAGAACCAGACCTGATTCAAGTCTCTTCAATGTACGGAGATTCTTACACTGGACACGTTCAAGGTGAATGAAACACGGGTTATGGTGATGTTTCCAACTGGTGTCCTTTACTCATACTTTTCTGTCTTCCTCCCTCTTCCCCGTCTGCGGTAGAGAGAAAGCTCTGATGATTTTAGCCATTAGAGGCATCTGCTAATCCACAAATTACACTGCAAGTTTAAACAGGTACACCTGGTGCGCTCCACCTGTGGCAGCTTTAGGGAGGAAGGGAGGTGAGGAGTGGGGGGATGCCAGGTTGACACACACTTTAAAGGTTCAGCAGAGAGAAGTGCAAAACAGACTTTCCTTCTTGTTTTTGAGTTTTTAAAAACATTAATTCAGCCAGAGCGTATCAATGGACAGGCTGTTCTTATTTCAGGACATGCAGGGCTGCAGTGGAGGAAGTCAGGCATCACATCCTCCTAGAACGCTTCTTTGGTATCTTGTGAAAAGATACTCCTCGTTGTTTTGTGCGTTTTGCTACAAAAGCCTGCAACACTCGTTACATGCATAAGGTCTTTACGAAATATATTTTAACAGGAAACTAGGTTTGGGCAACACAACTACTTGATTAGGTTTAAAACTATGGAAATGACGTTACAGAAGTACACACGCTACTGAAGTACACACTGAAGTACACACTGTAGTACACACTTTAAGAGACCAAAACATCAACATTGACTTGTCGTTTCACACGAGTCACCTGGCTGAAACATCCTCATCAGGATTATGTCGTTACCCAAACTCATACCCACCGAGGAACACCGTGTGATGATTCTCCAATGAGTCACCATTGTTACGCAACAAACGTACTTCATTTAGCCCAACATGATCTTCTCCTGCACTGCAGGCACTCTGATCGCTATTGCTGGACACTCACTTATACCAAAATATACAAAACAACAATTCACTTTTGTAAGATGTCATACAAACGGATGTATGAGGATACTTTGCAAGGGAGCACTCACTGCATCACATGCACAGGATTTAACAGCTTCTTGTGTAATCACATTGCTCTACTTTTACCCACTGAAACAGTGGGGGGTTCAGTGCCTTGCTAAAAGGTAACTCAACTGAAGTGGGAGGAGTATTACTCATCCACTTTACCCACCCACATTCTCCCAGGGAGGATCTCAACCTGACAACCCTCCAATCAGAAACCCGCTCCTCTAACCTCTGGGCGAGCAACATACCCTGCCTTGACATTCAGAAATTCGCCAAGCAGCCTCGCTAACTGACAAAAATGCAACTAATGGCCCTTGAAGTTGAACATTAAAACTGCATTACTTTCCACAGGAGATCAAAGCTGTTCTTATTTGTGAAAAGCCCAAAATGTTATGAGGTTACATATATGGATGAGAGACATCCCGTCAAGGCATGTAACGCAAGGTTGGAAAGCCCTCCACTCCCCTGCGGTCGTCCAGGCAAGCAGATCTGCTTACCGGCCTTGTATTTATTCCATACCTAGGGGATGCATACCAAACACAGCCCCAGACCTGGCCTGGATTAGGTCTGCACTGCTTGTCAGATTGCTGCTCCCTTGGCTGGAGCACAGCAGACGTATTTGCACCCCAGGGGTTGAGCGTAGAAGCTGCAGCGAAAACCACAGCGAATAAACTTCATGTGCAGCA
Organism: Taurulus bubalis; assembly: GCF_910589615.1. Taxonomy (NCBI): domain Eukaryota; kingdom Metazoa; phylum Chordata; class Actinopteri; order Perciformes; family Cottidae; genus Taurulus; species Taurulus bubalis. The sequence continues at coordinate 2,850,683 of NC_136592.1, forward strand.
GAACAGGTCACGCTGCCTACTTACGTGTATGTCATTAGCCTTCCTGCAGGGAAGAGCAGATGAACCAACTAGTTTACACTTCCTTTATTTGAAGAAGCCAAGCAAAATACTGCTCATGCGGACGCTTGCACTCTGTCATTGTTGGGTTAAGGATGCATTTGGCTGATTGGGCCTTTATTTATCAGATGTGTCACCTACATGGCTTCTAAGGAAACACCTGGATTTATTTCATGGCTTTCATTTCATGATTGAAATGCTGTTACAACCTTAATGTGAATAAAGCGCTCTCAGTCCCAACTTCAAATACCGATGCTTGATCAGTGGCCCTCGGCATCTGATACCAACGCACCGAGCTTTCCACTAACACACCCATCCTTATTAGACGGGCAGAGCAACCGGCGTAGTACGAAGACTGAGAGTGAGTCTGTTTAGGATGGGTCAAACAGGACTTTCACCCAGGAGACAGCTGTGGGTGTCCCGGGTGAAACCATGTCAACGTTGACGAAGACGAGTAGGCGATCCTTACATTGTAGAAGCTGGAGCGACACATAATATAAATAATTAAATATTTATCAAAAAGAACAAAAAACATTGCTCATTAATTCTACAATCAACAAATAATTTAATAGCCAAATTATTTATTTAAAATCTTGTTTTTAATAGAAATATCTGTGACTCGTTAAACACCATACTGACCTAAGAAGGTTTATTGATGACACGTGCATCTAAATACCAACATGTGGAATTAATAAATCAAAGCTGCATTTGATGCAACAAAAAACACACAATCACTGGTTGCTCTCTGAAGTCCATGTGCTATTGTTGTATTTACATAGAAGTACTTCTTATTGATATAAACATAATCCCGTGTAGCTTTGGTTGACTGTTAACTCTCTCGTCTCTGACTATCTTATCATGCAGAACCTGCAACACAGCCGCACTACAAGCTGTGTTTTCTCTGTGTGTGTGTGTGTGTGTGTGTGTGTGTGTGTGTGTGTGTGTGTGTGTGTGTGTGTGTGTGTACACGCCTCGTGTTGTCTAAGTGCCGGCCTGCCTTTCCTCACTTTAGCTGACCTTAAAAAAGGCCAAAAGAGGAGCTATTACCTCCCTGCAAACTGTCCGTACCAGGCTCCAGCCACCGCGCCAAATGGCCCCAGGTTTACCTGTCATTCCACGCCATTATTCATTACAGACACTCTCACTGGGTCACTGGAAATCACACAAAGAGCAGAAAGACTACTTTAAATTGTGAGGAGAGGAATCTAAGCTGGTGAAAGATCTTGACATATGACAGGGCTTTTGGCCGCCTGGAAATCACAATTGTATATTACAGCGTGATAGGATTCGTTTGTTTCTTCCTGCCCATGTGTGCGATGCAGCCATGCAACAGTATGTACATGATTATGTGTGAAGGAGATGGAAAACGATGGAACAAGAAAAAGTGAGGAGAGCGCTCTCAGCATGCAGCATGAGAGGAGGTCAGGACTGCTTGTGTGTGGGAGGTGCAGGGCTTTCATACAAATTTGGTTTTATATAAAACAGCATTAGTGAAAGCAGAGCTGGCCACTGAGTGCACTTCACATGTTAAAAGAAGAGCATGGGATATTAGTGCTGACTATAAATATATTCTTCCCTCTTTAGTTGGTGGGTAAAGTGTATATGACATAGAAGTAAATGGGAGCGACACCAAGCTCAGTACATCAAGTCGTGGCACACAAAGAAATGCAGAACAAGGTGGGTGGATATCAGCTTTAGAGAAATGACTGTTGACACTTGAAATGCAAGATCCTTATATGTCTCTATCTTTGCTAGCCAGTGTTTGAATTACACTGTGGTTTTCGGGGGAGACCTAATTTCAGGGGTGGGGGTGGGAGGGTCCTGTGCACTGACCTGACGCACACTGTGGTTTATTACAATGAACCATGTGTTAATGCATACTTTTTATTGGATGCCTGGTGTAGCGTCCGGAAGAACTTAGTCAAACAACTTTTCTGGTTCTCGGAATTTATTTTCCTTGATCACAAGTAGAGTAACAAATGCTGCAATCTTGATAGCAGGGAGTCGTCCAGTCAACACGCAGGTTGACCGTCCAAAAACACCCCGAACAGCTGGAAGTTCGGCTCTTTAGGACACAGTGTTTGTGATGTCAAACATAGAACTGAAGAGACGTTGTGAAGTAGTGGGTGACTCTGGCTTTGGCCATCTGGGCAGTGAAGACACAGCTTAATGCCACTACTCTAAAATTGGGCAAAGAGGTGGATCGGCAGTGAGTTTAATGAATTCCTCCGCAGTACAGTTGTCATGGACGTGGAAATTAGTTTGAGAGGCCAAAAGTGTTTTCTGTACCAGGCCATGAACATGTTTATTTCTGCTGCGTAAGCGTTGTAACTTGGGGGGTCTCTTAGGATGTTGTTGCTTTTCGAGCCTCAGTAGTAAACTGCAGTTTTGGCACTTCCAAGTTGCTTCATTGGTCACCACTGGAGGTGGTTCGATTAGTCACACACACCTAAACCCCAACCGTAGCAGCCGGTAGCTCCTCGCAGGCTGCTGATTGGTCAGTTTGATTTCCGTGTCTTCTCTTGATTCTTACCTGATCTCACGGTATCACAATGATCCAACTGCTGTGTGAGGTAAACCGCACACATACAAACATATCGTCACCTTCCTAAAATTATGGCCATTTTTGGCCAAGTCATTTTTTCAGGTTTTTCAGAAAACACAAAAAACTTGACCAAAATGTAATAGCAGCCACAAGACCTCTAGATGCATGCCTCTGTCGTTGACGACAGGCATACCGGTCAAATTATGTTATGATTGCTAATATTCTGTTTAAGTGAGATTTTCATTGACAAAAATGCTCGCAAAGATGCCAACTAAATTGTTATCTTAAATGCTAGCTTAAAAATGCCATCTTGAAAAGCTTGTAAAATTGCCTAAGTCACATTGTCTTTTTGCCATCATTTTAGGAAGGTGACGATATGCAAAAATATTTTAAAACATAATTCATACAGACATTATGCGCTACTATCGTTTAATGTGCTGGAAAGAGGTAATTTCACTACTTCTGTGAGTTCACATTGGTTCATCTTTTGCTAAAATATGCTATCCAGCTAGTTGGTTGACTCGCAACTCAGGTTTCATCCCTGCTTCCTTGCTAGCTTGTTAGAATCATGGATGTTATGGAGTTGTGGGCGACTGTGGCTCAGTGGCGAGTAGGGTCGTCCTTCAATCAGAGGATTGGTGGTTCGATCCTCGGCTCAGCTAGCCCATGTCGATGTGTCCTTGAGCAAGACACTAAACCCTAAATGTCTCCCGTAGCTGCGCCTACGGTGTATGAATGGTTGGTAATCCTGATGTGGCAGCTAGCACCTAGCTCCTCTCATCAGTGTGTGAATGGGTGAATGATGTCATGTAGTGTTAAAGCGCTTTGAGTGGTAGGAAGACTAGAAAAGCGCTATGCAAGTACATGTCCAAAAGTAGAAGAAATTCTAGGATCTGTGTTCCAGAAGTAAGGAATCCAGACCCAGATTATATTGACATCTGCAATGACACACAGCACTACGAATCCAGCCTTGGGGCATGACCTCAGCACTGTGTTGTGTGGTTCACTCCTCACCACTTGGTTAGGTTCAGGAAAACATCATTGTTGGGCTTAAAAGAGGCTTACAGGAGGCTTTACGTGGGTCTTGAGGAGCGGCAAAGACAAACTGAAACGTACACTGTACCTTTACTACCACTTGTCATCTTTACTGCTGATTTCCCCTCTGCTCAGAGCGCCAACCCCTTTGGGCTCTGAGCTACCCACTGTCACCATTTCTCCGTCTGTCGACTACACACATGTTACGCACTGAGCTATTCCTGAGCAGCCCGGCCAGGGAATTACCAGGAGTGTGGTTGGCACGCTCCCCATGCACTTGGCAGGGTGCACCTGTGATCTTGACGCAGGATTCGCAAAAATAGAGTCCGTCATACCACTTTCATTTCATTTGAATCACGCAGTTGTTGATTATGACTGGATAAACACATTAGGCGCCATAGACTTAGACAGCCAACATTCTATAACCTCTCAGCCTGGCTTACATGTCCCTTTAATAGCCAACTACAACACCTGGAAGTGGGAGGGCAAGGACATTCTTGTTGCTTTACCGACGCTGGTTTAGCCATGGTGGCTATTGTAGAAGCCATTACCCTGATTTACAAATTTGTTTGATTTGATTATGATGACACAATGAGGGGGCGTCAACTATATGTAGACGTCACCTGAGTTCAGCCAGGTGTGTTTTGACTAGAGAGCGGAAGGGCAAACAATTTTCATCCGCATTATGAGAAAGCATTAAACGCATTTAGAGACAAAGTGGGTTTTTCTGTTTAAGATAAGTTTAATTTATTTTTCTGTTATGCAATAAAAGGATTTGAAGTGACACTACGAGAATGCGCGTTGATTTCACCGACCGCTCCTACAACTATCATACTACTCCTCGTTCTTCTTCTAGTTATGCCAGAGATACAGACCACATACCATGCAACTTCATGTACACCAGATGATTTGCTTTGTCTGGAACAGAATCTGTAGAGGCTTTTATAAATATAAAATGGAAATACACTGTTTTCCAACTTAAAAAACACTGTTTGTCCCTCCCTGTCCTGCTATTTTTACACACATCCAACTCGCTGCTAATCCTTCACCTGACATGGTCTTGGGCTCAGAGGGGATGGTTTTTGTGTAAGAGTAGACTTGTGAAGGCAACAAAATTGGATTGTTATTTAAATTGAAGTAGACTTGTGGAGTGAACCACATGCACAACATAGTGCTGAGGTCATGCCCCAAGGCCTGGTTTTCTAGTACTGCGTGTCATTACAAATGTCAATGAAATGTGGATCCTTAGTTCTGGAACACAGATCCTGGAATTCCTTTTCCGTTTTTTGATTACCGCTCTCTATACATCCATGGTTCATCCAAGGTAGCGGCAAGCAGGTGTGATACCCACACTGTGAGTAAGCTAACTAGCTGGATAACAGTTTGAAGCGGCTCAGTGGTCGATAAAGATGAACCAACGTGATCTCACAGAAATATGTAAAAGGACCACGACCTTTAGGTTTAGGAAAAAATGACAAGTACATAACTTCACTACATCTCAACAACACTTTGGGACACTCAAAATCCAGTCTTGTAGTTGAAAGTCCTGTTATTTAACCCATCCACCTCCTCTTCTGCCACAAGTACCCTTTCTTTCCGTTCACACTACGTCACTAGCCGTTGCAGCTCCAGTCACATGGATGCGGTTAACTCGTATCCACTTCGAAAAAAGGATCCTAATGGACTTTTCTGCTGGCATTGTTTCCTTTGACACAATACGTGCCATCACCACGCAGTGAGCTGTTGAGGGGTCGTGGTCATTTCATGTATTTCTGTGAGACCAGGTGGAGATAAACACAACACAATTACTGCAGTGAGAATGAGCACAGCAGTGCAGACAGAAACTCCTTCACACACGATCTGGGATTGATCATCTGTGGGAAACTCAATAGGAAATACTTTCTAATCTATTGTTGTACAACTACTGACAGCGTTGGAAACCACAGACCATAAAGCATTCCCACTTTAACTGCAACTGCCATCTATCTGTCGAATGTACTTTCTTTGCGGCCATTAAACACGAGTCATCATTAAATGTTACTTTCCACCCGGTGGTGAGAACCCTATCACATGTAGGGTCCTCTGTGATGAGGACGCTTTACAACATGTCTCATCTCAGTTGAGTCTAGAGCAGAGCTGTTGTGGGGGTGGGGGTTCTGGAACGATGTCCGGCCCACATGAGTGAAGCTGATGGGAACCAGCTGCCTGTCTGTTCACTGAAATGGTGTGAAGGCATCCCTCCTGGACACGTGTTGGACACACCTGCAGGTAAAGGCATTAGCAGGAAGAAAAACAAGTCCTCTAAACACCACACACACACACACACACACACACACACACACACACACACACACACACACACACACACACACACACACACACACACACACACACACACACACAGACAAGCAGCATGCCTCTCAAGAAATGTATCTCCTACAGTTGAGATTAATAACAGGCAATACTTAATTTCCAATGGTGCTCACAAGGTTTTGGAGTTGTATGAAATCATAAACTTTGTTGTTTAAACGTTAAAAAAGATGAATACTTTATATAGGAACCAAAGAAGAAGTGATACAAAATGCAGATTTATTTTTCCAGTGTTCATTAATCTGTCAGATGAAATATTCATGAAAAATTCCACAATTCTTCAAATTGCTTGTTTTATCCAATCAATAGAAAAAAGGGCCGCTCTGTCATTGTAACTCAAATGTGTGCCATACTCATTTATAACCAGTACCGTTGTAAATAACGTCAACGTACCTCCACTAATTAAGCCCCGGCTGCCTGCGCATGTTCAACACTGCGTACTGACATGCGTATGCATGCGACATACTCAATCAGTATGAACTGCATATTAAATGAACGATTAGCTGTAACTTTACCAGCAGACCGTTCACACCATGGGTTCACTGAAGTATGCACCAGCCTCCACCGGGCCGGTTTCAAGGCACCCTGTTCTCAGATCTCTGAAAATGATCGCAGCAAATCTTTCCAAACAGATGTTAAACTGACCACATATTGGGAACTAAATGGTAATGTTCAAGTGAAGACTGAAAGAGAGGTTCAGCAAAATGTACTTAAATGTATTTAAAAACACCTGTTCAAGGTGGAGGTTTCATTCTGCTTTGATAGTATAATAAGCCCCAAGGCATTTTTTAGGATTTAGCTCAAATTAGCATACCCAAACTAAAAAGGGTGTATCTCTGCAAGGGCTATTTGAATAATTTTGGTGTTATAATAAAGGCAACCCTTGTGAGCTTTCGGTCAGATGTGTAAATATTAGTGTATATGTTGCTGGCTAAGAGTAAATAAAGATTGAAACACAGAACAAATAGAAGTTCCAGGTCCGCCTATAGAAAAAAGCACTTTCAGGATGATTATCTCCTTGAAATGATGCTTCACTAAGAAGAAGCCCTGAAGCTCTCCCAAATCATAGCACAATATGTGAACAGTCTCTCTGCACTGCTTTCACTTGAAAAAGTGAAGCAGAACAAAGTCAGATTGGGTAAAGTACAGAGAGAATTCAGGCGAGGTTTCCAAAATTTGCATTTCGGCACATTTGCGCGAAAATATGCGCAAATGTGCCGAAATGTGTGACATTTGAATTTTTTCATGTAGCAAACCTTATATTTCACTTTCATATGACTTATGGTGTTAAATACACTTGTATCAGTGTGGATTTACTGGGGGAAATGCATTTTTTCAACAAAAAAAAATAAAATTTCAAAATGTGCTGACTCAGCGATTTATGTTGCTGTGTTCTTTGGTATCTCAGTGATGCTTTGCAGCAGAGGGATTTGGTGAATAGATTTGGAATCTGTGTAGAATTGTCTTGCTTTTTGCTATTTGTCTTTTTCTGATAGCACCAAGCTACGGGCTGCTAGTTCCGGAAACATGCAGAGTGGGCTGACTCATGACAAAATTATAACTATTTTATTTTAATAATTATTTTAGTTGGTGTTTGAGTTGTGTTGAAATGGCTGACTAATTATTGTAGCCCAGGTTCTCTTGTATAATTTGATGTGTAGCATCAATATATTTGTTCATGATTATTGTAATGTTTTACACAGTTTAATTAAATTTAAAAAAAAGGACCTATATAGGTCCATTCGGGGCTTAAAAGGATAATGAATAATAATGCATCATATTTTGAGTTTTATAATTCATGCCAAATCTGAATCTGCAACGTGACGCTAACATTTCTTTGTCATGTACCCAGGGAGCCTCCCTTCCCGAGCGGTCTAGTTGGCCCCTGGGGTTTTCTCTCTGATACTTCAGTGGTGTTTCTGACCATGAGGAGCCACGTAACGACAGTAGTGTCTGACGTAACTACTGCATGTCATGGCAGGAGTACGGCTCAGCACCCAAGGAAGCTGTGAAAAGTGTGAAGTTGTCTGTAAGAGTGGTTCTCAAGAAAGCCACAAGAAGCAACACCACAGGCCAAATATGACATTCTGAACAGGCATGTTGTCAACGGGAACTAGTTTCCTCTCCGTTGACTCAGGACTCAGTCAATGAATTTCAGCACTGATATAAAACCTTAAAAAGCACATAATGAATCTCTTTATTTTGACCACCCTATTGATCCTTTACAAGTAATATAAACCTGGTTTATAACAATGTAGTTGTACACTGAGATTATGAAGCATCAACAAATTATGTTCTTTTCCACGTTTTTCAAATTGAAATGCTCACTCAGCTGGGAGCAAAAAGCAGTGATTTGGGTACCTATATATATATATATATATATATATATATATATATATACATATATATATATATGTATATATATATATATATATATATATACATATATATATATATATATATATATATATATATATATATATATATATATATATATATATATATATATATGTGTGTAGCTGCAAGAAAGACTGAGTTGATTTGTGTACAAATAAGACAGATCATATATACACAACTATGTGCCATCTAGCAGTTGTGGATGTTTCAAACGAGCATTCTTTGGTTGGCGGTTGAGTGGTCATGTTGGTGAAATATTAAAAGGGCCGTTGTCACATGACTCAGATTTCCCGTCTCCTCTCACGTTCTGCTCGTCGGTGTCATCCTGTAGAGCGGCGACAGAGCGCTCACCCGGTAGATAGATTAATAAAGCTGCTCCCTTTCCTCTCATCCTTCATCCTTCCGTCCGTCCATCCCTCCATCCCCTCCCAGGAGTCTGGTATTGATCAGACATGTCCACATTAGAGGGAGGGGAGATGCTTTTATGATAATCCACCCACCCTCCCCGCCACTCGTAATGGCTGCATTAGACGCTCATCCCCTCTGCACCCGACACCTGGCCCTCGCTCTCTTTGGACTTACTGTTTGCATTACAACACTGTTTAATGGGCTCTTTAGAGGGGGGGTGGGGGGGTTGGGGGCGGGGGAGGGCAGGAAACTTTCCAAGAGTTTCCAGTAGATGAGGACCCAGCAAGGAGCCACTGGGAAGGTCCGGGGCGAGAGTGATAAATGGCACCATGTTGAAGTGGAGGGTCCATTACTTATTACTGTCTGTGTAGCCACGCCACTCGGCTCACTGTCTGATGGACAGACGAACTCTGGGAAGTGGAGCTATGGATGAATGGGCTCTGACCGAACCCAGACAGAGGGCCAATCAATAGCTCCCTCTCTCCCTCTCTCTTTCGCTCCCCCTCTCTTTCATTACTTTCCAGTCAAAACAATCCAGATGCCTTCCAACACACATGTAAATAGTTTGTCCACAAACGTGCCCGAGCTGAAACTAAAGATCCAAGGAGGACCCTTGTGTTGGTAGATACTGGTACTAACCGGAATAGTGCGAGCACACCAACAGCATGATGGGCTGTGCTCCCGCTCCACCTCTGCATTATTCACAAGGCTGGCTTGATGCAGCAGAGTGGTGGGGCTCTCAAGATGCCTGGCTCATGGTAAAAAAAACACAAAATTGAAAGAAAGAAAAAGAGAGAGAGAGAGAGAGAGAGAGAGAGAGAGAGAGAGAGAGAGAGAGAGAGAGAGAGAGAGAGACAGAGAAAGAAAGAGCCACCTGGACGCCATCAGTCTCAGCGAAGGTAAACATCTCCCACATTCCTCCCAGGCACACTGGCCTACAGGGGTCAAAGGTCGTGATGACAAACGAGTGACCCAGGAGCCCTGAGAGGCCAAGATTCCAGAGCCTCTGGAATCTCTCAGCAGGGGGACGGGGGACACAGAGACACATTCAGCGGCCCAGGATCCCCGGATAAAAGGATAGTGCAATACAAGGTCTCAAGGCCACCATGCAAGACCCAACCTGTGGCTCTCGCTCTCAGTCTCCAGCATTCCCCAAACTACTTTATTTTGGTATGGTAAGATATTATTTTCATCACGAATAAGGTGATGATCATTATCAGGTTCAACAGCGGCCCATTACAAATGTCAGACTGGCCTCAAAGAAAATGCGTAAGACTAAGCTTTGAGTAGTAGTAGGAAGTCAGTTGTAACTCAGGAATGTGTAATGACAATATTTCATGTGTCAGGAATGGCGGGGTTGTAATGTGGGGGTCTGAGGGTGACGATGATGAGGCACAACTGGAAGCCGAACTCCTCCAGGTGTCCACCGTCCCTTCTGCAGTATAAGCATTCATGTTTGTATTAAGCCGGGTCTCTGTAAGCTATCTGAACACATTTGTTTATACTTCTACATCTTTAGCCCCGGCGACATCGCTTGATGTAGTAGAGGCAGTTATGGGGACACGTTAAAGGGACAGTTCACCCAACAAGACACATGATTCCTCCTCCTGTAGCCCTATTTATCAATCTAGATTGTTTTGGTGTGAGTTGCCAAGTTTTGGAGATATGTGCCATAGAGGTGTTTGCCTTTTCGTGAACATAATGGGACCATGTGGTACTTGATTTGTGGGGCTCGATGCGCCATGAAAAACAACCGCCGTGTCTCTTTCCAGAAACCATGACCCAGTGACTCAAGATAATCCACATGCCTCGTTAGTGCAGTCTCCAAAATTCGAAACACTGCTTTGCACCTAATCTGAAATTCAACACACTGCACACAGTTCACCACATTAGACACATGAATCTGACATGAAGTCCTCTTTAAAACACTTTCATTCAAAATGCCAAACCAATGGCCAATCGGCCAATATACGTGCCACATGGCCAAATGCCTAATTTCTTGATTGTCAACTAATTAAGAAGAATGTAAGCGCTATATAAAACCACAGGTGAATACCTGTTCTCAACAACAATGGGAGCCAGCATAGCAGCAAGAGGCCTGTTTTCAAAAATGTGTATTAGCAGAAAAAAAATCTCCATATAATTGATTTTCTGGCTGATTCTACAATGTGGGGAAAGATTTCAGTGTGCAGTGCAACACACTCTTGTGTGTTGTGTTTGGTAAATATCCATGCGCTTCACTTTCACAATATCACTGAAAAGTCCAACCCAGAAGATATCATTAGAATGCTAGAAATATTAAAAGTGTTTTAGATTGAGCAAAGCATTCTGGTTCAAAAATAATCTATTCGTGTTTTCTCTTTTGCTGTTGTGGTTCATGACATGTTGGAGGAAATTTGCTTCAGACAACTTTAGTCACTGTTTACCTTCAGCTCTTCATTCATAGAGATGGAAAGGGGAGATATGAGGTTTTGTCTACATTTTGACATTTGGTCACAAGCTCGTTTTAATACTTTTCTTTGGTTAAATAGTTGTAGCACACACAGACAGGTGTAAAGGGTGACTAATAGCATGTCATATATATATATATATATATATATATATATATATATATATATATATATATATATATATTTATATATATATATATATATATATATATATATATATATATATATATATATATATGTATTAGTATGTAGTAGGACCAACACCACAATAATGTTGTCATCTCCAGCAGACATAAGCTAGGGAGAGGTTGTGCGTTCCTCCAGTCACCTTTATAGTTAGGCTGCATGCTCAGGGACCGCTCGTGGTTGCTGTGACTCCACTTTGTCAAAACTACATTTATTACTTGTTTTATACTGCCGTTGACTGCGTGCTTACTCCTTACTCACCACTGTTACATTGCCGCTTGTTTTTTAGTTAGAATAAAGACTTTTTGATGACACTTTACAGCCCTGGTTGTATTCATCCAGTCACCGGCTGGTCTTTACCAGCATTGGTAACAAAACCTAGGAAAAACAATGCACCATCATTTTTAGAGATCCGTTGTTATCCAAGTAACCTTGATGTCTAAAAACAGTTAAATTACATCCCAGGCAGGTGGGAGAGGAGATTGAAGGGTCTATAAAATATATATAAGAATACAATATATATAAGAACATTAAAGGGAAACCAAGGGATTGTCATAGAGAGTAAGTATAAAGCTACTAAACTGTCTCATTGTTCAGTTTCAAACATACTGAATACGTTACCCCACTATCCCACATCTCATAGCCCTTTCGAGTTTAAAAACAGAGTTTGTTATGGTTTATATGCAGATTATAATCTAATCATGAGAATATACAGACACTAGTTTATGAAACACCTAGAAGTGTTGACTTGATTGTGTTTTAAAATTGTATTGTGACAAAATAGTTGATTCAAAAGATCATAATCAGAAACATGACTCGGGACCAGCATTGCTGCATTCCTCTGAAGAACTCGTCCAGTTTAAATTTCAGCATCTGTAACTGAAGTCAAATAGAAGAATGAGGGCTGAGGCTGCAGTGCAACACCAGAGAGAGCAGATCAAGTACGTGAGTTTGATCCGTTTACAGCAGTTTTCAGCAACAGCAATGAACGTTCATAGTTTGCCAGCAGGTTTAACATATCTAACAACATCTAAGCACTTCCAAGCTATGGCAACGGTTATTTACTCGATCTGCGTTTGTCGTCCTGATTGGCCAAATGGTCCGTCACTTTAAATGTTGCCTCCGCAAGGAATTGAAGCACCAATTGAAGCACCTTTCCTTTGCATTCAGAGAATTTGAACAGTTCTTATCATGGCGGCCACTTAGATACTTCCGGGTCATTTCACTCAGTTAGGAACCTTCCTAAGCAAAAAGGACTATTCGACCGCAGCCCCAGGTTCATGGGAGGATCTCTCTTGCTTAAGTGTTCCTGAGCAAAAACACAATCAGCTGCAGGCTGTGTAGCTTAGCCTGACCCTGACCTCTGACCTCTCTGACATCAACAGCCTTTGAGCAGTTTCACAGGTACTGACAGTACTATTCAGTCCTGTGGTAATGCTTTGTCCTTTCAACATCAGCTGGTTGTGTAGACAGACGACAGAAGCTAACCAGATACAATGTGAGTCAGACTGAGTGCTTCGACGAGAAGCTTCAACCCTGCTTGACCTGTGAACTCCCCTCTCTTACGCACCCTAACAAACACACTCATATTTCCATCAGCATTAGCAAAATACTTCCTGAGAAAGCTCATAGCAACTCATGGGCACAATGACTTGTATCTGCTGCCTTGTCCTTCCCCATATCGACCTCTGCACAGGCAGCTAAGGCAGGAGAGGGGTGAAGAAGTAAGAGCACTTAAAAAATATGATGTGATAACCTTATCACTTTAAACACATTATAAGACCACAAAAGTCAAGCGCAAATTTAAGCTTCATTAGTTTTGATTTGGAACATTTTTTTCTTCTTTTCCTGCAAACAAATCTTAAGTCTTCAGTAATTTCTCCTCTATACTGGACTTACAAAGACAATTGGAGTCATTGACCAAGCATCAACCTACAAGTCAATACAGAGGCACAAGAAAAAGCAGTTCATCAAATGGCCACTTGGGGCTGACTCCGAAAGTGAGTCAATCTCCATGGACCCCACGTTAAAATGTTCAACTTTACGGGCAAAGTTAACAAAAAGTGTTCAGGTCTCTAGAGCTAATACTCCCTTTCATTACAACTGTACGGGAAGGGATATAGTAGTATGCATAATATAATAGCTATGCATAATTAAGTGCGTTTAAGTCCCTACCACAGCATTGTTCAGCGTAGAAAACTCAAAGGAGTCGGCAGGTATCTTTTTTTCCCCGTTAGTCTCATTTTGTTAAGCATCCTGTTTCATAGTCTGACATGACTGAGGTTTTGCACGTTGCTAACTAGGTAAGCTAGTTAGCGTTAGATGCTTACTGTACCTGGCCCTGGCGTAGTTCCGGTCCTCTCCAGCTCCACCTTCTGGTCTGAACTTCTGGTCACTTCTGTTTCCAGAAAAACAAGAAAAAAACAGTGGGTGAAGTCATGGTAAATACATCCACTTATATCTACTTCTTTATCTACCAACATGGAAGGTCCAAGCTGTCACATATTAGCTTTTAGTCATACCATTTTATGTAACCCTGGGCCATTATATAGAATGGCCGCTACACATTTCAGTGGATGCCCATGTAGTATTGAAACAAATCTCAGCTTGGACTCATTCGACGTACATGAAGTATTTTTGCTGTCCCCTTTGTGTGTCAACAAACTACGTATGGCTTATCCAGCCCTGACCACTGGGGCAGATCAGCATCGACAAGTGGCGCTGCCCTTCAAAGAGGAGATTGGAGTTTTGATGGCGAAACATAATGTTCATTTCTGTCCCCACCTTGACAGCCATGTGATCTCAGTGAAAACTAAATTAGCAGACATACACGCTCTCACACACACTTCAGGAGGGAGCAGCTAGAGAGCCTGTCACAAAGCAACTTACAAAGGGAATAATTTAAACAGCGAGCAGCACCTTTCATAAGCTTTTCCCTCGTGTCATTGCATCAAACTGGTGCATGGGTGTCCACAGACGGGACAGAGGTGGAGTGACTTTAGCCACGTGAAGACACAGGTTAGACCTTCATGGAAGGTGGGTCCTCGTTCAGCATCATTTACCTCTGATATGATGCTGTTTTATGCCGTACTTTTTGCATAATTTATCCACCAATTCATTATCTATGCATACTTATCCTGTGAAGGGTGTGTGGGGTACACAGCCTATTACAGATGACGCTGGACAAGAGCGTGGGTTGGACAACTAGTCCATTTAACAAATTCCAGATAGTTGGTTAGAAATCATGTGAGTTTCAGCCGACTGCAAACAAAGTCAATTGAAAGACATGATTAGATGCAAAGAGTGGCACAAGTTAACGTGACGACGCACCATATACGAATTGATAACATGTAAACTTGAGTTAAACGTTTGGGCATTTCCCAGGGCTTCATGAATGTACAGAGACAAGAGACAATGACAAACAGTTTAAGGCCCATCTTACGCTCCTTGAGTATTTGTTTTTTTTACATTTGCAAGCCTGTAGCCCAAACGCCTGCTTCCTATTTTTTCCCAAATGTCTTCGGCCCCCACCATGATTTTTTGAGATTTTCTTGTCCAATATTATTGTTGGTCTGAATGGTTCTCCCTGTGCTGAGTGGAATGGGGTTAAACAATGACATTGTCAGACCAAATTGATCAAATTCTGATTGGGTTGGGTTGTGATGCGCAACACAATGTATTTGCCGTTTTACAGCCACGTCAGCAGAGGTGTCAAGTAACGAAGTATAAATACTTTGTTACCTTACTTTAGTAGACATTTTGGGTATCTATACTTTACTGGAGTATTTATTTTTCAGACGACTTTTTACTTCTACTCCTTACATTTTCACGCAAATATCTGTACTTTCTACTCCCTACATTTTAAAAATAGCCTCGTTACTATTTCATTTTGGTTTGTTTTCACTCCAGGCTTGTCATCGTTCAAAAACACACACACAAAAAACCTCTCCGCCCCGTTGCCCACAGATACGTGCGCGCGCACACAGGTGAGCGCTGAGCACACACACCAGCGGACAGAGAGCGTCGAAAAATATGTCGCGTGAAAAGTAGACCGCTATATCTGCGTTTTAAACGCTCCCAGGGTGAAGATGCAACAGCAGCTCTCATGTGAGGAGCAACCGGAGTTCTCCTTGGACCGGAGCAGCTCTCTGAACCCGGAGCAGCTCTCCTGCTCCAGGTGAAACGAGCCACGGTGCCTCGTGTCTTCTACCAACAATGAGCTGCTGGCTTCACATATTACAAAAGTACAAAGTACACGGATATAAAACTAAGTCATTAATAAATACATGGACAAATGCCTGTACTTTCGGGTAAATGGTTTACGGTACGCCGTTAACAGGTTAGCTTGCGCATGCGCGATTTGACGCAACGCCCTGAGCTCCGTGAGCTCGTCTTTTCCTGCTGTTGCGTTTCTCAAAATAAAAAAACAGATCTAAGCTCAATATTGAGCATGAATTGAGAGAGGCCGTATCAAATCTACAACCCCGTTTATAACATGTGTCGAGGAAAGCAGCTCACTGCAGCCACTAATACTGATACAACCTGATGGCTCACATATCTGCACTCATTCTGTTTTGTTTGGCAATTTTTTTTAACGCTTATTGTTTTCCACAATGAGCTATTTAGTCGTAACTAAATATGAGTAATTTTTTGCACAGATAGAACTTACACAAAACATTGTCTGATGGGGCAATCTGATTTACTTGAAAGTGATTGCAATGTTCTTTATTCTGTTATTTATAAAAGCACAGATGAGTCACACAATTATGTTATTTACAGAAAAAGTTTGAGAACCACAGCTTTAAGTGTTTGTGTCGGAGTCGCCGCTGCCTATTTTGCACTTACAATACTAGTATTGTATTACAATACGTATAGGCAACTAGTTATCATATCTTCCGCTCCATGAAACGCATGTTAATGCTCAGTAGTACACATATGGTACTTTAATGTATTTGCATTGTAATAAAATGTGATCATTTTAAATGGGCATATATGCAGCTGAAACGGGTAGCCTAGTGCATCCCACATTTTTCAACATAACATTTTAAAACATTATAGTCATTATAGCCTTTATAAAAATGATTTTTTTGGGGGAGGTGGGGTAGTGCACTATAGGCCCCTGAGACGCGGCTTAAGAGTTTGTCCTTAATGGAAAAAAAAAAACATTCCCCTTACATTACTTTTACTTTTATACTTTTAAGTAGTTTTTAAACCAGTACTTTTACACTTTTACTTAAGTAAAAAGCTTGAGTTGATACTTCAACTTTTACAGAAGTATTTTTAAACCCTAGTATCTATACTTCTACTTGAGTAATGAATGTGAATACTTTTGACACCTCTGCACGTCAGTAGCGACGTCTGTCTGTCTGATGTAAGTTTACCATACTTGGTTGTGATTGGCCAATGAGCCCATTCCTGGAACAAACACACACCACTTGGCAAATACACATGCAAGTGCAATTGCATTTACCATTTATCATCCCCCATCTACCAGTACACTATTGCTTTCATTAAAGACTGAACAAAACAGAGATGTAGGCAGCTTTTCAGAGGTCTGCATACAGTTTGCACTTAACAGGCGAGTAAAGCAGGAGTTACGAGGCTGGTGTAGAAGGCTGTACTGTCTGTGTGACTGAAAAATGAGGCTGACAAAAGCAACCTATACACAGGCCCATGGTCCTGCAGCATTAGTTTTGGCATCAAGTCTTTCACACATGGATTTCACAGAAAAACAAAGAAAATACATTGTGGATGTTTATTTCTGAATCATAATCCACAGAAGCACATCCATACAGCCTCTTGTGTCTTCACCGTTACTGAGAGATACAACCAGATAAATAATGTGGCGAGAGAACAATGTATTTTGTGTATGGCAGTGGTGGGCCGTCAGGGCCTGCTAAGTCTACTCTGCTGGCCTAAACAGAATCACAAATAGCTTATAGCTATTTTTTTATTCTTTTTTTTTAATAATTAAACAATATAGTTTCACAAATACACTACATGTATTATAATTATTTTTCCCTATTAGCTTATTTTCTCATTGCACAGCTTCCTCTGTTGCTCTGCCTTCAGCCTGCAGCTTCCAGCCTGCTGCGTGACCGCTGGTTAAGGATCTGGTTAAGAGTGCTCATCCAATCACATTTCACCTCTGTTTCTCTGGTAGATTAGCGGCTTAAACTACATGAAGAGGCCTGCTAGCATTATGGACGTGTGTTTCGCCACAGGGCCCAGCGTGACCGTTAACATGCGCTGTGATTGGTCAGTGGTGCAGCGACAGTAGGTGGCGGTAATGCACCTTTTTTGGATGCCACCCACATTAAAAAGAAGAAGAAGAAGAAGAAGAAGAAGAAGAAGAAGAAGAAGAAGAAGAAGAAGAAGAAGAAGCTGCTAAAAGCTAGATCGACGCTAGATGAAACAGACTTACTTTCGCACGGAGGATTACGGAGGGTTACGGGCATGTGAGTGAACCCTCATGAGACACACAGCAGGACGCTTGAAGTAGGGGGGGCGCCCAGCTGTTGAACAGCTGATAGAGACTATGACTCAGATTGAAGCGCAGGTAGAAAATCCACGGCCCGCCACTAGTGTATGGTGAATTCTGCTTTTCGGAAGCTGCTAATATGCCCAATATAATATCCATTTTGTCTAAACAGCCCGATATGAGTCTCTGTGTTGTGTCCCACTATCCTTATCCTGTGTGAATATGGCCCTCCCATAGTCTGTAGTACAGGAAACACAAATAACATTGTATCTATGATGACAAAGGTGGAGGCTGTAGACTGGACTGCAGATGGGATTTTAATGTTTCAAATCAGCCTGACATTTTGGCAAACCCTTTCAGCAGAACAACCCTATAGTGATAATGCTATTATTGTGAATTATTTTGACAACAGTAGTCGGAGATTAAAAATTGGATATTGTTGCAGCACTAATAAGGATTAACTTAAAGGTTTCAAAAAACAAAGATTGAGAGAGAAAAAAAAATGTCATTTCATGATCATCTCTGCTCCTCTCGAACCCCCTCCGGTCATCCAAGCCTTCGGGGTATTTTCAGAAGTAGGAGGTGGGGTGGATGGGAGCTTACCAACAGGTTCATTCGGAGGCCTTAGCTGCTGAGAGCGGGACACATTGTGACCTCCCCTGGGCTTTGGGCACAGCGAGAGCTTGGCGTGGGAGGAGGAGAGCTGAGCAAGAGGGGGGAGTCGGAGAGGAAAAGAAGAAAACAGGGCCTGTCCGTGTCTTACTAGTGTTTAGTTGTGATTAGATTGGGCAGCATCTCTGTGGTGGCTGTATATCCATCTGCCGCTCAGGGCTGATCGGTGTGTTCCTGTTGCCACCCTCATGACCTCGGACCTAAACACACCAATTAACCACCGCTGGACTTTCCACTTTTCCTCAATCTCTGGTCCAAACAAACACACCACTACATCTGACCCCCGCCTCACCCTGCCTCTATTCTATCTTTGATCTGCTGCCTCTTGCTCTGACTTACAACAGAGAACATCGCTCCCTTTTAGCCAAGAGCTGGTGTGAAAGCATCGTTATTTCTTCCAAAGTTACCACGACTGCTTGAGTAGCTGATAACAGCAATGACCCAATGTGGGGTGTATTACTATTTCCATGCAGCTGTACCCAAAGGATCTCCTTGGCATATTTCTTGACCAATTCTGTGCAAAAGCATCCAACTCCCTGACTGTACATTGTGGAGTGTGTGTGTGGAGTTGTGGTGTGTGCTTGGGTTTTTAAGTAATAAGCTACCACAGTATTTGTGGGATGTTTATTTAAGCCTTCTGGAATAGTTTTTAGTCTTCATATTTGCCATAAATATGCCTTAGTCTGACAAAGAGCTGCTGCCAAAATATAGTTGTGAAATTGCAGCCAATGTGAAGTTTTTAGCCAATGACGAGAGGGAACCTGTGAATATGTGAGCCTGCCATTGAAAACAGTTTGTGGTTTGGAGGGATAGACAGAGTACGATCAATTAGATGAAACTTATACTATTTGTTTTTCAATTAAACATCATACATTAACTTCAGAGTTGATTCAGATACTTTCAATCAAATAAAAGGGAAGTCAGAGTTGCTGAATTTGCCCTTTAAGAGAGTATTTCCCCCTATCCATAAACCATCTCTTGTATGCCTTGCTGCTGGGGGGAGGATGATGATTCAGGTTTAAGCTTTAGAAGCCTGTGTTCCCGAGGAAGCAGAACACAGAGACAGAGAGACAGATCACCTTAGGGCTTGTGTTGTGGCATGGCTGTGTCGGGGCTGTGTCGGGACTTGTAGCAGCTGAGTCTTGACACTGAGCCCAGCAGCACCCGAAGGGCCCCAAGCATGCTATGGTGGCCCAGTGAGACGACAGCAACACTCTTCGCTTTGGTTGACCTCTTGGGTCTGGTAAACGACAGATTTATACAATCGTATACATTTAGGAATTAAGAATGAGTAAGAGAAACCAAAAAAAAAAACAGAATTAGCACTTAGTTTAGCCATTGGCATATCCACCCTGATGCAACTAGTTAGATTTGTATGCAGTTAGCTACAACAGAAAATCCTGTTGGCTAATGTCTGTTTACTTTTGGTCGGATCAGAGCATTTCTCTCGCACGATGTACGAGGCTTGAACCTGATGTATATTATTTAATAATTCTGCATCTCTACAATTTAGGTTAGTTTACATGACTTGGCCCAGGTGAACACTGGAATTTTTTCTTTTACAGTTCAGGAAAGTTCATAGTCATGGTTTAAAGAAACCAACAATAAAGGTTGCTCGGAAATGAGAAACAAACACCAGTCTCCTGAATCAAAATAACCAATTTTTTTCTTTTTACCTGTCCATCAACAGATATTATTCAAGTGGGTGCTAGTGGTCACTTGTCTGTTAAAGGTGCAATCTGTCAGAGTTTTTGCTCAACAATCTAAGAATGAACTCAACATTATCAAACGAATGTCAAGGGAATGTCAAGGGATCTATGAATTGTGGAGTAGCGATATCTGCTAAAATGAGCATGCTAACTGATATCTGCTAAAAGGAACATACTAACTGATATCTACTAAAATGAACATGCTAACTGATATCTACTAAAATGAGCATGCTAACTGCTATCTGCTAAAATTAGCATGCTAACTGCTGCTGCTGACTTTCAATACCGCTGCATGCCCTGCTGTTAGTTAGTAGTTGGCTTTCTAACTGATAACTGATGGTTGTAAATTGATATTGTATGGATGAAGTACTAGAAGTGCAATGCTGACCCTATTTATATGGAGTATCCTGAGAGGACAGTCTCATGGGTGTGTTTAGCTTTTTAGTTTTTGTATAGGCGGTGAAAACAATGGTGGTTGAATGGAAAAACAATGCACAAGGTAAAGAATGTTTGATCGAGTAAGTGTACAGCTTTGATTCACAGCTGCTTGTTTTTCTTCTCAACCAAGATTGACCCAAGATGGAATCAGTGAGGCAATTTGAAATGAATACAGCAAAGGAGAAAATTGGATTGTGAAAGCTGTTTTACAAGTCTGGGCTGATCGATGCTCACGTGGCGCGCACACAGAAAATCTTCTCTGAGGCTATCATTTCAACATAAGAGAGGAGAGGTGCCTCATTAGGAAGGCTGGTGTTGTAGAACTGAAGACTTCAGATAAACTTATCAGCACACAAGACCCAGGGAGCGTTCGCAGGACTCGACGCAGCCAATTTCGACTTTATTTTTCCCACTACAAGTCGGGGCAAATGTGTTTCAGGCCCTCCACATGAGCAGACAAAGAGACAGTGGTAATCCCTGGAGTGAGTGCTGGATTGTTTACTACACGACCAGTCTCTCTATTTGACACTGACACACTCTCACAGGACCCAGAAACCGGGTCGCCTCCAAGACGCCGAAACAATGAAAGAAGAAAGGCTGTCCCTCTCTCTCTCACACACACACACACACACACACACACACACACACACACACACACACACACACACACACACACACACACACACACACACACACACACTGCCAATCATGCCTCACCCCTGTGTGTTGACTTCATTAGTCCTCCAGATGCTAGTCTAATGGCATTCAGCAGCACATGCAGTTTTAATACAATGCTAAAATGACACATGTATACACATGCATGCGACAACATTATGGACCAAAATTAACTCCCACTTTTCCCCCCTTTTTTCCCCCTAAATTTCGATGTCACTCACTCTCTCCCTTTTTTCTGCTTCTTTAGTGAAATGTGAGACTCTGGCAGCATTCCTTTCTAAATAGCCTCTGAGAGAGTGAGGCTATGAGTGTGTGTGTGTGTGTGTGTGTGTGTGTGTGTGTGTGTGTGTGTGTGTTTGTGTGTGTGTTTCAGAAAGAGAGAGTGCTATAGATAAAGAGAGAGATGCTGTTTAGGGAGAATATGTCAGGAATGAGAAGAAGAAGTCTTTTCAGAGAAATAAAAGCCAAAATGTTTTTTTTTATTATTCATTCTAGATCTCTATTTAGACACGCAAAGAAAGAAAGAAAATGGGCGGCCCACTTGATTGACCTTGAGGCTGACACAAGCCTGCCGATTACAGCTGCAACATGGCTCACCAGTTTCCAAACAGGAACACATTTATGTAAAAGCAAAATCTGTACGCCAATATGTACAGCCTCTGCGTGGCGTGTCGGTGGCGCAGCTGACAAGTCCACGGGGACGGCCGCCGTTAATCAGAGCAAGATGTTTATTTTCATCTCTTTAATGATCAGGATAGACCCGCTCCACACGGACACCGATATGTTTTCCACCAACATACATCTGTTTGTGTCATGATCAATCCACTCTGACACATGCAAGTCCCATCAGTCGACCCCCGCACCCCCCTCTCTCCACACACACACACACACACACACACACACACACACACACACACACACACACACACACACACACACACACACACACACACACACACACACACAGCTGGGCCTCCCCAACAGCCATCAGGCTAAGGGACATAATTATCCATGCTGCTTGGGACATTCCTGTTTGAGGGTCAGGGGGGAAAAGCCCCTCCACCTCTTCTTACCTCCTTTTTTGCATGCACACACACACTTCTTCATGCATGGCCTGGTTATATACTTTTATGGAAAAATTGTTCCTGAAAAACCGTAACATTCCATCTGTGTAATAATGCATTGAATGTAATTAAAAAGAAGGAACACAACATGTCAAAGAAAAGTTAGAATTGATTTACACAAGATCCTCCCTGCTTTAGAAATCGAAAGATATAATTAGAATGTTTTAGTTATGATAACATTGGACTTGAATCAGAAAGCAGTTATACACAGGCCAACAGTAAGTTTTAAGAACCGTTTTATTATAAGTGTTCCGACAATAAAACTGTACATGTCATTCTCCATCACATATTACACAGTTTATAGGTAGAGCTGATTGTCGTTTGACCACAAGGTTGGCGGTTTGATTCCCAGCCCCCCCATGCATGTTGAAGTGTCCTTGAGGGAGACACTGAGCCCCATGTTGCTCCCCAAGCAAACCACAGCAAGTTTTCTTCTTTTATTTTAAACAGAATATGGCAAAACCCTTATGCCTTATTTCTTATACTTTGACAATCGAACACTTGAACTGAACTTGGTCACTTTAGCATTCACCGGTGCAATATTAGGTGCAATACGTTACAGTACTTTTTTTTTTTTTAATATATACTTTTCTATTCAGTCTGTATATTAATATTCTTCTCTACTGTTTTACTGCTTATTTATATTACTTGTTTCTATTTTATTATTATTGTATTCACTGTGAGCAATGCTGCTGTAATGCTGTAATTTCCCCACTGAGGGACTAATAAAGGATTATTTTATTTTATCTTATCTTATCTATCTATAAAAACATGAGAAAAAAGCTAAATAAATACCGTTACCGTTAAATATATTAAAGGCTGATTATCTAAACCACAGCAGTTTGTGATGGATATTTGCAACATACAGTCAGGGTATTCATTTAACTTTTAGTTTTCTCCAAAAAAGTATTTTTTTCACAATCATGTGCTTGTGTTTCTTGCCAAGTCAAATGTATTTTTAGTGATGTTGCTGTGTTCCCAGATCTCAGCACAGTGAGCACTGCATCATCGCAACCAATAGAAATAATGGTAACAACTAGTTCAATAAGTGAAGTTATAATAAACCATTATTATCCTTTATTTTTCCACGCAAAGCTGACCCTGTGGCCTCCTCGTCTGTACAATGTGTCAGTAGTATTGTCCGTGTTGGTCGTCTATCTTGCTAAACCATGTCCCCATGAGCGGGGAGGTGGGGCTAATTGGTGCACAGCAGGGGTCAGCGGGAGGGTGGGGGCCGCGGAGGTGGCGGGGCGATGCAATTGGAAAAGCATGTGGAGATAGATGTGACTGAAAGACGAATCCAGACACTTCCAGATGCCCGGGCACTGAGGGGCCGAGGGCCGCAGCAGAGCCACCCTCCCGGGGGATGTGACTCACCTGGAAGGAGGGCCAAGCACTGCCAGATGTGGAGGAAGCCGCCTGGGTCCCTCACGCCAAGCCCGTCTAACACTGTCTCGATTGTGCTACAGCATATGCTTCCAGTCAAGGGTGAAAAAATGCAGGCACCAGCACATGCCAGAAGTCTTTCAAGCATAGCCCAGCAGTCAGCCTCCAGCCTTACACCCACTCTGATCCACACACACACACACACACACACACACACACACACACACACACACACACACACACACACACAAACACACGGAGCAGATCCTCCCAGTCATCCAGTGTAGTACAGACATGTCACCACACAGCAAGTCAAGGCTGGTTAAACTGTAAAGCAGCTAGAAGGGACCCAGTCCAGACAGCCAACCCTGGGGATAGCACCACACATCACTGGGACAAACACACACACAAACACACACTGAACAGAGTCCATCTCACAAAACATGGCAACCCTTGTCCAGGATGAAAGCAGTGAAAACGCAGACAGGCCGAGAGAGGATCGGGTGATGGGTTAAGACTATTACATGTGCTGCGTCTCAGCGTCAGGACACAGAGGCTGAGGTGTCAGCCAGGAAACCAAACAAACACAGATGCCACTGAACGAGCTGCCTGAGTCAGACCGGATGATTTCATCCCCGTCGTAACATCCATATTGTACTAATGGACCCCGGGACCCACGCCGCCTTGTCGGTATCAGAGACAAGAGTGACGCGATCGGGAAAAACCCAGCCAGCCCCCACTTAACCCGACGCCCACTCTCACACACACATACACAAGACGCTGATTTTGCAACGCAGTAGAATCGTCACTTGGCCCCTTCTGTGTGTCTTTGTGTGTCTTTTTGTGTGTGTGTGTGGCTGAGCCTTGGAGGTATTTCTGAGAGTGTGTAGGGACATGCAGCTGGTGAGCACACATCTCTTTCATACAGCAAATTGTATCCAAATCCCCCCACCCCTCCTCACCACCTCACCTGGAGCAACACACACACGCACACACACATTAGCGCACACCCAGATGGCTACCTCCCTGCCTGTAAAAGTCCAAGGGCCCTGTGCAGGAATGTGTGTGTTGCACAATGACCTCATTGTGCCGTGATATGGCTTGTTTGAGCCACGCTCTGTGGCAGAGTCACACCTGTTCCACCTATGCCAAAGGGCTGACAAAGCCTGAGTTACATCAGTCAGCATTTAGAGCACATAGACACACACACAGATGAGAGACACACACACACTCACACACACACGCAGTGCTGATGTGGCACTGTCTCTGTCTGCAACAGGGTGGCTCCCTGAGCACTATTATATTCAATGAGCTTTGATAGGTTGTGATGGTGATGGTGGACATATTTCAAAGTGCTTCATTTGCTGTGACTTGCAGACTGTTTGAATGCGTTAACAAAGGACACAACAGAACAGGCCCGAACAGGACAATTTGATTTGATTTGTAAAAGTCTTTCCACCATTCATCATTTGATTATAATTAAAAGTCAGTCTTGCAACTTCCACCTTCCAGCTTGTTGAAATAGCGAGTGTCTGTTCCCCTCATACAGAGGAAACAAAGATAATAGAAGTTGGCAGTTAGAACTTTGTATGAAACTATAGTGCTATAAGGATTGAGTAATCTAGTAATGGATCATCAGGACAGTGTTTACTATATACAATAAACTATTTACTAAACAATTGATCATTTAAGTGACTGATAAAGCAAAAATGTAAACACATTAACAGGTTCCAGCTTCTCGAATGTCCCGATGTTCTATTGTTCTGTTTTCTATCACTATAAATGGAACAGTTTGGGATTTTTGACTCTTTGCCAGACGAAACAAGACTTTCTTATTAGCTTCTTGGATACTGTGATTGTCATTTTTCTTTTTCTTTTGACTGACTTTGAAATACTCAACAATAAATCTGTGAAACAACACAACCTTACACTTCAACAATAAGGTTGACAATAAAAAGATAATAATGCCACACTCATTGACGGGTAATCTCTGGGGAAGGAAGTGCACACACACCACAGCCGGATAAGAAAAACAAACCACACACACACGGTCACAGATGCAGTACAGAGGCATAGGTACTCCTGGAGTGCAGGTGGGACTGGAGGTTGGATTCAAGCACATGACTTTCTCCCAGGAGACAGCTGTTCATGTCCCACGTGAGACCAAGTGAACGTCAAGACTTTACCATAACGTTTTTTAACGTAATACCTCTTTACTTTCCCGATGCAAATTGGGCAACGTAGTAGTTTTACGTATCACTACTATTTTAACCTCACATCAAAGTCGAACCAAGTACTTTTTGTTTCCTAAACCTAACCAAGTAAACCTGAAAACTAAACTAAACTTTATTTTAGACTGTATCAGAAATTGTGAGTTTCCTGTTCACATACAGGTTTATTCTGAAAACACACAATAACAGAAGTTACGCTTGTCAAACAAGAACAATAAGCCTGAAAAATTCAAATAAGATCTGGCTCACGGCAAAGCAAGATTGAAGTGCGAGTGTTACGCGGTTTGTGGAGGCAGTTTTTGACTCTTACAGATCATCACTTTAACTGTCTGTGAAACTGAAAGCTAATACACTGCAGGCTCTACAGGTCCACTTATTCTTAGACAAACAGATGGAGCTGGAGACGGACCTGTTTTAAAGGAAGGAAGATTGTCGTGGGAGCACAGGGGTGTCAGGTGCGCCGGTGTTAGTAGGAGAGAGAGAGACAAATGAGTAAAGCAGATTTTGGGAGAGCCCATGTGTCGAACCTTTTCAGGGGCCCGGCCATTTCTGTGGAAGAGCCTGTGTTACCAGCCGAGATTTGTCACATCCTGGAGCCACGATACAGAGGCATTAGGACAGTTGCCGCAGTGTCATTTGATCCACTGGCTCATTGGTCTGACGGGTCCCGAGCGCCGGAAGAGCACTTCCAGGAAGCCTCGGACACTCTTGTGATAAAGGCTTCGCTAGAGGGCCAAAGTGATCAGGGTCAGTGGGAAATGACTGCTGTTTGTCATACTATCACCACCACTCTGAGAAGAATCAATCAATACCAATCTTGTGAAGGTCCATCTGGGAGAGCTGCTGTGGCTCCTGCTGCTGCTGCTGATGCACACTAACACTGATGGGAGGGCTCACTCGGCCCACCTCATGGTGTCACAATGAACTAATCAAGCAATAAGCAGCAGAATGAGAGCTAGACACAAAACCATGGCAGATTCATAGTTTGTTTCAATACTTACTACATATATACATGTATATATATATATATATATATATATATATATATATATATATATATATATATATATATATATATATATATATATATATACCGTAAAAGTTGGGTTACAAGCCGCTCCTACCTCCGGTGGGTGTCCCTACTGTAGGAAGCTAGCGCTGCTGCTAGCTAGCGCTGCTGCTGCTAGCGCCCCGCTGCTGCCGCTAGCGCCCCGCTGCTGCTGCTACTGCCCGCGTCCCCTCTGTCCAAGTCGGGTGTCGAGCCGGGGCTAGGCCCGCTACCTTCTGTGGTTGTCAGGGAGCTAGCGGAGAGCTTGCGGAGCGCTAGCAGGAGCGCTAGCTGTAGCGCTAGCTGGCTACAGCGGGGAGCTAACGGGGACACTGACCGAAGGTAGTAGCGGCTTGTAACCCGACTTTTACGGTATATATATCTATATATATAAATATATATATATATATATATATATATATATATATATATATAAATATATATATATATATATATATATATATATATATATATATATATATATATCTATAAATATATATATATATATATATATATATATATATATATATATATATATATATATATATATATATATATATATATATATATATATATATATATATATATATATATATCTATAGATATAGATATAGATTCAGCAGCGCTGGAGCCTGAAGCTGGCTGTACAACATCAGCTGGATTTCATCTGGAAGCAGTTTGCTCATACTTAAATGCTCATTATTGACTAAAACTGGACTCAAGTGTTTGTCAACCAGTTTACTGATGACAAAGACAAGACTGAAGTATCCAGAGTCAAGCTAGGTTGTGAACCTAAAGTTGTGTTTAGGTAACAAAACAACTTGGTTGAGGTGAGGAAAAGATCATGGTTTGGGTTAAAATAATAACACAGCATAATGTAACAATTATAACAACGTTAGACAGATAAATAGCAGCCGCACATAGCAGACTTTAGTTCGTCACAAGCGCAACAACCATAAAGTCACGACTATTTGGGATAATGCAAAGATTGCTGTAGTTTGTGTAAAATGTATAATTTGATGTGTGTCATCTGACAAAGTAAGTGTTGAAATCAGGCTGGTGGATGGAGGTGTAGCAGGTCCAACTTTCATGCAGAGACTGGAGTTTATGTCACAGACCTGCTTTTTTACGTACACCTTTTTAAATTAACCATAACTAAACATAATTTTGCCATAACCAACCATATCTTACATTCTGCTTTCCCACACAAAGCACCGAACATCGGATGTTATTTGTGCACAGCATGTTCATTAAAACAAACCGGATTCCAAAGGATAGTGCACTGGATACTTTGCACACAGGCACAGTCCTCCAACAGATCTCTGTGGTTGCAGCTGGTGATCAGGAATTCCACACAGAAGTTCAGTTTTGAATCATATTTATTATCTTGGAAGTCAGAAACACATTGCTTTGTTGTGCAGTTGGGGCTGAAGATCAGGCTCTGTCAGTCCAATTGTAGAAGGTCCCTTGAAATGTAGTTCTAATGAAAACTGACACAAATTATTGAGAGCAAATAGTTTTTTTTAAGAGACATGGATATGAATGTAATCATTTCAGTGCTTCACGTTCCTTAAATTCTCCATAATGACTCTATTGTATTAGAGGGGAAGCAGACAATAACGATATCCTAAAACGTGGACAAATACCAACTCTCTCTGAATGGCTTTACACATTCTCACCTTCAACAGCCAATACTGCCACCCATTCAAACAATGACCCTCTAGGTCCCTTCTAGCGTCAGCAATGGACGTGTCAGGGATGCTGTGCCAATAATGCATTTTACATGCATAGTGTTTTTTTCAAAAGTTTACTTCTGCACTACAAATAAATTAAGTATGTTTCATCCATAAAATAACTAACCACGGTATTACAATACAGTGTTTCTGTGTAAACAGACAGGCTCCTCTCCACCAAAGTGCAGTGCAGCTGAGTGTGCTGGAGCACTGGTCACTGCAGACGCTGACAGCGGCCCGATGCTGCTGTGTGGAAACAGTGATCTGGGTAGCTATGAGAGCACGGTGCGTTAGCGCCGGGCTGTGGAGGCTGCAGCTGAGCGCCGAGAGCTGTGGGATTGTGGAATTGTGTCAGGCTGAAAGGGGATCCAGCGCAGGGAAACACAGCAGCTCCCCCTCACTGCTGGAGCACACCGCTGACACGCTGCCAAGTTCTCAGGGCTCCGCAGCGTGCGCACACACACACACACACACACACACAAGTGTAAAGTGCAACAAGTACATATTCATACATAGGTGCGCACAAACAGTCACATGGCATTCACCCATACACAATGTACAACACACATACATAGTCATACACATTTGTAGAATCCACAAATAGACACAGGCACACAGCTCTGCAACCTTAAATGCACACATGCACACACACGCACACACAACACACACACAAGATAACATGCACACAACCAAAACTAAACACAAATGCAGACATGGGAGGGAAGGCGAGCACAGACATTTTCACCAGTAAAATGGATTTCTTTCGTTTGTAATTCATATCATCTCTGCAGTAAAG
Organism: Taurulus bubalis; assembly: GCF_910589615.1. NCBI lineage: Eukaryota > Metazoa > Chordata > Actinopteri > Perciformes > Cottidae > Taurulus > Taurulus bubalis. The sequence continues at coordinate 2,880,424 of NC_136592.1, forward strand.
TGTCGGGGTAATTTCAATTAAAGTTCAATTCAATTTATCTTGTATAGCCCAAACATCACACATTTGTCTCTGGGCTTTACAATCTGTACACATACGACACCGTCTGTCCAGGGACCTCACATTGGTTCAGGAACTAACTATAAGCGCTATCAAAGAGGAAAGTCTTAAGTCTACTATGTGGTGACTGTGTCTTCTCATCCAGTACACGAGCTGCAGCATTCTGGATCAAGTGGAGAGATTTAAGAGACGTATTAGAGTAGCCTGATAATAAGGAATTGCAGTAAATGCCTAAGCAGCCTCGTTGGGAAAGGGGTCTAAGAGACAGGTAGAAGATTTAGACGTAGACATTGTTGAAGTTAATTGGTGAAGGTCGATGGGAGAAAAGTGGCAGGAGATTAAAAATCTTGTCTCTGATAGTTAAAATCCTATCATTAAAAAAGTTCATGAAGTCACTACTACTGAGGTCTATAGGAATACACGGCTCAACAGAGCTGTCAGCCCGGCTACAGCCATACACCTGGCCAGACTAACCGAATGTCATCCACATTGGTAAAAAAGCCATATCCGTTAGTAGTAGGATTTTGTGGAGAAAGGATGCTTTTACCTTTTCAGTATTTAATGAAAAGAAGGCCCAAGAAGGGCCAAAGATGATGCTGAGGATCATACGCCGGACCCCATCCACCTAGACAAATTGCTATGATTTCTGTGCCGTACAAGAATGTAGTACTTCCTGAACAGGAAAAGCAACACACAATACACAAACCAATAACATTTCCTCCAATACCTTGTGTGTGTATTCTACTGGCTCGGAGAGCTAGACAGAAGAAAGCTAAAACTAAAAAACACATGCTGGGATTTCTGTTTGGGGACGGGTTTGAGCGTGACCTGTTGGGACCCATCAGGGTGAGCCATCAGCTCCCCGTCCGCCCAGTCCCTCCAGTTGGTGTGATGAGTTCCAGACTGGCTTTTTCTCCTTGTCAACCTTCCCCCCACCTAAAGCCTCTGGACTCCCTTCATCCCTCGCTCGCTTTTTCTTCTCTCCCTTGTGTCCCATTGCCGCACATCATCAATACCCCTCAACTCCTCTGTCACACACCCCTCCCTCCCACGCACACACAGACACACACCACTACCCTTCACCCCCTCAGCACCCCTCTGGAACCCCTCACTTCAAAAGCCTGCCAGCTTAACATGTCATTGATTAGAGCAGGAGGGGCCTGCGGCCTTAGGGTGGGGGTGGGGGGGCTTTCCCCAGCTATCCATCACTACTGGGGCATCACACACACAATCAGACAATCAAAGAAAGCACTCAGATCTCATACACATATCCATTATGGCCTGCTGTGGACTTCTGTCCTTCTCTGCTGCACAGCACTCACAGCACCCCACTTTTATTCAATTACCAGTCCTAGAAACCGATGGAAATGCAAACGCTGATAACGGCGGCGTTTGCAGTGAGTCACCAATGTTCTTCGGAGCATCATCAATCATAGACTCGTTTTCAAGTGCGATGGAAGCTGTCGCTCCGCTCTGCCAGTGTGTAGGCGTTAGTGTAGCGGGGCGGCTAAAGGGGGTGGTTGCGGTAAGTAGCACCCTGGGGTGGTCCAATAAACATTAGAGCCTGTACACCTGCACACACATAGACATGGTCATGGACAAAGGTAAAGGTATGCTCACACACACACACACACACACACACACACACACACACACACACACACACACACACACACACACACACACACACACCGAAACACACACACGCACAGACAACACACACACACACACACACACACTCACACACGCTCATACACACACACCCGAAACGCATGCACGCACGCACACCCAACACAAACACACACACACACACACAGCTCATACACACACCCACCGAAACGCATGCACGCACACACACAACACACACACACACACACACACACACACACACACACACACACACACACACACACACACACACAGACACACACACACATTCCCATTGGACATGTGGCAGGCCACCCAGTGCTCTCGGTGCCCTGCTCCCTCTCCTTTAAAACACATCTGGTAGCTCCATTAACGCCACACAGCACAGGAGAGAGTAACTCCCTCCGTTTCTGCCGAATCCTCACTTACAATGCTCATCTAGACCGCACCACCTCGGCGAGGGGGATAATTGGCCAAATGAGATGTTTGCACACAGCCGACTGTGTATGTCAACAACCTACTTAAGAGCGATTATGCCCTGAGCAATGATGTTTGAGCGCAGGTTTTCCCTGGCTGCCGTCCTTCCTGCCCTGCTCTCTCTCTCTCTTTCTCTCTCTCTCTCTCTCTCTCTCTCTCTCTCTCACACAGAGACGTTCCCCCAAACACGCTCGTCGGGCTCTTGACAAGTCATGCTGTTTTCAACTCTGCAGCAGAAGTCTGGGAGTGGAGGTGTTCTCTACCAGGTGGTGCTGCTCTCTGCCGAGTGTGTATCATGTTCATGAGGCAAATAACAGCTACTTTAACACGCCTACACAAACTGTCTGTTTAAGCATGAGGACAATTGCAAAACCCACAGCGCTCGTCCCCGAGTCATCTGGTCTAGTCACCGTCACATCTATTGAGTACCAACTGTGTTCATGTTAAGTTGGCTCCAATTGTGGTAGCGCTAACCTGAACTATGCAGGGAAAGAAGGGCTTGGAAATGACCGGCTATTTGATCTTGAGCTCCAGTTTTGCTTCATCATCACTTGATACTTTTTCTAAAGATGCAGCCGTGCAATTTGGCAGCAAGTAAGTATGTGAGGCCAAGCACTTGGATGAGGGAACTTAAAGCCAAGGCAGCAACTCCGACATGATTTCATCTGGGTAAGTACACAATCGAAATACCAAGGGGGGGAGGGGGGGGGGGGGGGGGGGGGTAAGATTGTCTTCAATACAACCAAAATTATACTGAACACAGAGTTGCTTCACTGTCTCCAAAGGCCCTGATGTCCCTTGCCCACGGTGTGGCAAGTATTGATTTGAAGTGTCAGAAAAGTTCAGTCGCAATGTGTAGTTTTGCTTACAGCCACGATATCATCAGCAAAAGCCAAATAGATTTTTTTTATCAAAACAGAGCGTGCCGTAGAGAGGGAAATCAGCACTTCCAGGGTCATTCAAGTGTCATTCAAAACTACATTGCAGGGCTTAACATCGACGATGGCCTCCTGGCCACATGTCGCTCTGGGGCCACCAGCTCTCCCCTATAGGTGGCCCCATTCGGCCATGTCATGTAAATGAGGCTGCTTGTCTTAATGAGAATACGGTGTCACCGTCTTTCTAACTGTTCATTTGCATTTTATATTGGAATGTCCGAATTGGCCACTAGATGCAGCGGGATGCACCATTTTGTGCACCAAGATATAATATATATATACTTAATTTGTTTTACTTTGTTAGGTCAGACAATTCAGTCATTATTGACTATATGAATAATTGATTGTGCTGTAACTCCATTACGTTATTCATTCTGGCCACATGACACCTATTGCTTCTGTCCATCGGGGGAGAGGGATCCTCCTCTGTTGCTCTCCCTCAGGTTTCTTCCCCTTTTTTCCCTGTGAAAGAGTTTTTACTATCTTTATTGGGGGAGTTTTTCCTGATCCGATGTGAGGTCCCGGGACAGGGAAGTCATGTGTACAGATTGTCAAGCCCTCCGAGGCAAACTTGTATTTGTGATGCTGGGCTATATAAAATAAACTGAATTGAATTGAATTGAATCATTTCACTTTAGTTTTGTTGTTTGTAATGTACTTAACTAACGCTAACACGTGTTCAATTAAGTAACAATCACATTTTACACACTTACTTTACTTATTTATACCTGAACCACAATCTTTCTAAAACCTAACCAAGTAGCTTTGTCCCATCTAAAACTGTACGCCTCCACACTGAGGTTTATTTTGAAAAGGCACAATGGTTTATTGTCAGAAACACGCCGTCCCTGGTATGTCCAAAACTGACTCCAGAAAGGTTCTTAGTTTGATGCACAAGGAAACAGTGACTGACCAAGCGTCACTAACGAACAAACTGGGAATGTTTTTTTTGGTTCAGCTGTCAAAAAAAAGGTAAATTTCACCTTGTAGTTACTTCTCCAGACAAAGTTTGACAGGGCTCTAGTTTACATTCTCAACGCACCTTATTTTTGCCAGGGAACCTTCGGACAAGTTCCCCGAGCAACAGTGTGGAGCTCGGCAACCGTATAGACAGACCTTATCTCTGGGCTGAGCCGAGAGACGTCCGTCTCCCCTTCAGTGAAAGCGCTCCAGGTCAGTGAAACCAGAGGGGAGAGAGAGAGTCAAGCTGACCAGACCCCGAACAACTTTCATCTTTGATTACACAGCTTCTCTCTCTGGAGTGTACGCTTCTCCACTCCGGCATACTGATCAGGCCGATTAGCCCTCCATGATCACTGCAGCTCCACCGCCCCTCCCCACTCCACTCCACCCGCCTCTATATCCTCCATCCCCCCAAAACCCACTCCTACAGCACCTAGGGTTATCGTCAGAAGTCTATAGCCCCTCCGAAGTCTCAGTAGAAATCAGCAGGGCTGCATCGGTGAGAAGGCCCGGGCCAGAGGAGGCCTGGGAGAGGAGGAGAGGTGCTCTGGCTCTTAAGAGACTCCCCTCCCGGCTTTTTGAAGGAGGAGGGCGAACGGAAGGAAAATCAATAGGCAACGAGCAGGAGGCCTGTGATGGCATGGCTAATCGGGTTTCTGCATTAATGTTTCAGATGCTGGGAGAACTCATTGCCTGGCTGGCTGCACTCAGGGCCTCAGCGCAGCCTTGCACAATAAGCAGCAAAACACCTACACACAAAGGCAGCTGTGTAGCTTGTAGGTTTGCACACATTCACTCACATAATTGAGGAAAAAACATATCACTAAGGAGCTCCACTTTGTGTTTCCTCACACATTTTGGACAGCCGACCAAGTATGCATCGCCACGAACACTATCCCAGAACACGCCAATTTGGGGTTGTGACAACAGCATGGTTTGGCAGGATTTATACAACCGATAATTCAAAGAGCAGAACAAGGAGTGATAACACAGAAGGTCTGGGACAATTACCTGAACCAGGCACAAAGAGGGAGGGGGTTAGCACAAGAAATTGCCCTGAAAAATGCAAGCCGTATATAGATAAGCCCTAGAAACTGGAGAATGCTGGTGTGTGTGTGTGTGTGTGTGTGTGTGTGTGTGTGTGTGTGTGTGTGTGTGTGTGTGTGTGTGTGAGCCAGAGAGAGATGGAGCGGTCATAGCTGTGTTGGAGGAGCAGTCCTCCCAGACACTGAATCATAATCTCTAAGCTCTGCCGGTATTCAGTGTTTATGCCACAGTTTCCACATTGCTTTCCTCTGACATTAGCCGTGTATAAATCAGGGTGCGACAGACAGGCAGCTCCCTTCCAGAGGCTGGTACGGGAAGGGGAGCTGCCACGGGCTGCACCCTGGGCCCCCACCCGCCTCCTCCACCACCACCGCCTCACCACCAGATGTGCTCTGCTATCTGCTAACCCCAACCCCCCCAAACACACACACACACACACACACACACACACACACACACACACACACACACACACACACACACGTGCACCCTCATCCCACCACTCACACTGACACCACTAATGCCTCCAACCATGCTGAAATATTTACTCTCTGCTCTCCTACGCTCTGGCTCTGCTGGTCTGCAGCTTTGACTACAACAACAACAGTGAGAGTTTAAGGCTTGCAAAAGTGATGTAGTTCTGCTGCTGCCTTCAAGTACCCAACCCAGGCCTGTTTTTTTTAGTTTGTTTAAATAAGTTACAAAATGTTATCTTGAATACAGCTGCAAAACATTCACTGACAATGTAATTTTTTTTATTTTCCCTACAATATCCACTCCTGGCAACGAAAACATGACGGACATTTTTACGTTTCGGCAGCTTAAAACACTTGATTTAATTAAGTTACATTTTTTCGTATTTAAGCTTTTGTTTGACACTTGTCAGTGTAGAAATGAAGGGTGTGACATGCAACAAAGGTTCCAGGTCCGGATCTACGGTGGCTGAACAGGGAAAACGGCCCAAATCATTTCCATTAGGAGAAACGTGTTGCAGCTTCAGAAACAATGGCAATTTAAAACCAACCCTGTCTCCTAAAAATTACGTTCCCCCAGAACTAATAAGCATTCCCAATTACGTTTGATCAGAAACATATCTCCTCCCTGAGTATGTCGTATTACAAATACGTTCATAATCGTGTGTTTGTGTTATTGTTGTGTTGCTTTATTTAAGCATATTTTAATTTTTAAACTCTGCGGAGAAAAAAGAAAAGAGGGGCGGGGTGAGGCCAGTGACAGCAGGCCAGTGACAGCCGGTCGGACCGGGCGCCGGCCTCACCGGGCGCCTGAGAGTCGAAGACCGTTTTCCCGCCGTTGTTAGGGCGGTAAGGGCAGGTGTTCAGACTGCTTGCACCGGGGCTCGGTACGTCAAACACAAACATAAAAACAAAAAAACAAAAATATGTGTATAATCAACATACGTGTTGAATCAACGTATACGTGTATAATCAACGTATGTGTAATACGTCAAACACAAACATAATCAGGGAGGAGATACGTTTCTGATCAAACGTAATTGGGAATGCGTATTAGTTCTGGAGGAACGTAATTTTTAGGAGACAAGGTTGTTTAAAACACATAAAAAAAATAAAGATACAACAATGGAAATGTGCTGCGAAAGCCATATCAAATTAATATTAACAGTAAACCTTCCCTCAATAAAATAAGCACAAACTAACTGTCATACAGAACACGTGGGGTCGGGTAGTATTCTAGTACATGAGTATGGTATAATGGCAACTTAGAGGTATCAGTGGCCAAGCTGCAAATATTTGCCTTGGGGCCCCCAAACCAGTTAATCTATCTATGAGTGGTTATTTTTACTGTCAATATACATATACAAAATATGTTTTCCAAGAGTATGCACAAGATGTGATATAATACAATTTGTTTTTACAAACTTCTGACAACAGCTTTTGTTTCGCTATCATTTTACATCACACCATGATGGGTTAGAATAAAGCAGCAATCCTTAAATGACGTGAATGTCGCCAAAGCTCTTTACACTGCCAAAATATAAATATTGCCTATAGATTACCTCTTTAAACTGTATACTGCACTACAGTGGTCTGATAATCTCTCCAAGGCCCAGTTAAAAGAGGGAAAAGCAATCTGCTGAAAATATTAGGCATGAAATATTCTTTACAACGTAGCATAGGGAGCTACATAGTTCACCTGCTGGGGAATGAAACCTTCAAGGTCTAGGAGAGGTTAAAAAATCTACGGCACAAAAAGAAAAGATTAGCAACAAAATGTATGAACAAAAAGTGACAAATTGCCTGGGAAAGAAATTCCCATCATTAATTCTGTCTCGAATTATGAAGGCAAGTTCTCAGAGGGCAGTATTGACCGGTATGACCTCGGTTTGTGAGAAATTCTTAAATGTGTCACCTACGGAGTTTTCTGAAATGTGCTATCAGGAAAACATGCCAATGCTATGGTGAGGCTGAAGAGGAGAGGTCAGGCTGGGATGTTTCGTTATCTTCTTCCTCACGCAACATCCCTCTGGACCTCGATGGAGCCTACATGGCAGTCTGGTAGTGATCTCAAAGTATTGCCCAAAGAGACAGATATCCATAATGTAGAGGCCACTAAAGCATCGGACTCCTCCCACCCTCCATCTTTTACTTGTGGCAATTCACAAACTGTTTTGTGGGAAGAGGTTGAACTGCTTGGAAGTTAGCCATGTACATTATATATACAAATGTAATTCTGATAATGCAATAAAATTATTATTAATATAATACTTTTATTGCATTATCAGAATTACATTTGTAGTTGTTACTGAAACCTCTCAACAGTTATAACACTGATAGGCATTAAGACAATCTTGGTCCGGGGATAAATCATTGTATCAACTTTCATAGGACCTGTGATATAGCGCCATCATCAGATGACACACTTTAATTGTGTGTCTTTGGCGGTCCCTGTGGACAATGGCGGTTAAAATATATTCAAATATATATATATATATTTGAACAAACATGGATATAAAATATGCAACATGCAGTATATGGCGTAAAATCAATATTAAGAAATTGCATAAATAATACAAATCAATTATACACAATGGTCAAATGCAGTTCTTTCTATATTTACGAAAGCAAAATGTGCTGGCATTTTTTATTTTTTTGGCAAGTTTTCAATGAAACATTTCATATTTTTGTCAGTTAAACAGCAATGTTGTTTTCTTAAGATTTGTGCTCATTTGGCACCATTGCTGCATTTGACAGTTTTACCAGCATATAAGGCGCTCCAGTGTGGAACAGCTAGCTTGTCGTAAGCTGTAACTTTCACTGTACAGCTTAAGTTGAGTTATTATCTTAAACTGCAAAACTGAAACTATGTTTACAGTGCAAATATTTCCATATTTTGACAGGTATTTTTGTGCATTTAGAAAACTTGCATGCCAGAAAGTGTATTGGTTTACTATAACAACCAGCAAATGTGAACTGTCAACAGTCATGGCTGAAGCATAATTGCACATTCAACAGTTTTTCAAAGATTCAATGGCCCCTTATTTGATAAATATAGTTCATGTCGATGTTGGATTTCAATAAAACACACTTCCTCGTAACCCTATGAGCTTGTACGAGTCTAATAAAAATTGTGTGTAGTATATTAGTACCTGAAGAATCCAAATGCGGCCGGACATTTTTTTTTACTCGCTTCGACTTTTTCAACTCTGGAGGCTTCCGTGATCATGGGAGGTTTCTAAAAACGCGTCACACGTCTTAAGCGGTAATCTATGCAAATAATAATACCCAGCATGCCCCAAACCAATGGTGTTTGGGCATAAAAGATACAACTTTTACATCTTTGAACCGAATGACACCGTTTTTTGACTAAAACTCCATGGTAATTCCCCAAGGCTTTGTTTTATTGCAGATTCCAATTTGTTTGTCAATATCTTTACAAAGAGGTTGTTTTTAGGCCTTGAAGATGCATCTGGAAAAACTCTGGGGCGGCTTGAGAAGGCATTTTTCGGAAATCTTGCTCATATCATGCTGGATGTTCATAGTTTTGACCAAAATATGTTATAAAAGTTTTTTTTTTGAAAAAAAGAAAAAAAAATAAAGTATTAGAACTCATTTGGGGTTCATACTACTTGAATCAAGCTGCTTTGGACCTTGACTTGTAACACACATGTAATTTGAAAAGGACAAGGATCTTCACTGAGCCTCTACTCTGCATTTTATAATGCGTGTTGCTGAGTTGTGCTTGAAAAGAATGCTTTACCGCACAGAACGTCCAACAAGTTCAGGCTATCATCCTCAGTGGAGGCAAGCTGCAAGGTATTAACAAGTATTCACCTAATTTGACAATGAAAAACAGATGTTCCAAATGACACACATTACATTAAGGCCCCTGTAAATCATTTAGGAGTCTGTGAAAAAAAAGAATTAAACAACCCGCATGACATCTGTTCCACCGTCAGGGCCTTATAAGCCTTACCAATAGCGCTGGTGTTTTTACAGCTGAAAAACACTTCTTTCTGTACATGTTTGAGAGCCGTGTCAGGTTCAGGCTAAGCCTCCAGGACATCTTTCATGTAACAGTGTGTGCTGTAATTAAGTGTGTTTGTTGTCCCTTAGAAATAAAGCACTTCACAGACTTAACAAAAGCATACGGTGCATGAGAGGCATGTATTAATAGACTGTACACGTTCATGCTCGCACATGAAACGCACCTAAAACATGCTCTTTTTCTACCTCACCCACACTAGAGCGTCCTTTTTTTCCTACGGGGCTCTTAGATCTTAGAGCAGTGCCATTTTGCAGTGACGGTATTGATTGTTCAGCTGGAGACACTCCCTTCTCCTGTGCTCCAACTCCCATCCTGGGAACTTGGGTCCCTTCAACCCTTTGTACTTGAGCTTGAGTCTGCTGGTTGCTCAAGTCTTCCCTTTTGAGCCTTACCCCGGACAAAGGTGGATGTACAGATGGAAATACCTTATTCGTGTAACTAGAATATATTCTCACTCGACGGCCCTACACAGACAGAACATGGCTGTCCTCCCACACACATATAAAAGACTGTATGAGGAATGAGACACATTGACAGATGTGAATCATTGACAAAATACATAGAAAAGTAGCTGTCCCCTTACTGAAACTGCACTCCCACGTTCTACGTCTACTTCTCTACCCCTAAATGTACCTTCATTCATGAAGGAATATATAAGCAGGCAGCTGCTTTGGTGATAACTCTCTGTGGGTTTGTCACTATCAGCAGCCCCCTCGACGTCACATTGTCATTTGATCCATTGTTAACATAAAACATTACATGAATACTTATATACAGCTTGTAACTGTTTAAAGTCCCAGTGAAACAAGAGTAAGAGCGTCTCTAGCTTCTCTACTGTGGGCATTCCCCACTGAAAAATATAGTTATAATAATAACTATATTGTCTCCAGGCACCCCTCCCTTGTTGCTAAAAATACACATTACATCATTAATTTTTTTATAGCCCAAAATCACAAATTACAAATTTGCCTCAGAGGGCTTTACAATCTGTACACATACGACATCCTCTGACCTTTGACCTCACATCGGTTGAGGAAAAACTCCATCAGAAAACCTTTAACAGGGAGAAAAAGGGAAAAACCTTCGGGAGAGCAACAGAGGAGGATCCCTCTTCAGGATCGACAGAAGCAATATATGTCATGTGACCAGAATGAACAACGTAACAGAGTTACAGCACATTACATGAATATGACAGAAATTATTCATATAATGAGTAGTAGGTATGATGAAAAAGTTACAACTACCATAACTAATAATGATATTAAAAGCAGTAATGGTATTGGCAATACCAATAGCAATGCAACTAGCAATAACAATGATAATAGCAGAAGGTGTCTGCGGGACCAGAGTCCAGATAAAACCACCATCCATTTAAACCTGTGAGGAGAGGAAGCACAAAGGCTCCAGGGAGAAGTGGAGTTAGTAATGTGCATTAATGGGACATGAATTGATCAACTCTAAATTAGTGCTTTCCATTGATTGCTACAGCACCCACAGTCTCTGATTGCTGCGCACCTGGATTATTAACAAGAAACCACTAGAATGAAAACTAAATGCAAATTCACTGAATGGAAACTGCTGAAAAACAAATACCGGCCGTGAATTGTATCAACAATTAGGTTTGATGTTATGACCCTTTGGTCCTCAATGAAGTTCAAATTGACTGGGCTACCTATGTCATCACACATGTTTAAAGGAGGACAAATTTGGTTTAGATGATTTTACTTTTGGTGTCATTTGAGCCTACAACAACGCTCCTTCATGATTTCATTGTTCTGAACGTGAAATATGAAAAAACAAAGAACTGCAGCGTTGCCCTGGCTGTCACAGAGCAAGGTATGACCGTATGGGTACTGGACACAGGGTCATGGCCGGGTCACAGCGCTGGCACATCCCCATCCAGAGGAGGGGTGTGTTAATCCTCCTCCGGCCCAGGAATGCCACCACTGGCCCAGCCGCGGTTAGGTCCCGCAGCCGGCAGCGGGGCCTCCGATGCTAATTGGAGGCTCTGAAGCGTTTGGAGGCATGCAAATATCTCCGGCTTTACTCTGATACCCTTCTGTTCCACTTCCAGTCCTCTCCAATCCCCTCATTCCACCTGACTGGAGGAGAGGAGGGAGACGAGGCATACACAGCTGCTGGTTTGTTGCCTCCCGTGGGCCCTGGCTGTGTCAAGGGAAAGGGGAAAGACGGGGGGCACTGCAGCCACTGTTGCCTTGATTAGGGGCTGGGCTTCCAGGCCCATGTCATGTACTGTACATCAGAGGAGATCAGCAAGCCAGCCTGAAAGTCAGATGACACCGAGCACATGCACAGCGCTCCCCCACCCTCCTCCTTTTATCCCCCACCATCTCTCTACTTCCATGTCCCTCACTGTTACCTGCAGCTCCCACTCACTCTGCCCTCATCTCACCTGTCTGTCTCACACCTGAACATGTATCACTCCCAGTCTCCCGTGGGACAGATCATAAAAAGGCAACCTGCAGAATGCTGGTGGTTATCGAGAGAGAGAGAGAGAGACATAACAAAGTGGAATGGCGTTTTGGTTGGGGCTGTTTGGGTAAAGGACCAGAACAGACCAGGCACGAGGAAGATGTTTAGACTTGGGCGGAGAGCTTGTCAAGACCATCAGGCTTTAGCCTTTGATGAAGACCTTTTGGTTCAGGACTTGAGAGTCACTTGACATTCAGAAGGTGTTAGCGGAATAATTGTCAAGAATTCGTCTTCATTATTTATCTGCAGCTCCTTCTTTAGCTTCACGCTGGGCTGGTTGTGTCTAGAGAAAGACAAACAGTGTCCTGAAATGTTGTAAAATGTCCTCAGTGCCTGAAAGTGCAAACAACAACCTCCATGCACTCAAGAGGAAAACCCTTCATTCCCTACCACTAAGGTTTGCATTGCAGATAGCACAGGCTGCAGCTTGTTTTTAGTAACCATTCAAAACAACCGTAATTAATTAACATCATTATGTTATATTTTTATTTGGAAATCATTCTCTGTCATTTAGACATTACATACTTTAATACTGCCACTACATGTAATATGTTGTATGCCATTTACTGAATGTACACAAACATAAATGATAATCAAGCTTTAAAGCTGAGTTTCCTCCCTTCTGATGAGGAAGTGTATAAAATTCAGTTAACTCCTGAATCCTCTCCCTCTGTAGTATCTGCGGTTGCCATGGTCACATGGAAAGCTGCTGCGGCATATTGGAAAGATTGAACCATCATGAACTCCGACAGCAGCGGCAAATCGCTGTGGCCATTTTCAAGAGGGGCAGCTGTCTTCTCTCAACTCGCCGCAGACCTCAGCAACACAGCTGGCATTGTGTTTACATGGAATCAATAGAGTATCTCAGAACATCATTTATATCCAGCTATTCATTCATGGTGGAATAATGTAATCCAAAAACAATCCTTTTTATTATTTTGAATTTACAATGTTTCATTCAAATCATTTGGGGTGTTGATCGCAGCCTTTACTGGAAACTTGCAAAATTAGGATCCTTAAACTCACTGGTCCATTCTCAAGCCCTTTGGGTCAAGACTCTGGCCCGATCCCAATCTCCACCCTTACCCGTCCCGTTGTCCCACTGTCACATATAAAAAAACAATGTAGGGTTACAAGTGTGAATTGAATGTATGTATGTGGAATATGTATGTATATGTATGTATGCATATATTTATTTTATTTTTTCTTTATTTCGAATTAATTATCTGATTTAACTGATGATAATAATTTAGGATAGGAATATATAAGCACTTTTTGTTTCTACCTATACCTTTTCAGTCTTTCCGTTTTGTATATTATATATGATATTGTATTGTATTGTAATGATTGACTAAATAAAACACACAAACAAACAAACATCGTGGAGTGCTTGAGTCTCTGGCAGACATTTTGAGACCTTTATGAACCCTTTGCATAAGGGAATTACCCACAGTTCATAGCAATATGACGTTAAACATGCAGTTCCCAATGGAAGAATGGAGATGTAAAAAAAGAAGAAGGTAAACAAAGAGGTATGTGGACGTTTAGCCCGATAAAATACCTTTACGCTACAACATTACGGATTAAAAATGGAACATAAAAACACTTGAAATCAGAGGAATGCAAGCAGAAATTATATATATATATTTTTTTTACATTCATCAAACATTTTGTTTTGATGAAACGAGTAAATCCATAATTTAAAATGACTTTGAAGATGTTCAAATCAGCGAATAAAAAGCATAAAATAAATACACAATTGTACACAATATTTGTTTATGTAGTCACGTGAAATGTTGCAGCAAAGTGCCGTCCCATTCATATTTACACCAGTTCAAGCCCTCACAGCCTCTCACACTCAACCACTTAGTCAGTGAGTCCCTGAGGGTTCAGGGTTTGAGGGTTTAGGGTGGAGGTTGGAATTGGGCCTATGACTGTCATGATCTTGGTTTTGATTTAATTTGTTTCCTGTTTTATTTTTGAAGTTCCCTGCCTCTGGTGTCCTGTGGTAGTTTGACTTCCCGTCTTTGTGTTTTCCCTCCTTTTTTTCTGTGATCACCAGTGTTGGATTTGTCTCGGCTACCTCGCTCTGTTCGCTTATGTTTCTTCCACCCATCGGCTTTCAGGCTGCCCACCTGTGTCTTATTGCCACACCGTGACAATGACGCTGCATACCAGTCATAGCAGGAGTAGAGGAGGAAGTCAGGTAACTTAGCATAAAGAGCAGATGGGTCACAGAATGTTCCCCAGGGAGGCATGTGGTTATGTCCCGTGTGAGGCCCAAAGAACGAACGTCCCCATGTAACGTTACGTTACTCAGGCTGGTCTCATCTGGCAGTCGTGGCAAAAGCTAGGAAAAATAATGAGCCGTAAATTGTAGGTATCCCATGCAATTATTTTGGATGTTCTCCACGTAATTGTGATTGAAGAAGTATTAAGAACGCAAAAGCACACACTGGAGGTGGGACTGGAGGGGATGGGTCCAACAGAGATCTATCGGCCACGAGACCAACGTTCAACGCTGATGTTTTTCTCACGTAACTTCCATACTTCATTAACGGCACTAGTTTCCTAAACCCAACGGAGTCGTCTTGTTTCCTGAACCCACCTAGTAGGTCTCGTTTCCTAAACCAAACTGAGTTCATTTAGAAAAGACTGTATGCATGTTACAAGTAAGATAGTGTACGAACCGTTGTATGAAGATACATTGCATTACTGAACAAACACACTTATTATAATCCTAATCCCGATTTATTTTTACCGAAGCCTAACCAAGTCGTTTCCTTTGAATTCAAACCCCATTTTTGATATTATTCATGGCCTGCCTTTTTTCTGCAATAGCCATTTGATGTATTTTCAATCTGCGACTACCTTTCTCTTTACAGTAGTTTTCTTCGTTAGTGGCGGGGTCTGCCATCCGCACGTTGGATTCAGATTGCCTCGTCTCACACGAGAGACTTGACAGGAAACGATGCCGCTTGCAAAGCTTTCTTACCGTTTGTTATCTGACCTCATTGAGCCTCGCCGTCCACTCTGCTGCAGCCATGTCAGAGCTCACTCCTCAGCAACATAACCAGCTCGAAGGCTGCTCTCTCTTTCCCTCTAAAGCTTGCCGTCCTTGAAATGAGAAGCACCTGATTGGAGAAGCACTGAGAACCTCTCCTCATCACATGCGTTCCCCGTATAGAGTGTACTTCTGGTAGGTCAGCGTTTCAGTGGGGCAGCTGAGAGAAATTTGAAAATCGGGCCTTTCTTGCTCTTCCTAACCACCCAGCTCAGGTTTTCTCCCCCAGCCGCTCCTCAGCGGTGTCCTGTCCGAACTCTGACCGCCGCACATGTGACAACCATAAGTGGAATGCGATGAGTCCTTTGCGGCAACTTTGTTGGCATGCCGGGGCATAAATTAGCCTTCTCTCCCGTGTGTCTCCAATGTCCCTTGGGTTGGCCTCTGTTCTCCCCCAGGTCCTCTTTGAGATCCAGCAGCACATGGCCACTAAGAGAGACAAGTGTTGACCAGGCCGTCCTCGCAGCACTACCACACACAAGGCTTCCTGCCCCGCTATTGCCTCACCACCACCCCTCTGCTCTCCATTACTCTCAGAGGAAGTCCCCCTTTCCTGAAGCCATCACTCTTGGCACCCTTAGGTCAGGACTAAATGTGACTTATAGGCTCAGACAGGGACATGCTTTTCGGCGTGTGTTTGTGCAGCGGCTAAGAGCAACACATATGGCTGAGCAGTGTGAGGTACTGCTTTCTAGTGTGCGGGGTTGTGGGCGGAAATCACCATGTTTTCTCTGCCTCCCCTTCGATTGAAAGAAGTATTCTTCTTCTTTTTTCCACAATCAGACTCAGCCGTTTGACCTCTCTTCGAACCGTCTTGTACTTCTTGGTGTTACACTTTTGGTTCGTGACGTGAAATATGAAAATACAGTCAATAGCCTGTGAACCACAGACTGCAGGTCTCCACGCCACCTTTGAATAAAAGCAACAAAGCAGTAACTTTTTAAACTTATGATGGTAACTGCAGAACAGTGAGAGTCATGATGTCCACAGACGCCCCGGCGGAAGAACCTCAAACATCTGCAACTAATTCTGAACAATGCAGCCAAGATCCTCACTGAAATGAAACAGTGTGAGCAGATCACTGCTGCTGAGTCACGCGTTAACGTGCAGGACGAAAGTCTACGGTGACGCTGCAACAGTTCAGAGGTTCACTGTAAAGAAAATGTGCACCTTGTTTGCAATTTGTGAGTGAAAACCTCAAATGTAACCCTGTGTTTACCTCAGAACTTTTACTTCACAGTATTACATATTTGTAATACTCTCAGTGCTGTACATATCTTTCATCCCAGCTATTTTTATTTTATTTTCATTTTGTATATATCTCTCATCCCTGTTGTTGTTTTTAATATGTTGATTTTAGTCTGTAAATTGCTGCTACTCTGACAACAAATTTCCCCTTGGGGATTAATAAAGTATATATATTCATTCATTCATTCATTCATGTTGATGTTATTAATTTTCAAATGTCTCTTTTATTTGCCCCCTTTCAAAAACGTTTCCATTATTTGCATTTATCTTGTGTCTTGTGTTGCCAAATGTTTCTGTATCTATTTCGACTTTTGAGAAGCACTTTGTACTGTATATTTATGAAATAAATAAACCCCTTTTTCAAATATTTTGTACTGTATTCTTGTTTTTTATGTGAAAAATAAACTACATTTACACATATTCTTATTACATACAAATATATATATATATATATATATATATATATATATATATATATATATATATATATATATATGATATATATTCTTATATCATTATATAATGTTCTAGCTCATCAAAGTGATATTTAAAAATTAACTTGTATTATATCCTGATCAATGCTAATTTCTAATTCCTGATGAAATAATTCAAAATGTATTTAATTTGTGATTACATTTTCATTTAGTTTGATTCCTTTATATTGTATTGCCACTATAGCAGTTCCATTTTGGGCAAGTAGTATGGCAAGTGTTTGTCAATAGAGTTGTAATCAAAATTTCCTTTTGATTGTAAATGTGAATTTTCAAATGAGAAAATTCATGAAAACTATTTCAAAATCCAAATTATTATTTTCATTTTACATCATGCGAACAAAAATATAAAATGTATATAACAATTGGTAGCCACAGACTTCATTCTTTTCCTTCCATGATATCAGTGTTATGTGTGGTCTGGCTTGATTTATTGATACATTGGAGCAATCACCACTGTGCTGTCATGCTCCTCCAACCACACATATCAATGGATGCACATCTCGACATAATCATGTACAAAACAACCTAATGACTTTGGACAGATAGCCTGGATGCTCACCTGCCTACGTAAAGTCAGTCAAATATATCAATCCCCCACCTGTGGACAGCCCAGTCAATACACAGACTTCACACAACGACCCTCCTCTTACTCCATGCCCGTCTGCAACCACCAAGGCGTCACATGTGTGAATGTTTAAAGGTCACAGAGGTACGGGACTTAGTTATTAGTGGTTCATTGTAACGTTGAGCTTTGTAACAGTTGTTCTCCATGAAGCATCTCATTTACACAGTATTAAGGATGTATTGTTGGAACAAATATGGTGTATAGTAGACAATTATTACAGCCCTTATTGTGTGTTGATCAGTAATGTATCTTGCCTTTTATTTGTATTGCATGGATATTGATTATTGTTATATTGTATATGATGTTTCTAGCAGACTTGTAGATATCGGGGCGGCTGTAGCTCATAAGTGGTCATCCTGCAACCACGGTTTGATCCTCCTGTCTTTGATAACTGGTCATGCTAATTGATCAATTTGTGGTGACTCATAGGAAGAGACTATTTCAAAATCACTCATGGTTTACATTTTATACACACACCAATCAATTTGTCAAAGGTCGGAAACAACAATTAATCAAGCTCCAATTGGAAAGACAACATCATCTCTCTGTTCCTTTCAAAACAGTTGCAGAACATTGCTGAAAAATGATTCTGGTTTATAATGTGACAACACTATGATTTAAGTTGTGTTATGTGAAGAGAAAAGAGAGAGTTAAGGTTAGGTTAGGGGGCAGTAGCACTGCACAGTATAACACAACCAGCATACGAAGAATTCAATGAATTTTGAAGATTTTTTACCAGCACTATTCATTATTTGTACTTGATAATAAATAACGGTTGAGTAAATGTATATCCATGTGTATATCTGTAACATTTCGCCATGTTTCTCTAGTTCTATACACACGTCATACAGGAGAAGTTTCAGTCGGTTGCAATCTGCAAACTCACCACTGGATGTCGCCTGTTTTTACACTCTGCACCTTTAAATGGCGGCAAGTTCAACAAGCTTCCGTTGAAAAGGACAGTAGGAGGATGCAGCGTTCCTTGTGAGGCATGCAGCTTATTAAGCACTGGTATCACTGACCATTGATATCATTGATACCCAGAGACCAGTAATCGGTACCAGTATCGATGCCAGGCCTGAAAATTGGTGCATCCCGAATACAAAACGTTGCCTCATTTCGTCCTTTGCTCCTGTGATAATTACTACAGATGCTTGCACATAAACATATGTCCTTTTACTCAATAAGAGAGTCTCTGTGTCTAAACTGCAGGTAGACAACAATTGTTGAAGGGATTCAAGTACACCAGAACGGAAATGAGGACACTTCCTCACACAACGAGTCCTAGAACGCACTGAGCATCACAGATTGATGAGGTCTAATCGTGTAACAGGATCCTTGAGGGCTTCCCTTGAGTGAAATTCCTCACAACAGATTTCTAGTGTGACAGTAGTAGTATGTGGCTGTGAAACACAGTTTTGCTGAAACCAGATTCTGTGTATGAAATGTTAAATGCAATTTCCTTGAAACAGATAGATAACTGTATTAATCGATAAACTAGTTTCAGTTTGATTACAGGTGGACAACTCCATCTCGTTCATTGCGAGAATGAAATGTGGTGAATACGAGAAGCGCCAGAGCTGATGCAGAGGTATTTTGGGATTGCAAATTACTGTCACGTAATTGACAGTTACGTGGTATTGGGTTAAATGAAGTAGTGTAGTTATGCTTTAGTGTTTGTGTCATTGGCGATCGATCAGTGTGGATTAACGGACCGAGGAGCTGTGAGGCAAAGAACTGCAGAACATTTCAGGCTTACCTCCTCTGTGGAAAGGAAAAGGGTGTGTCACATATCATGAACTGTTTGATGTCCACAGAGACTTTCCAGATGGATGTTAGACCTTGCAGGAGTTGCCTGGCGAACACACTCCAAAGACCAGGTGCTGGTCATGGCAATGACATATATCTGAGAGAAGATGAACTAGCTTTGACATTGCAAAGTTATTTCTTAGGATATCATGTTGGGATGGAGGCAGTCAATATGGATGTCTACTATATATATATATATATATATATATATATATATATATATATATATATATATATATATATAGTATACCACAGGCTGTTCGTGGCGCGACGCGGTATGCATATCACCTAGTCATACCTAATCAAGTTGGTTGCATTTAAACTTGAAGAAGAAGAACTTTCTGCAGACTTTCCCTGTGGACACTGTATAACACTTGGACCTGCTGTCCTTCCTGACCCGCGCCGCATCTCACTCTCTTTGGCCACCCGAGACGCGATGGAAAGCAGGTTTGCGCTAGCTCGCTGTTAGCTCGCGAGCTAACTAGCACTTGCTGTTAGGTCACGAGGGGGGGGCAGCGAGCGCCGCGCAGATCCACTGAACCTGCAGGTAGAAAATCCATGGCTTGCCACTGATTATATATATATATATATATATATATATATATATATATATATATATATATATATATATATATATATTAGTATTATATAATATATATATATATTATTATATTAGTAGACATCCTTATGAATCATCCATATAAGAACATGGAGGTCTGCCTATTTTCTAAAAATAATATACCATGCAATTCTTCTTTTTCTCGCAATGAAAATGAAAATCAATGAAAATCATATGTGTATATGTGTGTAGTATGTTGCAAATGAATGACAAGATGCTGCATTTGAGGCGTTGGAAGTGGGAACACTTTAGCTGGGTTCAGGTCTCATGTACAGTAGAACATGGAAAACTATACACATAATATAACTGTGAATGTTACTAACAGTGGCTTGAAATCCTCTAAAACAAAGTAAAGATGCACAACCAGAGTTTGAAAAAAGGTTTTCATCATTGCATTTGTTTTCTTGGTAAACAACTTTACGCTGATAAAATCTCCAGTGCAACTTTGAGGGCTTCACGGACAGCGGGCGGACAGCCTTGAGCTGGTGTAAGTGTTGCGATTAGATAGAGGGACCCATGAAGCCACAGAGCTCCATTGTAATCGTATGTCTTCTGTCAAAGCAGACTGGCCGGCCAAGGCCAGTTTCTCCAGGCGCAGGAAGGAAAGACAGTCAGGAACCAGAGGAGGGAATGGGCAGAGGAGGGATGGGCTGATAAGGATGAGAACTGGAGGAAGGAGAAGGAGACGGAGGAGTAAACTATAAACAGAGAGGTGGTGCTTGTCTGCGATGGTAACCGGCGGTAATGGCTGTGCCCTCTTTCATGTTGCATCGTCGGGAGAGGGGGCTTGGAGATTTATTTGGACGTCGGTATCAGGGGAGGGGGACCTGCAGGACATGGCCTGACAGGATGACCCCTGACCTCTCCTCTTGCCAGAGATCCCTGCTGCTCCCATGAAACACCCAAGGGGCCCAGAGACTAGCCAGTGTGTGTCAGGGCCCTCAGCAGTGTCAGATAGCTTAGGGCTTTTTTCAAATGTATTTTTCAAAAGGGGGGAAATCAATAAGTTGGGTCAGAGAGAGGCGGCTGCAGAAACATGAGCCTGTGATATTTACTTTGCTGTAAGGCACAGCATGTTCAGAGCACTTGTCAAAGATGTGCCTCCAAGAGCACAACAGAACAAAAATAAGTCGATAAATGGACCTGAAGTCACTATTTTCTTTTGTGGCATGCAGTTTGTACACTGAAAAGCTTGTATTCAATATCTCGCCTGTATTATTCAGTGACTGATTTTAATGTTCAAAAAATATATACAGAGTGTAAAGGCGGATTCCTGCTTTTCTATTGAGGAGATTGTCTGTTCTTATATGCACACAGTGTAGAAACCAGTAGCCCTCAACTCTTTGTAGCAAGGTTAACAAGGTTGATGTGTCGCATATTAAAGAATGAGGCTGGTATTATTCTGTGTTCTTCATATTGTAAAACATCATATGAAACAATCCAGTGCCTTTCCTTTAGATTTTCTGAATACAAAATATATGGAAGATGTTGAGAATTCATTAAACACTCCAAATATGTATACTATTGTATGTAGTCACAGCATCGGTCACAGAACATTGCAACATTGTGCTGGGAAATGCTGCATAGTTGAAACACATAAAACACAAAGACAGTTAGTTGTGGACTCCATGCAGCCCTGACATGTAAGTCAGTCTTTACATAACTACTTGTGTCCTTCAACGCAGGCTCAGGGCTCATGATATACCTGCTTTGAACTACATGTTCCACCATGCTTTGGTTGAGGCTCATACTAATCCTTTAAATTTGGTTATAGAAGAATTGTGACTTTGAATTGATTGATCAAAATCGTACTCAAGAATGATGTTTTGGTGTCTGCCAGAGATGATTTGGTCCTAATCTTCCCCCGTGGGGAAATGCTTTTTAATCCTCCAGGTGCATATTAAAAACACGGGCAAGTAAATGAGCAATGACACGAGCATTGCAGCCACAGTCTGTGCCTGCACACTGGTAAAGCAAGTATCTCAGTGCTGAGACATTTTAGCCAGACTAACATGATCAAAATCAAATCTCCTCTCCACGTATTCACACTGAAGATAGAAAACAGTTTAGGGTGGGTTGTGAAATTGCAATGACAGCGGTGTTATTCTTCCTCACCCAGGGTTTCCCCACCATGCATCTTGGATTGCACTCTGGCCAGAGACAAAGCGGGTAATTGGATTCACATTGTGTCTGCGAGGGGAAGCTGGGAACAAACTCCACCTCTCCCCAGGCTGGCCCATGGCGGCCAGTGTGATGGTGATATTGTACTGACCCCGCCTATCAGGGGTCACGATGGGGAATTATAGTGTCAGCTGTCAAGCTGAGACCCATATTCTGCCCAGAGGTAAGGCACATTCACAGCTCCGGAGGACTAAACCAGGCTCACACACACACACACACACACACACACACACACACACACACACACACACACACACACACACACACACACACACACACGCACCCACACACTCTTTTATCTCTCTCTTTTTTGAGTACTCATTCTCTCTCACTGCACAGCCCTGCTCTCATTGGGTTTATGGGCGTATTGTTGCCCTCCAGGGGTGAGAGAGGGGAGAGAAATTACCAGCTACAGCCGAGCTTAGCCACTGAGTCAGAGTGACAGAAACTGAGGGCCGATGGCTGCTGGGGCATCAGTTCACACTCTGTGTAACAAACAGAATATTGTTAAAAGGGCAAAAATGGGCCCTCAAAACGATAGCGGTAAATACTGTTAGTGGAAAACAGATCATTGTGTTTTTTTGTCCAAGCCATCACGACGTTGACGGTACTGGAGGCCACATTTCTGTGTTGAGTTCCACACTTTGAGGGAATTATCGGGAACTGAAGCTCAGATGCCAAATTCATCCATTTAACTTAGACAGTTTCCCAGAGAAGATTCTTTGGAGGTGGTAAGCCACCCAGGTCCTGAAAAAAGAACACCAGCTGTGGCTCAGAGACAGAGTGAGTCGTCCTCCAGTCCATCCATTGCTCAGGAATATCTCTTTGACTCGTGTATCGCAACCCTGAACTTATCCAGACAGGACCCAGAGGAACTGCATGTGAGAACGCAAACGTTTGAATCCTCCCTAAATGGACTTCTGCCAGTTCCCTTGTGCGAAGTGCGTGTCATGTTGGATGAGGCCCACGTGTGAAGGGAGCAGGTCACCGTCCGGAGCATTCCCAGTGGGCCTGTTGATGACGTTTCCACCGTGCGGCTGGTGCGGAACCAGAAGAACACAAGAATGTGAAGAAGAAAGGTTCTTTACACAAAGACGGCAACGGAAATGTCTGTAAAAAAACAGCAAGAGACTTGAATGTTTATGACAACATGATGAGCCGGCCACGTGACCGGGAGCTCAGTGAAGCCTCTCCCGGACACACACTGACTGCTGCTCGTGTGTGTAGGGTTGTCAACTTCAACAAGTAGAACAACTCAGCTCATTGTGCAGACAAGCTACACATCTTAGACAGTACAACATACAACACATACAAAACACACACAGACCACTTGGCCCAACCACAGACAGTCAGCAGTTACAGTTCAGGCAAAGCCAAATACCTGATAGTGCACTGGATTAAGGAAGTGTGCTTTTATTACAAATACATTTCATTTGTGATTTATGAGAGGAAAATTGTACTATTTTAGTAGAGATCCTATAATGTGCCTGTTGTGAAAATGATGGGCAAAAACAAAAACTCTCATAAATAAGTAAGCAGTCTGGCATCAGACCACTGAAAAAAACCTGGAACACTTAGTGTGTAACTATTAATAAGAGAGAAATTGTTGTGATTGAAGTGGGCCACGCCTAAGAGGGTTAGTTAGTTAGTTAAAGGGTTAACCAATTGCTTTTCTGCCCACATAGTTTGTTTCACTCTCAGTCTCTATCATGTATTTGAGTCATCATTATCCACAGAGCTAATACCATTTTAAAGCAATCTTTCATATTAGTGAAAGTGTATTTAACAATACAGAGGCAGTGGTTAGTCTTTACAGTATTTAAAGTAATCAAATATAACTCCAGATTATCACATCAAATATTCTCTTCTGTTATTAATTTAGTATGCATAATTTTAGTTTGAGTCACTTTTCTTGTTGTATAGAAACTTGTGTTGCTCTTACTTCTGAGTACAAAGAGTCTCTACTAGTACACAAACCTGCCTTCACACACACACACACACACACACACACACACACACACACACACACACACACACACACACACACACACACACACACACACACACACACACTGCTGCGAGGTAGTTGACCTCTCCTCGCAGCCAGCCATGTGCTTAAGAAGAACCTGTCTCCTGTCCAGTTTTTTCTATCAGCTCTCCCATCACACGCTGACACCACAGCAGCACTTCAAAGAGGCCTGCTTTTGATGCTAACCATCAATATGCATTTCATCCTGCACCACTTTCTCCCCAGCATTCCTCCTCTGTGTCCTCTCGCCGCAGTAATTGCCTTCAGAGCCAATTAGCGCAAATTATTTGCGACCGCGCTGGTGGTAAAAACCCAGCGCTCGTCGGCAGAGGTGTCCTGGAGGTCAGATGTATTAGCTCAGTGGCTCTCGTTTTCTGTGAGCTCTTTCCGGTCTCTACTTGTACAAATAGGCTATCAGTATAACCCGTGTCAACCTTCCTACATTAATCTCCAAATGTGGCGCAGGAGGGGTTCTGTAAATGCATTATTAGAAGAGCAGCAGCTCACAATTTTCCAAGGCTCACAGGGCACGCTGCCCTAAACATGTGAGACCGGTAAGTATGTTTAGTTAATTTGTCGGGCTCTGTGTTGGCGGTTTGCATCCGCAGCCTAAGCCGATGTTTGGCTAATGCTGCCAGGGCCATTTCACCGCGGCGTCTGCCTGTATTCCCCCCTCGGAAAATACATGTTTTACTCTGTGAGCCAGATCAAAGCGGAGACGCCGGGATCAAAGACCAGCATCGCGCCGCTTTGGTCACATCTGTGTTGTTTACATGAATGCTAAAGGCACTTATATCAAATATTACCAACTTTGAAAGATATATGTGTTGAATCAAAGTATTTTGATGTCACTTTTGAAGTACATCAGTGCATTCGGGGATAATTTAGAAAATCTCCCCACAATTTCACAACAATTTTGTAAGCCTTAAACAAGATGAGAGGACTGAGTATGCATCTGTTTGCATCCCACCCCCCAACCCGCATATTTCCAAATTCCGCCACATCTTCGCTATCAACAGCGTGGCCCCCTGTAGGTATGCCTCTGAAGAGCTTAGCCGGGCTCCCAGTGTTCATGCAATGGACTTAACTCTGCGGGATCAAACACTTCCCATCAGTCCCTAACCATATAAGATATAAGAATAATGCAACCGAAGGGTGGGGGCGGGGGGTACTGTACCTCGCTCCGGCTGTTGTTTATCTGTTGACCTCAAGATATTTTCTCCTCGGTAATCTCCCCCGACGGGAGGCTGAGGAGGAGGTGAGGCGGCTGAGGGGGAGAGGTGGGTGGAGGTTTGTGGGGTGCTAGGAGGGGGTCTGAGGAGCAAGGAGGGAGGGAGCAAGGAGGGAGGAGGAGGAGGTGCAGGGGGTTCAATGACCTGTGAGCTGGCCTGCTGTTGGGCTGGGGGCTATCCACCCACCCCTTTTACCTCTAACTGGATTATGGACCTTGCCATTCCCCTTGCAAAGCAGCAGACCAGAACCCCCTGCCCCCCCCCCCCCCCCCCCCCCCCCCGCCCTCCCACACACACACACACACACACACACACACACACACACACACATAATTAGGGGTTCTCTGAAACAGCAGTCAAGAGTAAGGAGACCTCCAACAACCGAAAGAGGGTGGTTGGAGGTCTCCGTACTCTGTCTCTTTCTCTGAGCTCTCCTCGGTCCCTCCAGGTACAGTGGAGGTATCACCCACCCCCTTCCCCCCCTCACACACACCCAAAAAACCCTCCCTGTCTCCCCTCTGTCTCTCTGCCAGCAGCTGACCCCTGCCAGAGCGGTATGTGTTGGAGATAAGTATGTCAGGACTCAGGAGGAATGTACGGTTCAGTGGTTTGTGTCTGGCTCTTCACCACCGGGACTCACTAGTGAACCAAGACCAAAAAAACAATCCTTTCCACATGCAAAAAAAATGTCAACAATATAAACATTAACTGATATGTAAAATTGCAATCCGCTTTCATGTGAGCAGTAAAACAAATTTGATTAAAGGAGCAGTTCAACATCTTAAGAAATGTGCTTCTTCCCTTTCTTTCCATGAGGGAAATGAAACGATGGATTTCAAGCTCATGCTGGAGTCAGGAGGCAGTTAGCCTAGCTTAGCATAAAGGCAGGTTTCCCCCCTGTTTCCAGTTTTCAGCCTCAGATTCCAGCCACCATAAAACCAGAAAGGGGATCAAACCATTGAGTAAAAATTATCAAGATTATCAAGAATAACGTCACAAACACTGTCTTCAAATTCCACAGGATTTCACAAAGAATCGAGAATGAAATGCTGTTTTGACACTTTGTCTAATCTAGTGTGAATCTTATTTTAGTTTTCAGGTTTTCCAGTGGAACTTTTAAAAAGTCTTCAAATGTTGTGAGCAACACCCTAAAAAAAAAACTCCACTGCTACTGTTTTAGGGTGGTAGATATCTCAAACTGTGGAGCTATAAAACATAAACTATATTTTTGTTTTTCTGTAACATGGATTTACTTTATAATTTGGGAGCGAGGCAAATCGGGACAAAAAAAACAAAGTCAAACAACTGCAGTATGAACTCCTTCTTCCTCACTTCCCAGAGAAACTCCGAGGATGAATAAAACTGCAGGGAGAGGAGGGATAAAAGACACGCAGGCCGTATATCATAACTCTCACTCCCACTCCCGGCGCAGGAGAGGTGTGCAGCTCAGTTCAGCGAGCAGGTCAGCGCTTCAAGGTCCTGCGCTGGCTGACTGACAGTTTGCTCTCACAGGGCTGAGTGGCCTGAGCATTTCATGTGTAAACCAGCGCTGGTCTGGCTAGTTTCAGATGTCATGAGGAGGAGCTAGCAGGCGGAGAGCCGCCGCGGAAGATGCAGACCGACACTCCCGGGCCCCGCGGCCAACGCACACACACAAATGCCTGCTCAGGCAACCGGAAGAGGTGACAAAACACATCAGGTAACTTTGCCTTTCCGGATGGTTCCCACCCTCTCCTGTCACAGAGGCCTTTACGTCAGGCGGTAACGGTCACTGAAAGTGACAGGCAGCTTCTCCGAGGCCGGGCGTGTGCAGTGGAGACGTTTAGGTGGTCGTTAACTGGTGCAGCAGATGCCAACTGGTGAGCTACCAGTGAGAGAAAGCAGAGCTGTACATATTGATGTTGTAACAAGGCTGTGCTCTGAGGTCACTAATGCAATTAGGTGTTGTTTGCACGATGGACAGATGTCAGCAGCATAATGAAGACAGCAAAGCTCATTAGTGTTAAATAGGACAACATCTTTGGGGTTGATCACTTGTCGTGATATTCATTTGCGTGCAATGCAATTACATGGCTGAGAGGACCAACATTCAATATCACGATACATTTCTACATTTACCTCTGAGCAGCTCGTATTGTAGGAAAAAATAAAATAATGGCTGAGATCTCAAAACGCGGCTTTAAGATCCAACAGTGCAAGAAGAATATTGTTGAAAATATTGTTTTTCCCTGCCGAGGGAGCAAGTAGGGTCTCCCTTATCTCCATGGAATAAGTTATTATTTCTGCCATCTGCCATTGAAGAAATAACCTATTTCTGCTTTTTACAGGTTGTGGAAGTCCCACAAACGTTTGAACATCAAACGCCCTCGTGTCTGAGTTCATAATATTATCCGTAGCTCCACACAGTGACTACCAACTCATCCTTCGTAGTTTCCTCCCTAAATCCCATAGTTTCGGCGTCAGTGATGTCAGGCGGAGCGTCTCCACGCTGAGAGGCTTTGGCGAAACAGCGTCACGCAAATTTTTTGCGAAAATGTTGACTCGCGCAAAAGAGGCGAATTTTTCGCATCAGTAAAATGAATCGACATTTACAGTGTAAAGATGTATTATTACCTAACTGTGTTTATTTGTGTTATTATAGAGCCGACTGTAGAACTGCAGACCAGAAGCAACAGGACTGCTAAAGGGAGTGGAGTCCTGGAAATGTCAAAGTGTGTCTGTAAGACGACGAAGAAGTGAAGCCGTCAAATCCTCTCTCACTCTTCACTCTCCTTCTCTTCTCTTTCTCTTTTCACGGGCATGTAATTCATACAGTTCACATTTACATGTGTGACATGCCTGTGTAATTATGTATTTTTCTTCTGAACATGATGCAGTACCTCTTCAGTTTAGGAATACTAATGTTACTATTATGTATAAATGATTGAGGACAAGTAATACACTTCAGGTTCATTGATTTGTATATAAATTTATGTGTTTTCTGATTTTTTGTTGAGGGAAATATTCCCTTTTGTAAATAAACAGTAACATGCTAGTTTATTCTGTAAAATAACCTTTATTCTACTAATTATCTTGTGGTCTATGTGGACAGTACATTAAACTGATGCTGTATTTAAAAGGCTTAGTCAAGACTTTTCCTCTTGAGGAAGCTTAGATCCTTTGATATCTCAGAAAGCTGCTTCATGTTTGTATCTAAGCTAGTGTCTCTTATGCTGTGCATCACTGCAGATGATAAACACAGGATCAATAAGATGATCAGAAAGGCTCAGTGACCGGCTCACGAGAGGTCACTGTAGAAAGAGAACTAGGGCCAAGTTAAAAACGGTTGTTTCCTTTGAAGGCCGTCCATTACACTGTTTTTAAATAATAAATATTTATAATAATAATAAAAATCTCTTCTTTTTTGATATCTGCGGAGCCATTTCAGTTTAAAAAGGTCACATGTCGAATATCCAAAATTGAAAAAAATAATATATATACACATATTATAGTCGCAGAGACTAAAATAAAAATAAAAATATTCCAAAAGTCTATTAAAAACCACATTAGTTTTAATTATTGTGAATCAAATATGAATTAAATCATCTAATGTTACACAACACATCAGCTCAAAATGTTCATGCACAATTGTCAAGAAAATAAAATAAACAAAATATAAAGTAAATATCCTTAAAAAAAAACATGTTACGAACATGAAGATACTAAACAAGCAATAATAATTAAAATACCAAACAAACATGGATTATTGTTGCTCATATTGTGAATGTGGTGCTGTATGGGGGTCCATGACGGAAACATTGCATCTCCAATAACCATACATATGTAATTTATACTTATTACTACACACTGTGACTGAGAGTAGGATAGATGTAGAATGTATAGTACGCACATCTCTGCTTTATTGACCAGTCCTGTCTCATAATAGAACTGACAACAAGCCAGAGCAGGAAACTATTCTTCTCATAGCTGCAGAGGAATTTTGGAGAGTGCCTCATTTTCCAAATAGATTCAGTCATTTGTCATTTTAGATCACATAATCAAACCTCCAAACAGCACTGAGCGTGTACAGCAGCAAATAAAGAAATGGGGGATATTCCCTGATAATGAGCAGGAGTTTAGTTCCCTCAGCAGACACTGTGAGGTTAGCGGGTGTGGGGGGACGGCCGGGTGGCATACCAAGTCCAGTCATTAATCCTGTCGGCTTCTTGAGGTTTCACATCACAGCCAGGGCCGCGGCCGTCAGCAGATCCCCTCCGCTGGTGCAATTGGTGACATTACACTGAAATATTTAACACTTGTGCGCTTCATGCTTTTTAAATGCGCTGAAGCATATTTTGTGTAGTGCTTAGGAATATTAAAGCATAATTTATATTTCAGGAGTTTGACACTTTGACATTTTGGCACCTCTGTTTTGAATTTCAGCATGCGGTTTGACATGTTTGTATTAATAACATTGTGATCTCGGAGGGCCATGGCCTCAGGCTACTTGAACAAGACTACTAAAGAAAGGGATTTCAAAAGGAATCGTAGAGCAGCCTAGGGACTCGTCAAAATCAGCCCTGATACTGTTGCCCTGATAAAAATCCATTACCCACAAACCTGAGGGGGGATGGTGGTTTGTGTGTGTGTGTGTGTGTGTGTGTGTGTGTGTGTGTGTGTGTGAGACAGAGAGAGAGAGAGAGAGAGAGAGAGAGAGAGAGAGAGAGAGAGAGAGAGAGAGAGAGAGAGAGAGAGAGAGAGAGAGAGAGAGAGAGATACTGAGGCCTGTGAGTTTCCTCAGTATATTAATATAGGATAATGGGCCTTATTGGATATCTTTTGTATTCACTGCAGCTCTCGCCGCTCCATTCTGGTCAAATCCTCTGCATCGCTTTTCACACACTTTTGTCATGAAGAAATCATTTTTGGCAACAAAAATAACATCGGTGTCTCCCGGGGTGTCACACTACACATCACTTCCAGTGCTGGTTTTCTTTTTCTCTGTTCCACCATTTCTCTTCAGCCCGTCTACGTCTACGTCCGCTTAAATTCTGGTGGTTTCACTGGAAATGTACAATTAAGAGATGAATTATACAAATATTTCTCAGAGGCAGAGCTGCTCTTGGGGGCCTAAATGGGAACGTAAGTATCAGGGGTTTTGCAGAATTGTGGAATTTTTGTTTTCATCACGCCTTTCATGATATTAACAATATATTTTATGTATCTATTATAGATACATATAAATGTGCATTACAAATCAGTCATCTTCCTGAAGCTTCTGTTGCATAATGTCTGCAATGGTTTAAGCTTTATATAGTTACAATTACAAGTCTGGTTTCTCTCTGATCGTTGTTTCTGTTGGTTATGATAAACTTGTATTCATAATATTATTGAGTCCTTTGAAACCTTGGTGTCTTGCCTTGTTGAACCTGTTTTTACAGTCAGATCAGGTTGTAAACAAACAGTTCAGAATATAGTTCATAATATAGGACATAAAACCAATAAAGGATGTAATGTCACTAATAATCTTGCACAGAAAGTTTACATACTACAATAAGTATAGTAGGTGACAGTTGATGTCAACATATTTCACATACTCACGACAATCAAACCGTTTGAGATATTTCAGTCTGGACCAAAGTGGACCGACCGATATTTTCATTGTGTGGGCCATGGCTAGTGTGGCTAAAAGATGTTAATCAACAGTGCAATGTTAAATGCGCAGCATGAATATGGAAAACATGCATGCTGATTTTCTGCCTGACAACTATGCACACCTTAGGAATTATCTAAAATCCCATGTTTCATTTTCATCAAAATAGATAAATAAATCCAGGCAGAGCATGTGGAAGGGGCTAACATATGACTCCAAATGCTAAGCTAGTGCTAACACTAGCTCAGCTAGGCTACATTGCCAGCTCAAGCCATGTATTGTCCTTCATGTGGTCATTGAGTTGGCGTGGTGTTTGTCGTACGATGTTGGATGTTGAGGAACCAAAATGATAAAATGTTCCAACATTTTTGCAGAAAGCAAGCCATGACCTGGAGGTGTGGCATCAGATGACACAAAGGATTTCATTGGTCAAACATATATTTCTGCAGGCCGAATATGTTCCCCCAGCAGGGGTGTTGTACTCTAGTGTTGGCTCGCCGTCAACATGTCGAAATGCAATCCAAATGTGTGACGTCTGCCTCCATAACAGCCAGCTTCAGACAAATGTAAAACCTCAGTCATCATTCAGTTATTAACCCAGATATTACTTTACCATTACCTGCCTATTATCCATTTACTGGCAGTGGGTATGTAGGCAGCACCGGTCCTGTAAAATGACTTGATCTGAAAGATGAAACATAAGAATTAATATGCAGTTAGTACTAGACAGAGTGTAACACAACACATAGGAGCAGAGGGGAGTGCCAGTCAATCATTATTGGGTTATCGCCCTGAAGTTGTGGAGACATGCACTCTATACGTCAATTAAATATCATCAAATATTCCTCTGCCAGACACCTCTGGGGTGACATTTATCACCCGGACACGTGATACTTCCTCGGCCCAGTATTCATATTGGACAAAGGTGAGCATACTGTTAGGATTTTTGAATGATTTTTAATCACAGGAAAACTAATTTGCCTTATTTTCAGGCAATGGAAGTGAAAGGGGTCTAAAGCACTTCAGCTTTAGCTTTTAATTGGTATATTAAATACATTTTATTCACAGTAAATCACTACAATAGGGACTTTCACATTGTAATGTGTATACTGTATAGAATGGGAATGTATACAACGTCCTCCTTCTCTGATACATAACCAGGTGTTGTGCTGTTGGAAGGCAACACAATGAGTGGACGTCATGCAAACTCAATTACATTTATTTTATATCCTCCTGAGACCGAGGGGAAAAAAAGTTTTATATATGTAAATTTATAAACTAAGTGTTTTTTTTTAAACATTACTTTATTACAATGTTACAACAAGTGTAGTGTAAAGAGGACTTCGTTAAGGACATATCTTCAGTCTCTACGGCTTATTGGGCTCCATCATGTGCAATTCTGTATTCTAGCAACACAGCATGTATTATGCTTGTATAAATACAAAGCACACTCAATCATTTAGTACAATTAACATGTTATAAAAATGTTAAAGGCCTCAGAACATGTTGGTTTTGGCCCACAGAGGACGGGCCTCTGGTCCTGCATCTTGGTCAACTTCATCACCTGACCCTCTCCTCTTCTAATAGGTCCAGGTCTGAATCTCCCTCAATGATTCTGTTAAGAATGCTCTCTGCCTCTGTCATGGAGCCCTCTACTAAAATATTTTAAATAAACACAAGTACAAAGTCCTGACGTGTACATTCATAAATTAGTTGTTTTTCTTATGACAATAAATAAGCTCAGCTCTGAAAACTCACTCACGTACTCCTTAGATGTTTACTTACTAAAAACAATCCAAATATAACTTTAAAAAACATTTTAAAAATGAATACAACGCTTACCTTTCTTTTTTCCATAAAATGTGCTTGTCACGGCTTCCATTTTGAAAAGACCAGGCAAGGAACACACCCACATGTGATGTCATGTTAAAGCTACAGTTGTCCTCTTTACGAAACAGCAGGACTCAGTGACATGTGTAGTATGAGAGGAATTAGCAAAAACATAATGTGCACTACAGTGTACAAAAATAAATTGCCTAGCCCAAAATCATAAATTACAAATTCTCCTCAGAGGGCTTTACAATCTGTACACACACGACATCCTCTTCGACCTCACATCAGATACAGACAGGAACCGACTCACTGTTTTAACCACACCCTCGACCTTGTTCTTACATATGGCATTGACGTGGAGCATTTAGTAGTGTTTCCACAGAATCCTATTTTATCAGACCATTGCCTTATAACTTTTGAGTTTATACTACCGGATTGTACAGCGTTAGGCAAGAGTTTTTACACCAGATGTCTAACTGACGGTGCTGTTGCTAGATTTAAGGAAGCGATTCCTTCTGTATTTGATTCATTACCATGTCTCAATATAACAGAGGACTCCTGTGCTAACTTTACTCCCTCCCAGATTGATCAGCTCGTCGATGATGCTACTGGCTCATTGAGAGTGACACTGGACTCGATAGCCCCTCTAAAAAAGAGGATCATTAAGCAAAGGAGGCTCGCTCCATGGTACAACCCTAAGACCCGCATATTAAAGCAAGCATCCCGGAAGCTTGAGGGCATATGGCGTTCCAACGGTCTGGAGGAGTCCCGGTTGGTTTGGCGGGATAGTCTGAGAACATATAAGAAGGCCCTCCGTAATGCCAGAGGAGCCTACTACTCATCACTAATAGAGAAAAACAAGAGCAACCCTAGGTTTCTCTTTAGCACTGTGGCCAGGCTGGCTGAGAGTCATAGCTCGGTGGATCCGTGTATTCCTATAGACCTCAGTAGTAATGACTTCATGAACTTCTTCAATGGTAAGATTCTGGCTATTAGAGACAGGATCGGTAATCTCCTGCCCTCGACTACTGCCGGTCCATCCTCAGGTAGGATGACCATGGAGGAGGCTGTGGGCACTGCTGTGTGTCTGGATGGATTTTTTACCATCAACCTCGATCAACTGTCTTCAATGGTTTCTACTTCTAAATCGTCTACCTGTCTCCTGGACCCTGTTCCGACTAAGCTGTTTAAGGAAGTTTTACCTTTAGTTAGTGCCTCTCTACTAGATATTATCAATATCTTAGTAAAGGGTCTTTACTAACTGGTCATGTACCACAGTCTTTTAAAGTAGCTGTAATTAAAGCTCTTCTTAAGAAGCCCACTCTGGATCCAGATGTGTTGGCTAACTACAGACCTATCTCTAACCTTCCCTTCCTCTCTAAGATACTGGAGAAGGTAGTCGCAAACCAGTTGTGTGACTTTTTACATAACAATAGTTTATTTGAGAAGTTTCAGTCAGGATTTAGAAAACATCATAGCACAGAGACAGCACTGGTGACAATTACTAATGACCTTCTAGTTGCATCAGATAGGGGACTTGTCTCTGTACTGGTCTTGTTAGACCTTAGTGCAGCATTTGACACCATTGACCATGACATCTTATTACAGAGACTAGACCAGTTGATTGGTATTAGAGGGGAACAGCACTAAGCTGGTTAAAGTCGTATTTATCAGATCGATCTCAGTTTGTATTTGTAAACGATGAGGCCTCGGTTACCACTGCCGTTTGCCATGGAGTTCCACAGGGTTCTGTGCTTGGACCAATTTTATTCACCTTATATATGCTTCCTTTAGGCGATATTATCAGAAAACACGCCATAAACTTTCACTGTTATGCCGATGATACTCAACTATATCTGTCGATCAAGCCAGATGAAATCCACCAGGTCGCCAAACTTCAAGCATGTCTTAAAGACATCAAAACCTGGATGACCTGCAACTTCCTGCTACTGAACTCGGACAAGACTGAAGTTATTTTACTCGGACCAGAACACCTCAGAAATCAAGTATCTGATGATATGGTTTCTCTGGATGGCATCGCTCTGGCATCTACCACCACCGTAAGGAATCCCGGAATTATTTTTGACCAGGACCTGTCCTTTGGCTCCCACGTGAAACAGATCTCAAGGACCGCCTTTTTTCACCTACGGAACATCTCAAAGATCCGGCACATCCTGTCTCAACGCGATGCAGAAACATTGATCCACGCATTTGTTACCTCAAGACTGGATTACTGTAACTCCGTTTTATCAGGCTGCCCTGGTAAATCCCTTGGATTTCTCCAACTGATCCAGAATGCTGCAGCTCGTGTACTAACGAGGACTCGGAAGAGAGATCACATTACTCTTGTACTAGCTGCTCTCCACTGGCTTCCTGTAAGATCGAGAATCATATTTAAAATCCTTCTCCTTACCTACAAAGCCTTAATTGGTGATGCACCATCATATCTTAAGGACCTTATAGTGCCATATTACCCCACGAGAGCATTACGCTCACTGAATGCAGGGTTACTTGTGGTTCCCAGAGTGTTAAAAAGTAGGTTGGGGGCTAGAGCTTTCAGTTATCGGGCTCCTCTTCTGTGGAATCAGCTTCCACTTTCAGTCCGGGGGGCAGGCACGGTCACCTCATTTAAGAGTAGACTTAAGACTTTCCTCTTTGATGGCGCTTATAGTTAGGGCTGTTTCAGGCTTATAGGTAGGGCTGGCTCAGGTTTGCCCTGGTCCAGCCCCTAGATATGCTGCTATAGGCCTAAACTGCTGGGGGACATTTTAGGATACACTGAGCTCCTCCTTTCCTTCTCTTCCTCTTTTTGCTCCTCCTCTCCTCCTCTTCACCTCTTCTTTCTCTCCTTCTGGATAAATGATTGTCTCTTCAATGCATATTACTAACTCTACTTTCATTTTCCATGGATTCGTGGCTGCCTGGAACCAGGGGGAGGACACCGGTCCTCCCCCTGGCCCTGCTGATACAACCATGGCCCTGCTGATGCAACTGGCCTGGAGCCGTCCTGCCAGCTGCCATGGCCCTGCTTTCTCCTCCCACTGCCCCTGGGATGCCCCTCCTCTCTACCTCCTTCTGCTTAATGGGTCGTGGCTATCTGGATCATGGACCATATATACTACTCATTATATGAATAATTTCTGTCACATTCATTGAATGTGCTGTAACTCCGTTACGTTATTCATTCTGGCCACATGACATCTATTGCTTCTGTCCATCCGGGGAGAGGGATCCTCCTCTGTTGCTCTCCCTCAGGTTTCTCCACTTTTTTTCCCTGTGAAAGGGTTTTTACTATCTTTTTGGGGGAGTTTTTCCTGATCCGATGTGAGGTCCCGGGACAGGGATGTCATGTGTACAGATTGTAAAGCCCTCCGAGGCAAACTTGTATTTGTGATGTTGGGCTATACAAAATAAACTGAATTGAATTGAATCAGATGAGGAAAAACTTCCCCAAAAAAAACTTTAACAGGGAGAAAAAGAGCCAATAAGAACAAATTAAATGGTAAAAGTTGTTATATTGACATTTAAGGTGTGGAGATTAATAATGGTGCCATGCAAGACAATATTCTAACCAGTGTACAAAATACCCGGTGACTTTCAGGGGTCTATACATTTTTTACAGGGATTCTAATTTAAAAGTTGTGCGTAGCTGGCAGCAGTTAAACAGCACAGAACATTCAACTGTATTTTCCTCAGTGCACAGTTAGCTACCTGCTCACTGACTTTTCCTTAAGGTGGACGTTTATGGCTCCATTTGCTCGGCACGAGGAAGTCAAGGAAATCATTCAAAACCCAAACTACACGTTCTCATTCGCCTTAGCGGCTTAATGGCCAGTTAATTACAACCCTACTGCATCCATGGTGTCGCCGCTAGATGTCAACATATCGTCAACACGGTGAAACGATTCAGTCTAACATTCCATCGTGTGGTCAGTCACTAATGTCAGTAAACAGTGGTTACGTAACTTTAACCTGATGTAAACGAGCCACGTAACCGTGAGCGCTCCAGTACTTTAACAAACACCATTACATCCCCGTCATATCTCGATCTGAGCACAGATCCCTGGGATCCTTTGAGAATAAATGTTCGATATGCTTAGATATTATCAGCAAAAGACGCTCCATATACATATCGTTCAAAAGTCTGGGGTCACTTAGAAATGCCCTTATTTTTCAAAGAAAGGCACTGTTTTTTTCAATGAAGATAACATTAAATTAATCAGAAATACACTATACATTGTTCATGTGGTAAATGACTATTCTAGGTGGAAATGCCTGTTTTTTAATGAAATATCTACATAGGTGTATAGAGGCCCATTTCCAGCAACTATCACTCCAGTGTTCGAATGGTACATTGTGTTTGCTCATCGCATAGAAGACTAATGGATGATTAGAAAACCTTGTGCAATTATGTTAGCACAGCATAAAACAGTTATGCTGGTGAGAAGCTATAAAACTGGCCTTCCTTTGAGCTAGTTGAGTATCTGGAGCATCACATGTGTGGGTTCCATTATATTCTCAAAATGGCCAGAAAAATAGAACTTTCATGTGAAACTCGCCAGTCTGTTCTTGTTCCTAGAAATGAAGGCTATTCCATGCAGGAAATTGCAAAGAAACTGAACATTTGTCTGGGTGAACCCAAACTTTTGAACGATAGTGTAACTCCAGAACGTGTCTTAGAATTGTAAAAAAAACTATCAAAGTTCCAAATATGTACGTCAATAGATGCAAGACAAGTTAGTGGTAGTTGTCTCAATTCTGTCTGAGGAAAATCGCTGAATTAAAGGATAGGTTTGTATTTTTTCCAAGGCTGTGTTGAAATAATCCTCATGGCCATGTGCGTGTGGAAAGTGTCCTTACTGATGGCAAAGAGATCCTTTTCAAAACAGCATGTTTAATGTAATGGGGAGAACATCCACATCTTCCAAAGTCTCTTTAGTGCAGCATTCCCTGTCTGACGGCGTGTCCTCACTGAGCAGCAGAGGGAAAGTAAAAAGAGGGAATTTTTGAACTGGAGAGTAAAATGAAGACCCTGAAGAATAATACGTCCCTCGTTAGGATGGGAACATTTTGTTATTTTACAGAGATCCTTTTCATTTTATACTTCTGTATATTTCATGCTATAATACGATCTTGCAGCATCACTGCAAACAAAGTGAAACTGGCTTGTATGAGTAGTTCAGTAGTGTCACACAGCATTAAAATATAGAATATGGAGAGTTGTTTTATTTTATTTTACTTGTAAAACTCTGAGAGGAGTGATGAGAAAGTAAATACGCGTTTAGAGGTGGAACATGGAGAGAATGTGTCCTCAGCTGAAGCTCCTTGATCCTGATAAAAAAAAAAACTTCAATGGTGTCCCCATCTTTATCACTATAATCTAATCAGGCTCAGGCAGGTATTGGTGTTGCCGTTTGGATCATGTGTCCTTCCTGCTGACTGACTGCCCTCTGAATGTGAAACCACGGGGGTCCCAGACAGTCATGACCATCTGCACTGTTCTCCATCGCTGCACTGAGCGGCCGGCCCCACCTGATCGTCTCGTGGTTATCTCGGTCTAAGCGCTGCACTGAATTGTTAATGATTTACAAATCTCCCACATGAGACCATAAACGGTTGGCCTGTGTAAAACATATAGCAGCTAGCCGCGCCGTCCGCCCACGCGGTGAGTCACGGCGCTCGCCCTCAAGTCCAGCTTTACATCCGACTCAAAATAACACATTAGCTCCCAACAAACCCAAAGTTTCCCCTCTCCGACAGATTAACTCGCTCTGGTCTTCAGGCAGCACCTTTAACCCAGACGGGCTGCTGTAGACGTCAAAATCCAGCCTTACAGTCAGGACACAGGCTCTGGATATTGAAAACATAGATTGGTTTAATTGAATTTCCACTGTCCTCCAGCCCAAGTCACCAGAGTAGAGATAATTCCCTTATCCACATCAATGCAGGCCCTCTGCTGGGCTCAGTGGAAGGGGCTGTGGACCTGCTGTTTGCTGGCAGGATCTGCCACAATCACTTACACAAGCCTTGTTAAATACCCCGGCGATTTCCTGCCTCCGCTCAACCCGCACTTATGCTCAACTAAGTTAAAGGAACCCAACAACCGTGGATCATAGTGCAATTTGGTGTCCTAAAATGGCTTAAGCTGGCTGAAGTAATGCCACGAGATGCTGGACTTGTGCCCGTTGATGTGGTCCAGATCTTCTGATGAGGAGGGCTGAGCATCGCCCCCATAGTGACCACCACATAGACGTGCTGCCGACCCGGCTGGCTCCTTCTTTCATCCTGCCCGCTCACCCAAGTGTCCATTCTGGACCCAGACTGACCCCAAGACACACACACACACACCGCACATGCACACACACACACACACACACACACACACACACACACACACACACACACACGCACACACACACACACACACACACACACACACACACACACACACACACACACACACACACCCACACATTGAGGCTGACAAGAGAAAGACGTTGTTGGAATAAAGTCAGATTAACGGCAGTTTAATCTTTAATATTTCCTGTCTTCGCTTTCTTTCCTCCTTTACATGCAGTAGCTTCTTTGTCACACCTCCATGAACTCAGCTGACGATCACGAGTGGAGAGAAAAAACATACAGTTTGAATATGTTCAATTTTAATATTAAGAAAATTATGTTTTTACTGCTGTTGTTGCATTTACAAATGAATCCACCTAAGGATGAGGCTGGCTTTCTATTTTTTTCTAAATATATTTCCCTTATTGTTAACACATCCAACCAACTTGTTGGTCTGTCTCTCAGTACTTTCTGACTTCCCCACCCTGTCTGTCTGTCTGTTCCTGCCAAAGTGCTAAATCATTTAAAATGTCTCACAAATATGTTATGTTCATTTTCTTGTGATGTAGATAGAGGAAAAGGACCTTAGAGAACACGGTTGTTACTTTTATGAAACTACAACTGTATAAGTATTACACACATACGCCTACAGTACACTTGTTTATAGCACTGTTATCTGTTTGTCTGTGCACTTTATTTTATATTTTATATTCTATTGTAAATTGAATATGTTTCAATTTCTTGCACTGTGTTGATTGTTGTTGTTTGTAATGTATGCACCACCCGCCAAGATACATTCCTCGTATGTGTAACATACCTAGAAAATAAATGGTTCTGATTCTGATAAATAAATAAATGGTTCTGATTCTGATGAATAAATAAATGGTTCTGAGAACTAACTCAAGAAACAAATGTGAATTTGTGTTAAAAGAGCCCAAAATGCTGCAGTAAAGAACATGGGACACTAAAGACTGATTAACAAGGGGTAACTCTCACTATGTTGAAACTAGAAATAACACTTTTATACTTTTAACAAAGCTGAGTCCCAGTAGAGTGCTGCAAGGATGAGGCATTTTAATGGGTCAACCCCAAAAGTAAGCATCGCACTGGTAAGACAACGCTACCGCCAATTAGACACGACTGTTTCTGCGTCTTATTTTTTAAGCCCGGTGTATTTTCTTCAATCATATCTGTTAATATGTATGTTTGATAATGTTCCACCATGGACTGTATGTTCAGTACAATAACATATTTGACTCGTAGGAAAGATAACATTTAAATTCTCTGGTATTCAGTTTGTGGTTTTCCACACTTGGATGGAAGCCATCTTTCATTTGAACTTGTCCATTGATGGACCTTTCAGAGAAAAACCTACCTAAGAAAAAAATAAGGCAGTAATTGAATTATTTGAGCTGTGGCTGTTTGAAATTATAAATAAAAGTTTGAGAAGTTTCAGAGAGTTCACTGTCGAAAGCCAATTTACTGTATGTCACAGTTCTTTCATGCAGACCAATGGAGGCTCTTTGTGTGTCCAGCGTTTTAAAAAGTGTCATGTCTTACAGAGTTTCTATGAAGCAGTGTCTCTCATTGGATATGCTATCGTCTCTGCTGCGCCGTGATTTTTCTCTTTTGTTGGCTGCTGTATAGACAGGTTTAAGTGCTTTGGTGGAACTCCTATTCACCCCCCATGTGCAGCACTCTCCCATGGCCTCTTCTCCATTTCCAGTGCCCAGAAAAAAAGATGTCATTGTGAACCCTGACCCCACCCTGATCCACATCCACTCTCCACCAGGAAGCCAAACACATGCCTGAACAATTAACTCCTGCACTGCCATCAATTTAGCCCAGAGGGAAGAAAAGATGAGTCACCCAGGTTCAGGCAAAAAAGAGATGGGTAAAAACACGAGGATAAAAGGGTTTTCTCGAGAAAGGAGAGAAAAAAACATGTTTTTTTTAGTCCCTGAAAAGTAACTGTCACTGGAGTGACAAGGAGACACTATTAAGAGCCTCCGTTCATTCAGCCGGTTTGTCTGAAGTGTTCAACAAACAATTAGAGGGAGTCATGGGGGTTATGTTTATCTTGAGACCAGGCCTGTGAGGAGCTGCCTTAAAAGCCATGGTGAATTTAAGAGGCAAGTACATCTGCTTCAGAAACTTGTGATTTTGTCTCTCAGTATTGATTTCTGTTCAACGCAGCAGTTGATGGTCAGCAGGAGGCTGATGGCAGCGCGGCCCCGCTGTCTGTTGGGGTCACGCTGAAGCAGCTCCTGCTCTCTGGGATCAGACTGATGCTTTCAGCTCATATTGGCCTTGTGTTAGAAGATGCAGACAGTTATAACCACCCATCTGCTGCAAAAGATGCATATAGTGCAGGTTTATTCTCCTCCTTTCTTCCTTGGGACCAATGCACGGGGAGTTGCTGCTTATCTTATAATGACGAGGTCATCATGGTGCTCAGACCAACCAGGAGTTGGTGACTGCTAGTGTTCACCCTTCAGAAGAGCTCACTCAAATTCCTATTCACGTTCAGTTATCCATTGGAAACACTGTCGAAAAAACTGAAAAAAAACA
Organism: Taurulus bubalis; assembly: GCF_910589615.1. Taxonomy (NCBI): domain Eukaryota; kingdom Metazoa; phylum Chordata; class Actinopteri; order Perciformes; family Cottidae; genus Taurulus; species Taurulus bubalis. Next base: position 2,922,246 of record NC_136592.1, read on the forward strand.
AAACAAAACAAAACTGAATTCATGTCTGCGGCAGGTGGCATGGTTACAGAAGGTTGTGATGAAAAACTGAAAATGCTCAGCGTCTTCTAAGGAAGGTAAGTATTCAAACTTCATATTTTACTGTCATAAATGTATGTTCTTGTATTTCACCAAGGCTTATCCTCCGGTACCAGTGAGTAACTGGACTGACCACACATACGCACTCTATAAAAAGGGACAGAGCTCCTGAAGACCTTCTGTGACTCTGTGGTGGCATCAGCCATCTTCTATGGAGTCTTCTGGAGCAGCAGCATCATGGCGGCTGACAGAAAGAGACTCAACAAGCTGGTCAAGAAGGCCAGCAGCGTGCTGGGCGTCCTCTGGATACTGTGGAGGTGGTGGGGGACAGGAGGATGATGTTAAGCTCTCATCCCTGATGAACAACGCCTCCCACCCCATGCAGGACAGCTCCTTCAGTCACCGGCTGATTCATCCCCGGTGTCTCAAGGAGAGGCACCGCAAGTCAAAAACACAACACGTCAATCACTGTTTGGTCACTTTAACTGGTGCAGTATAAATACTTTAAATACTTGTTTATTCCGTGTGTATATATAATAGTGCTATTGTGGACTGTTTTTATTACTGTTTTACTGTTTACTTATATTTATTACTTCATCCTTATTTTTACTATCTCTTACTGCTGTAATCCTGCAATTTCCCCACTGCAGGACTAATAAAGGAATATCTTATCTCTTATGTCTTCGTTATACGTACTTACATGTCATGGATCCTGGTTATGAGGATGATATTGCCTTTTAATTTCCGATTGCTACTTTTACATTACTATTTAGTCGTATTATCAATACTAGACAGGACACACATCACATTCTTTTCATTATTGCATCTGCATTAATTCTTGAATGGTAATAGAAATAGATGTATTTCATTGGATTGTTGTTTCTTAGCTTCCCCCTTTAAAACACACCAGCCTTAAGGTTTTGGAGCTATTCCTTATTATTTTACTCAAAAGAATACGGAATATGTTATATTAGGCATTTTCTCCAAAGTGTATGTCTCGAGTTGAACACATTTAACTTAATGTGTACATGCTAAAAAAGTACCCGTCAAAACATAAACAAAGCCTTGTTGATATTGTCATAAACAATCAAAAGAAGAATAAGAACATTTCCCTGCTACTAACGTCACATGCTAGCTCCAATGAAAATCTCTCTGAGGATACCTACAGATGGTTTTACTGCAATATCTTGGAATTTTTAGAATTTTTGCCTTGACTCTAGCTGTTCAGATGGTGTTTGAGTGTGTCATTGGTCTGTGACTGTATACGTATGGTACTGTATGAACAACTCACAAGCAGGTGATTCAAATGTGATTCAGATTACAGGGAATGTAATACTTGGATTCATTTATATCAATATTACCTTAACTAAACATGTAGTAGGACATACACAGAAACATCTTACTTGATTTATGTATGTTTGACACATTGCATATATGTAAGAAAAGATGTGCACATTCCAAACAAGTCAAATTCTACTTAATGTATTACATTTCTGTGCATTATAATAACATCGTGGACTAGAAAACAACGTTTGCATTGCAGTATGTCCAACAGTCCATAGGGACAGGGACTACAGCGTATTTCTTGAGGACAGAAGTAGGTGAAGTAAGCCTGACAAGTTTCATCGGAAATGTCCACTAAGCTTTTTATTTTTTGACTGATCGACAATTTTTAACTTTTGATGGCTAGTGTTGCAGGAGACTTTTATTTCTGTAAATAGCGTTAATAATGCTACTAGCCTCTGCTGATTCCTACAGCCATAGCTTATCCAGCTCCTTCCTCTGTCTGTCTTGCATTTGCTTTTCAGTTTCTTCTCAAACCCCCAACCCCCACCCCCACCTGCCAATTAATGCCAATCAGGCCAGCGGTGGGCTGATGTGGTGGGAGGGTTTGGGACTGGGACCACCTGGCTATCGCTCACAGCTGGCCTCTCCTCCCTACCTGTCAGGACCAGGCCTCTCTCAAGCACCACAGAGCAGTCAGAAGAGCAGTCCTCCAAACCTGCCTATACGCTTTGGTTTATTAACGCTGGAACGCTCTCTATCGCTCAAAGTGTGTGTTTGTGTGTGTGTGTGTGTGTGTTATCTTAATATTTTTTTACTTTTATTGTGAGGACATCTTTGACAGGTGTGAGATCATCTGGGCCAGTCGTCTTTTCACTGGTGGGTGGTTAATTTATGTTAAGACTTGAAGGTTAGTGTGAGCTTACTGTAGTTTCATTTTTAAGGTTAAATACAATTTAGGACTACAATCTGAGTTAAGATTTTAAGATTTATGGTTATTTCTCCAGATGTATCAGTTAGGTTGACTGTGGGCTGTACATCAACCAGGTTGAATGGTTATTGCAATGTTACCCCTGGAGACACTGCACGGATGCACTAAGATACACGGTGAACATGTTCAGGATGTTCAGGCAGTTTTGCTTGAAACCTATTCGTACCAGCACCAATGTGAATTAGCGACAGTTGGAACCGCTTTTCAATAAAAGGTTTGAATACATTCCTGCAGGAACATTAACCAACTGCAGGGATCACACTGAGCAGAGTGTGGCAGTCTGCCTTGTTATATAACCTAAGCTTCTCTAAGACATTTTATTGGGTTTCCCTTTACATGCATTACGTGCACTGTACATGTCGAGGGTTTTAATTGTGAAAGCTAAGAATGGAAGTAGTGCTGCATGTATCAAGGTGGAAAGGCAAGGTGTTGCCCTGGCAGCTTCAGCCCAGATGTGATCATCTCTGAACAGTTCTGTTGTTTCATTCAGCTGATCGCTAAGGAAGACAATCTGAACCGCTTATTTTAGGCAGTTTCATTCTGAAACAGTAGACCTCATGGAAACGAGATATTGATTCTTTTATGTATTTATTTGAAAAAGGTTACAGTCATTGGTTCCCACAGATCTAATATTTCATATGCCACTGAACGTAAAAGTCTTTGAACTTCTAGCTATATAATTTCCCCACTTTACGGGTGTGTTTATGTGAAGGCTTTGCCATAAGTACTAGTGTTTGTGGCGGGAAATAACTGTTATTGTAGTTATTTCAGGGGATTATTATTAACTATCACTTCTTGTTGGAAGTGATATTTACTGACATGTCAGTAATCAAAGTGACCAAAGAGGAATCCCTGACCATCCTCGTGATGAAGAGATAATCCTTTCTAATCCTGCCGGTTAGAGGGGAAGTTTATCCTTCTGGAGCTACTGTCCACGTAAGGTATGGAAATAGATCTGTGAACTTTATGAATATTCATTCAACGATTCAAAACTAAAAATTGTCTTTCACCAGCGCACAGCCGCTGTTTGTCCCCCATGTGGAACGGGGAGTCTGTGGACTCGTTCGTTAGAGCTGCTTCTCGCCTGGAATCCAGACAAGAGCCGCAGCAGGAGGCGGAGTCAAGAAACTGCGGTCAAATCAGACAGTTTTCAGCTGACGGAAAAACGACTTCCTGTTAGTTCTGTAGGCTACTTGTAGTTTACAGATCACGTTTGAATTTATTCCTATGTGTTTATAAATATATATTTATGTAGAAATGTGTGTGTAGCATCCTTTAAGACCGTAAGCATGTGACGAGTAGAACATGATGTGTGATCGAGTTTCAGAGGAGAATGCATGAAAAATGAAGAGCAACATTTTCGTAAGATATGAACCTCATTGCATGAGGATAAGAAATTAACCTCATTGCATGAGAATACAATGAGATTGTCTTCCAGCGTCCCTGACATTCACATGTGTATTAATCCGTGGTAAAAAATAGTCCCCAACAAATGCAGTATTTCCTCCTGTTTGAGTAACGTTTTTCCGAAAAACTATAGAACATTTTATATTTTTTTATTGACTCGTATTTTCAGCAGAACACCAGTGGGTTTGGGGCTGAGAGCCACAGAAAGGACAGGGAAGTCAGAACACATTGAGAATACATTATTCACTGTTAGTTTTAGTTTTTGCATAGAATTTCTTGAAAATAAAGAATAATCACAGCTTTAAGACAACAGTATAGCGATATCTTTTAAATGCCAGAATGAAGTTATAATAATCAGTACCACAAAGTAGCATGTCACATGCGTGCATGTGCGGATGTTTGTAAAAAGAGAAATTGAAGCCTGTCAGTGGCTCACCATCACCCAGGAGTTTCGGCTGCGACCGTCCTTTTTAGAACTCAAGATCCTTCTAGAAATTGCGCCTGATCTCTGTGTTAAATAATGCATCAACATTTTTTTGTAATGTAAAAAAGCTGGCTTTTAGCAGCGCTAGTGGGACAGTAATGCCACCTGACAATCACTCCCAGAAGTCTTGACTGTGGCCTGCAGGAAAAGAGTCAGGCTCCTCGTGATTGACAAGGACAAAAAGAGTAGTCCCACTTCTGTTTTTGAATTGTCAACCACAGCCGAGGGATTTGAGAGCGGAGGATGAAACCGTGACTTTGACTACAAGAAGCAAAGGACTTAAGGATGACAAGTGTGATTACAATATCCAGGGAAAGTCATTTAGGGCGCCAAGGTAAGAGACAGTCTCAACAAGACATTCAATTATTTATAACACTGGGGAGAGTCAGTACTTTCAAGGCCAAACAGCTTACAAGGTGTATTCTCAGATACTTCAGCAACTATTTACACATGCGGTTACAATAAAACTATTTCATATACAGTAAATGGTTTGCCACCCATCCTCACTTTATGGAAACCAGCTATTTGAAGTTGGCCTGTCACGACACTGACGGATGGTGTAGCTTCTGTCATAGAGTTACGTAATCCATAAAGATGAAGCTACGATGCAAACCTGTGAACTCCGATCAATATTAGGGAGATGCGTTTTAGTTTTACACAGTGTATTAGCTTTGAAATCCAGCACATTTTCAACATATGGGTTTAATTTGATAGCTGCTGGAGAGATGAATACATACCCTGCTCCTTCCATTCTTAGCTCTATGATTAAGTCCCATGATTATTATGCCTCACTTAACTAGTCAGGAAAAAACAACCAGCAGCAGCTTGAGTGGAAGGTTCAGTATGAAGATGGAGGAAGAGTTCTGTACTCACACATAGCAATACATAACCAAAAGGTGCACCCAAATGTTTTCATCATGAAATGGCATTGTGAAATCATAAATACAAACATGCATTTTAAGTGCTCCAAATAATCTAAAGACGTGTAAGAACACTTCAGAAGAAACCAAAAGTGTGAGCCCCAAAGATGAAAGTCCTGAAGAAAAACAAACAGGTTTTATTGATCATTCATTTTCTGATCCCAGCCGACTTTGGGCCTTGAAGGCCGGCCTATGTAGAGAGACAACCCTCCCCGCTCACATCCACAGGTTTGGGCAGTTAAGAGTTATCAGTTCATTAGCCATTACTTAAGACTGTGGGAAGAAACCAGAGAACCCAGAGGAAACTTGCAAACAAGGAGCCTCTTGCTGTGAGGCCCCACACCCTTTTGATCGGCATTCAGTCGTTCAGTCTACCTTTTTTTTGTCCATAGAAGGGAAATAGCTCAGCAACTATTGTGGTTTTGACATATAAGGTCTCTGAGTACAGACTGTTCTTTGTGTAATATCCCAACGTCTATAAGACTGAGCTCCACGACATTGTGGTTCCGACAAAATGTACCGCGATGGCTTTGGTGATCCTCTGATTCCTCATGAGGTCAAACCTTTAATGGACTTCAGTCAGACCAAGTACCTGCACCATTATTCACGTTCCCATGACCTGATCTCTTTCCTCTGTGGGTTTCATCTCCCTAAAACAACATCAGCTGACTTCATGCTTTGCTCCTATCATAATATCTACAGCCCATCTAGCAAAAACATTGTTCTTTTCATTTTGGGGCACTTAATGAAACGACTGATGCTGTTGTGTGTCTTTGGAAGACAGGCTCCATTATCATAGATTCAATAAGGCCTAAGGACTAAGGACTAACTCAGGTTGTGTGAAAAAGATAAACGATCAACACAAGGATCAAATCAAATAATATCATCTTTCTTGGGGGCTCCGTTATTAAACACACAATGAATACTTTTAGGTAGAGGTAGAATTGTGAATACAGCATTTTTTTCTGAACAATCAGTTACAGTACACATGGTCTGTTATGATTGTCAAAGTGGTCAGCACAGACCAATTTCCCAGCTTGAATTATTATCCCAGTCCGGCCTTGGACATACGAGTCCTCTGTCGCTTGCACGCACACGCACACACACACACACACACACACACACACACGCACGCACACGCACACACACAAACACACACACACGCTCACATTCAGGCCCACTAGCTCAGCAGGGCTGCAAATGCAGTGTGAGCCGACGTGAAAAGTATCACTGGTGTAGTCGCACACTTTTACAGCGAGCAGCATCGCGGACAGACATCCATACCAGATGCCGTGCGTGCCCTGGGCTCAGAGGCATCACTGCGAGGGGGAAAAGCCAGTGCGGGGAAATAAGCACCTGTCATGTGCCAACTGAAGTGTTAAGTGCACAAATTGTGGAGGCGAGGGTGATGTTTCCGCAGGGGTGACAGCTCTGGGTCTGGGTGCCATGTCAGGCCCTGGCATATCATGCGGAGCCCCCCTCCCCTGCAGCCCACCCCCGGTCCTGCGCTTGCCGAGGGGCACAATGGCAACTATTATTTACTGGATGTCTGCCTCATTTCCTCATATTCATCCTGGCTGGCCATCGCAGGGCCACAGGGGGCGCGTTGCCCCCCCACCCCTTGTGTCATCGCTGAGGGGCGTCGGTGGCAAAACAATCTCTGGCGAGCATTTAGATCATTTATTCAGAGCGCAGGGTGTCAGCCGCAAACCAGATTGCCTGCATTTGTGTGCCGGGGTCCTCTCCTCGCGCCTTTCCCTTCAGGTTGGACTCGAATGCGAGCCGTGGAAGGTGCATCCGGCCGGGTGTCAGAAGGCCTCTTCACAAACTAACACTAATGCCCTGTGAAGGTCTCTCAGTGAACAGTGTGAAAGTGCGAAATGTATGATAAATTGAGCGCGCCGGGGGGGCTTTATGGCTGTGAAGTGCTGTGGCTGGTCGCGGGCATTGTTATGACTATGGCTATTTAGGATCATGGGAGTTGACAGTGCACTACTGGCAGCCATAGAAGGCCAGATTTATCAGGGTCTCGTGCACCAATGAACAGCAGTCACAGTGCGAGGCAGGAACACAAAGTTTAAGAACATTTCTGAATTTAACAGAACTTCAAGGACGTGATAAACAACAGTGGCTAATGCTATTAGCTTAAAAGCCTGATCCCACAAGATGACAGCACTTCAGAAATACCTTTCTTTTCATCTGGCCACCTGTTGTCAAGGTGTTAGCAGCTGAGAGGTGAACAAAAGAATAAGTGGATGTATTCAGAGAAGAATCACTGCAGAGACAGATAGAAGGAAGGTAATCGTTTTGGACTAATGGTTTCCTGATGTTGAAATAGCGGAACATGACACTGGCTCAGCAGAGCACCAACATCTGCAGGAGACAGATGAGAACCATGTGAGCCGGGTGCAGGACAAGCAGCCTCGGATTTGTCCTGGCCTCTGCTGCCCCCCACAGCACACACTCCACCCGGCCCACAGCACACACTCCACCCGGCACACAGCACACACTCCACCCGGCACACAGCACACACTCCACCCGGGCCCCAGCAGCCACAGCACACGCAGCATTGTGGGACATGTGATCCCTCCTGTTCACTATAGAGACATCTGAGGGTAGTTTTTCCCTCCTGGATGATTATTAGAACACGCCATGGACTTGTCATATCGTGCTTCTTCATACACATATCACGCAAATTACACATTGCTAGCGCAGCATGAATCATTGCAATCATATGTCTTCTGACTTCACATGTGAAGGAGATGGTTGTTTCCTGCTGCCCTCTGCTGGAAGACTCCATGAAACACAGTCCTCCCACATCTCACAAAGACAGCTGTAGCCATGTTTATAGAAATACTGATAAACCGATACAGAAATAATAAATAAATAAAAAAGTAATAAATAAAATGTATAAATGATTAATAAAATAAAACAAAAACAAATGATTTCAACAAACAAAACACATAAATAGACTGATCAAAACAATGAAATAAATATAACTTCCAGAATGACTGATAGATATTTAGTTCAGACTAGCACCGCATATTGTTTATGTTTAAATTATTGTTGTTTATAACAGTCGTTGTTGTAAAGTTGGCAGATAGCTTCAGTAATGATCAATTGGAAAGTGGACTAAATGTGTTTTTTTTTCCTCCACCTGTCGAGCTGTCACTTCCTGTATGTATGCTATGGACTTTACGTTTATTCAAGTAGGTTGATAACACACATTGGCTGTCAGTGGCCAATGTAAGGATATCTAAAAGTAGGTATTAAGAAATAAATAAATAGCCTAAATATTAAAACATAATTCATAACTTTGGAGATTAAACTATAGGAAGGCAGAAGAGGCGTAAACAGGAAACACACCTTTGGCTAGCTTGACCTCAGACTGCTGCCTGCACTCATAAAGTGAAGTCAAACTATTTTTAAATGTTTTATATGAGTTAACCTCTCCAACCAAACACGGCCTGTGTGCTGCTAAGGTTGCTTGTTTCTTAATATGACCAGCTGTTTGTCTCATAGTCTTGTACTTTGTTATTTAACTGGACCCTCTTCAGTCATAGTACACATGTTGTGACGTGAGCTGTGCTCAGCTGGCATTGCCGTTCACAGACTGCAGACAGTCAGTGACAGTTTAGCAGCAAATATTATACTGTGTTTGTTTTAATTGGTCAAATAATGTTTGATTGAAGTTCAGAGGGCTTTAGTTACAAGTAAAAACAAAGCTACAGTTCCTATGCACTGTTCATATGTGGGTGTAAACACCATTAAGATAAAGAGGAAATATTTATTTTCTCAATCTGTAATTATGACATCGGCTTTAAACAAAACAATTTATTTCAATACCTGTTTGCGATATATTAATTTGAGTTTTTCTGATGCAGAACAAAACACCCGACTTGAACTTGAAGTGGACTTTTAGTTCAAGTCGGGTGTTTAGTTGTGCATAAGAAGAACTCAAATGCATCTAATAGGTCTGTGCTAATCTGTTGCCTTCTCTCCGGCCCTGGTGTCTGCTCCAGTTCAACCTCTGCATGCAGGCTGTGTGTGGCTGTGACGGACAGCTGTCAGAGCCAAGACTTCTAGAACACCGTGTCATAATGTGAGGATTCCATACAGCGTTCCAAACTGATCCAGAGGCAGTTCCCTCCCAAACTAGACCATGGAGAACTCAGTCAGTCCACCTCTGCGCTCCTGATGGATAAAAGCTTCATGGAGAGCTGTGGCTACACGTTCAAGAGCATCCTGGGAGAAGGCACATTTGGCAAAGTCGTGAGTGCCTACTCATCCCAGTTCAGGAAAAGGGTCTCCATAAAGGTTATCAACAAAAAAAAGTTGACTCCCGAATACTTGGAAAAGTTTCTGTCTCGGGAATTGGAGATCATCAGGTTTTTGAACCATCCCAACGTTGTCAAGACTCTTGAAATCTTTGAATCGCAAACGCGCAAGGTAATACATCTATATTTACTTATAATAGCTGCACAGTGTGAGAGTTACTGGGCCCACATTGGCCATTCCCTGATTTAAATATAAACGGTAATTGACTTGTTAAGGCTGTTTTTAATATATTCTCAGGTATTTTCAGGTTGAGGTTGCTTTAAAACAGAGGATATACCTGCGTTTCAGGACACAGTGCTCCTCAAGGCTGTGCCTACGGTGAATGAGTGGCTAGTTCGTCCTGGGAAAACTAGGAAAGCGCTATACAAGTACAAGTCCATTTACCGTTTACTATTCACCATTTACTTTTGTATCTCTAGGTCTATGTGGTGATGGAGTTCTGCGTGAAAGGAGACCTCTTGAAGCATATCAACGTCAACGGGGCCTTATCTGAACATTCAGGCTGTAGGCTTTTCACACAGCTGTGCAATGCGGTCCAATATCTTCACAACATGGAAGTGGCCCACAGAGACCTTAAATGTGAAAACATGCTGCTGGACAGACATTTAAACCTCAAAGTGTGTGACTTTGGGTTCAGCAAGAGGCTAACTTACGCAGACGGGCGGATGATGCTGAGTAAAACCTTCTGTGGCACCTCGTCCTATGCATCACCTGAGATCTTGAGGGGTTTACCATACAACCCCAAAGTGTCTGATGTGTGGAGCATGGGTGTTGTGCTGTATATGATGCTCCTTGCTTCGATGCCCTACGATTCCTCCAACATTAAGAATATGTTGGAAATTCAAAATCAGCACAATACCAACTTCCCCAACACACCGCCTGTCTCACCTGAGGTGAGGGATCTCATCCAAAGCCTTCTGCACCCTGTCGTGGACCAGCGAATTACAATCCGCAACATATTGGAGACCTCCTGGATGCTGCAGAAAGTGAGGATGGAGGACAGCGATACACTTCCAAAAGCCGATTCACCAGGAGAGGGGCCATCGACTGCTGGGCCATCCACTGCTGCCACAAGTCAATGACGGTACATTGGAAACTAGAGGCTCACAGAACTGAAATAAATGCATTCATTAACACTGTGTTTTTGTGTTTTTTAAGCAACAGGCAGCAAAGTGTTTGAGTTACCTCATGTGTGACGAGCCTCAGACTTAACAGCTGACGGTTTGAATTCCTAAAAATGTTCAGTCTTTGGTTAATGACATGGTATCCCCGGCTATGAAGCTTATCGCTGGTATCCTGCCTGTCTTCCCCTATATTGTGTTTGTCTGGTGTGTGTGTGTGTGTGTGTGTGTGTGTGTGTGTGTGTGTGTGTGTGTGTGTGTCCAGCCCCACACCACCATGACAACTATTCATTTTTCAAGATTTGTTTACATATTGGCATACTGTACAATTACTTTTTGTGATGTACAATGTATGACACTGTACACTAATACTTTTTTGAAATACTATATTATGACAATAACTTTTTTGACATACAGTTACGTTTTTTTCTACATTTTAGGACAAGCTATACTGATCATTTGTATGACTTTTAATGGCATAATATTCTAATACTTTGACATATTTTACTTTGAATTTATGAATTTGAACATACTACTTGTATGACTCTTTTGATCTTCTATTCTACCTTTTTATGACTTTGTATGACATATTATGCTGACTTTAATAAAAACACTTTCATGACATACTGTACCATAGTGTAAACACGGTAAATACTGCCTGTGTCCCTCTGCTGTGGGCAGTCTGGATAGTCAATGATTCAATAAGTTAATACTCATCCCCTTCTAAGTAGAATAATACTGCTCTAATCCCCCAGTCACTTGCTGTGTCGATGAAATAACTCATTAAAATAAGCCACTTGCTCCTGAAACAGGCAGCACTTGGAAGGCTTCAAGTTAGCTATACGTAGTCAGGCAAACACTCATGTCAGGTCATCTTCCAACCCCACATTTTTCCCAAGGCTATGACGTCTATCAATGTGAATGTGACCGTTTCACCGAAAAGGGTTATCTCCCAGCGGCCATAGTCTAAAAGGGCACGCCCCGGAATGACCTAAATACTTTCAGCTGTGTCAGCCATGATGAAGGTCAGTGACTCTACTCACATTGTGCACTGTTAGAATGACTAGCACTGCCTGGGCCACAGAGCCTGCAAGATCTGTATGATGGATGGCTGTACTGGGGGTCCGGACTCAATAGAAATGAGGACGTTTTTCTGCAAATGTCCGACACCGGAGCAGTTGTGGCAGATGATAACACAACAGGCTTTCTTTGGGATCTCCACTGTGGATGGTATTTTAGCGCTTTCTCTGCTGGATCTGTGAATCGGCATCCTTTCTGGCTCTTAATACACTGGCACTTTAGCATTTTGAAGCAGCGTGGCTGCTTCTCCAGTAGCTTTTGCAACACCTCAGCATCAGCCAACGGAGACTTTCTCGTATTTATACGTCATCCCTCAGTGTGAGGGGACCGTGTGTCGTCACATGGACCCCTCCTCTTTCTTAGTTTGATGCCAATGGCGGCTTTCACTTCACCCACAATCCGCTGGTAGATCTGGGGTTATTATGGATGATAGAAAGTCTTTCCATGAGCCTGATCATTCAAAATTACTCGGCCTTAGTGTAGGATGTCTCTCACTCTCCATTAAATCATCATCATTGCTGTCTATGGAGTCATTACCATTCACTGTGTTTGATGAACAGTCGTGCGGTGCAGGCCTGGTCCTCAGACTGCTAGCCATATCCATACTGGTCAGTCTCTCCACCCTTTGCAGGTTGGTTTGTGGGCTGCTGCTTCACATGTGGTAAATGTTAGCTCCATGAAGGGGTTGTTATTGTCGCTGCTCCCTTTCTGGCGAGGGAAATCTGCATTTAATGGTTTGTGGTATCCCTTCAAAGGTATTTCTACAGGTTTACCTGGTAAAAAAAGAATGTGTTGGTAATAATCAAGGGCACAGAGCAGGTATGCTGTCACAATGCAAACAATGGATTTTTTCTGTAATCCAGCCATCGTGTAGTTTCTAAATGAACATTTAGAAACTACCAAACATGTTATCCGAAGCAATAGTATTGCACATATCACGGAAATGTGATAAACTGCAAAAACTTGTTTGGCCGCAATTGTGATTATTCAGGAACAAGAACTTCT